>NC_054372.1:81019630-81339630 GCF_017654675.1 Xenopus laevis
CATGCAAATTTACAGCAGGTGCTGGACCCCCCTGCAGCAACAATAATTACGGTAATGCATCGAAAATGGCTTCCGGCTGAGCTAATGCATACAGCCAGGAACGAGGCAGCTGTGTGGGCCACAGGAGGAACTTTCATGGGCACAAATTGATGTGGTTTGGGTAATGACTCGAGAATAAGCCGAGGTAGACTTTTTCAGCACATTTTGGGTGCTGAAAAACTCTGCTTATACTCGAGTATATACGGTATATTATTTAATATTGCCTACAATATGGTTTAGTTATGCTATATGCCTCCTGTTAGGTATGGAGATCCTCTATCTGGACAGGTGGCAACCCCATCTGTCAGTCAAAACCCGACCAATGCATAAAGAGAGAATGAAGAGATCCCTGAGTGAGAGATAGTCGAGTTACTTGATTATTATAGAATTTTTACTTTATCAACTTCAGAAAGTTTATTGCAGTATGATGCCACATACAAATTTTTATTTTCGCTTTAGTTACCCTTTTAAAGGAACTGTAACACCAAAAAATGAAAATGTTGTTGACAATGTACTGGTGCCCTACACTGGTACAACTGGTGTGTTTGCATCAGAAAACAACTATAGTTTAACCCTTTCCCTGCCAGCCGTTTTGTCCTAGATGCGAACATCTTCTGCAAAGCAGTTTTTAGACATTTTGTACTCTTTCACTGGGGCGGTCTTTTAGTTTACCCAGGAAAACAAAATATTGTTTTTTTCAACCTGAACTTTCAGAATATGCAAGAATTTTGGTGTAATTCTACTTCTGTAAAAAAAATATAGGCTTCTAAGTGTCTAATAAAATGAAAAAAATCATGTTTCACAAAGAACAATCACATATATCAGAAACATAATTTATTTTATGTACAAGAAAACAGCCGATTTGGAAAGGTCTAGGTCTCCTGAACGTGGCAATACCAAATATATATAGTTTTATGGAGATTTCTCACTTATAGATCAAAATCTACAAGCAGTACACTACCAAATTTACAAAGCACCACTCCCCAAACGGCATACTTCTCATTTCAAGGCCAAATACTCCACTAACAGTATGTTTACCTTAGAAGAATACCCATTATTAGAAAGAACAGATTCTGGTGAATCAAAAATAGGTAAATATATCTTTGTACTCCAAACTACCAAGTTGAAATTGTTTCCTAAAGTTATAATGTTTTATAGAAATTGGTGAATTTTTTGAAAAATAACCTCAAAGCTTCCACTCTACAGCATCGTGTCTCCCAAACATCATTAGGTATCAATGTAAAATACCCCAAAAATGAAAGCCTATGGTCCACTGAACAGTTTGATGCCCAATATGTATAGGTTTACCAAAGCATGTGGTATATAAGGGTCCTAAAATGTAGACACCTCATTTGAGCCATCAGTTCTGTAATTCGAGATACTGAAAAATCAACACATTTACATAGTTTGTGGGGTGCAAAGAAAAACATATATTTTCGGAAAGTACACATTTCCCCAAATCCAAATTGGGTATGCATGTCTTTCTACTCCAAAGCACCAAGTCGCAAACCTTTCCTAAATTTGGCAATTTTGGTGACATTTCCAAAAATCACCTCAAAACTTGCACCCTGCCGCATTGTATGTCCCACATACAATTGAGTATCAAGATAAATCACCCCAAATATGAAAGCCTGGGGCCCTCTGAACAGTTTGATGCCCAATATGTATAGGTGTACCTAAGCACGTGGCATATAGGAGCCCCAAAAAGAAGACCCCCCCATATGGTCTATCAGTTCACCCAAAAAAACCATATACTTTCAGAAAGTACACATTCCCGCGAATCCAAATTGGGTATGCATGTCTTTCTACTCCAAAGTACCAAGTCGCAAACCTTTCCTAAATTTGGTAATTTTGGTGACATTTCCAAAAATCACCTCAAAATTTCCACCCTGCATCGTATTTCCCACATACTTTTAGGTATCAAGACAAATCACCCCAAATATGAAAGCCTGGGGTCCTCTGAAATGTTTGATGCCCAATATGTATAGGTGTACCTAAGAATGTGGCATATAGGGGCCCCAAAATGAAGATGCCCCACATGGTCTGTCATTTCAGGTCCTGCAAAATAAACACATTTACATAGTTTTGGGGGGGGGGCAAAGGTAGAAAAAAAAGTAAGTGCACCCCAGAAAACCATATATTTTCTGAAAGTACACATTCCCACAAATCTAAATGAAGACGCCCCATATGGTCTGTCATTTCAGGTACTGCAAAATCAACACATTTACATAGTTTGGGGCGGGGCAAAGGTAGAAAAAAAGTAAGTGCACCCCAGAAAACCATATATTTTCTGAAAGTACACATTCCCACAAATCTAAATTGGGTATGCATGTCTTTGTACTCCAAAATACCAAACCGCAAACCATTCCTAAATTTGGTGATTTTGGGGACATTTCCAAAAATCACCTCAAAATTTCTACCCTGCAGCATCGTATTACCCACATACTTTTAGGTATGAAGAGAAATTACCCCAAATATGAAAGCCTAGGGTCCTCTGAACAGTTTGATGCCCAATATGTATAGGTGTACCCAAGCACGTGGCATATAAGGGCCCCAAAACACAACCCCCATATGGTCTGTCATTTCAGGTACTGCAAAATCAACACATTTACATAGTTTGGGGGGGCAAAGGTAGAAAAAAGTAAGTTCACCCCCAGAAAACCATATATTTTCGGAAAGCACACATTCCCGCAAATCCAAATTGGGTATGCATGTCTTTATACTCCAAAGTACCAAGTAGCAAGCCTTTCCTAAATTTGGCCATAAAAGCAACTGTTTTTACATTTATCTCACCCATTTTCTTACATACAATTGTAAAACACCATAAATACTGATGCCAAGGGTATACTGAACAATTTGATGCCCAATATGCATTTATATACCAAGGCAGTTGGCATGTGAGTTTTCTGTGATGCCGATTCGCCTTCTGTGAACATAGACCCTTGACTTCATATTATGTGCCTCAAGACCCTCCTAACAGCAAAGACCCCCCAAAACCATATATTTTTGGAAAGTACACTTTCTGACAAATCCAACAAAGATAAAGACGTCTTTCTACACCAAACTACTAAATAGAGGTTTTTGCAACATTTATGAAAATCGCATAAAAATGTTGCAGTTTGCCGCATTTATCGCACACAATGTTTTACGCACAAAGAAAAATTACAATAAATATGGACGTCAGAGGTCTACTGAATAGTTTGATGCCCAATATGCATAGATTTACCAAAGTATGTGGCGTGTACGCACCCCAAAATGAAAAACATGCATATGAATTTTCACGCTAGCCAACTAAGATGCAGAAAAGAGAGCCCCAACTGTGCGTTATGTGCCGTAAGACCCCAAAACAGTAAAAAGACCCCCAGAAAACCATATATTTTTGGAAAAGCACATTCTGGCGGATCAAACTAAGTAAAATCTATCTTTCTATACCAAAGCACCAAACAGCAAAACTACACTAAAGATACATAAGGAACAATAATGCAGGGATAGAATTGCAATAAAAACCACAAAAATAGCGTAAATCAATGAAATAACAAAATAATTGATCCGACAGTGTCTGAAATCGATTATCCAATAGTCACGCTGTCAAAATAACATGTTTTTAGACAAAACAAACGGTACAATGAATAAGTTAAAAAAAAAATAAAAAAAAACACCTGTGAGTTTTTGTGTATAAATATTTGTGCACTTATAAAAGTTGTCTGAGTCTGCAAATACATGTAAATAAGTGTACAAAAGGGACCAAGTGTGCTAAAATACTAAAATAAAAAAATTAAATATACCAATCTTTACTAAAATGTGTGTGTAAGTGTATAAAGGTACTGTAAGTATGTGTAAGTGCAGGTAAGTGTGTAAAAAATGTGCAATTACCGTTTTTGTAGCAGAAGGATCGCTGGAATCACTGGAGGCAGCCAGGACAGCGTGTCTGCAGAGTTACTGCACAGCAGGAAGTCTGAGCCTGAGCCCTGAACCGCCAGCACATACGCCGTACCTGCTTGGTGGTAAAAGGGTTAAATAAATAAATAAGCTGCTGTGTAGCCATGTGGGCAGCCATTCAATGACACACAGTAGATAACTGATAAATTCTCTAGAATACTACAGAGCTTATCCTAGATCAGCTGTGTATCCTGTGCTTTTTCTCCTTTTTCAGCTTTGAATGCTTTATAAGGCTACTCATTTATTGTTATTGCTACTATTTAATACTTCTCTTTCTATTCAGGCTCTCTCCTATTCATATTCTGACCTCTCATTCAAATCAGTGCATGGTTGCTAGTGTAATTTGGGCTCTATCAACCAGATAGCTGAAACTGCAAAATGGTGAACTGCTGAATAAAAAGCTATATAACCCAAAAACCACAAATGAAAAATGAAAAGCAGTTGCAAATTGTCTCAAGATATCACTCTATACACATCATACCAAAAGTTATTTTAAAGGTGAACAACCACTTTAAAGGGTAACTAAAACCTCCCAATAAGAAAATCCCCTAACTACTACACTAGGTAGTCCCCCTCCCTGCTTTTCCCCTACACATAGTTACCCCTGAATTTGCCCCTAAGAGTTTGCTCAAGTATCAGTCTACGGTCTTCTTCGGGTCCTCCTCCCTTCTGCAATTTCTGGTACTTTTGTCGTATGTGCAGTTGCTACATACCGGAAGACTGCTCCAACTGCGCATGAGCCAATGCATCGCTCACTTACAAATGAAGACCGAAAATCCAGAAGATGGTGCCCATTAGCTCCGCTGTGCTTATTCTGCACCTATATGTGAGCAAACTCTTAGGGGCAATTTCAGGAGTAACTAACTATGCAGGGAGCAAGACTACATAGGTTAGTAAGTAGTAGTAGGTAGGTTGGGGGGTTAGCTCCTTTAATTTTATTTTCAACTAATGTCCGAGAATATTACTCTCTACATAATACCTAAATAGTTTATCTGCCTTTATATAACTGCACTTATCCTGCCCATTCAATTCAAGCACATAATAATGTGTTCCACCTCCAAGCCAACAAACTTCATAAGTTAACTTGAATTCAAGACTCTATAGCATACAGGTCATAAACACCATACATCAGATAAACTGGCAAATCTACATATTAAAAAAAGTATACTATTCAGTAAACTGGTCATACAGAGGACGAAAAAAAAAGCTGCGTACTTTCCAGGCTAAGCCTTCCCAACGACCTGCCAGAGAAATATAGTAGAACCCCCATTTTACAACCCCTGAATTTAAGTACTACCTCATTTTACATTGTCGTTTTGTGTCCCACCTATATATTATGCATAATACATTTCCATGATTTTACATTTTCCTGGATTTTAGATAATTTTTTTCTGGTCCCCTTAAAAATGTAAAATGGGGGTTCTACTGTATAAGCCTGAAAATTGGTTAGAGATTAGGCAAAGATATTGCAGTGTTCAGTCATATAGGGGGATTATGTGAGCCCCTCAATAAGATCAAACAGCAGTTGCACCCATTTTGTTAAAGTACGATAAATAGCCTGGCGTGTTTGGTTCCTGATTGGGAACTTAGTCAAAGATATTGCAGTGAATGGACTTCCATAAATATATATATATAAATATAAATATATATATATATATATATATATATATATATATATATATATATATATATATATATATTAGAGAGAGAGAGAGAGAGATAGATAGATAGATAGATAGATAGATAGAGAGAGAGAGACAAATACAAGAGTCCTCTGCACTCAACCCATTATCAATATATTTAAGACAGAGCATACTGCTACTAAAAAATGCCTTAAAAAAAAAACCAGGGATTATTTGTCCATATATTGCAATATATTTAAGATGGCCAACTACGTCAAAGTCATCCCATATCTGGCCAGTCCTATGCTCAATTTTATCTGATTCATTAAGAATTCTGTTGCTTCATTATACATTTTACAAAGGGACTAGGTTTTACCTGCAACTTACTAGCTGCTTTCAAAGTAAAACTCCCAAACTTGGCTGCCCTTTTATTTGACACCTGACTATAGTTGGGAAGGGTGGGAGCTACAACACGGAGCTGGTCACTGCTCCTGTATAACTACAACAAACAAGGGAAAGATGTGCTCACCACTAATTTTTAAAACCATTAGGCGAGGAATATATTGATAATGGGTTGAGTGCAGAGGACTCTTGTATTTTTCTATATGTATTTTGTGGTCACAGCCTCATTGCACCCCCGTCTAATGGTTTTAAAGATTAGTGGTGAGCACAACTTTCCCTTGTTTATATATATATATATATATATATATATATATAATTGTGCGTAGATAGATAATCAGTTTGACAGATTTACAGGGTAGTTAACTGTACTACATAAACACACCCCTTTCATTTAGGCAAGAGGCCTCTACAGGAGATTTTTAAGCACACTTCCACCCCCACCCTTTCACTATAAGGAGAAATGTCTGGCTCTTTTCAATATCAAATGCCTTACTCCCCTCCCCCCATCAGGACAACAGATGGCCTCCCACAGTGGAAGGTAAGGAGGCAACTAGAGCTCTTAAAGACACTAGAAGTAATATTATTGTAGGTACACACTATATATACTATATAAAACACGACCCATTATTTTTAATAACCATATTTATAAAGATATCCACTAGCAACAAAAAAATAATACAGATAATGAAAAACCATTTGAGAAAACCTGAGGTTACTGTGTAAAAATATGAATGACTCCATATTTGCAAACTAGAGTCAATAACAAATTTAACAGCCAGGACCATTTTCCTGTTGGAGAGTAACAGATCAGTGAGTAAGACCTGGAGTATATTTAATAGGTGTAAATATACACATTCATATATTATATGCACACACTATGAAGAACCCATCAGCTCCATCGTTAAGCTGCCAAAATAATGTTGCATCAGTAAAATACAGAGGAAAATTTCGGGATTAAAAAATGCAAAGACAAAGAACAGCTGGCAGTGATTTTGTACTGTATTTTCAGCAGGCCTAAAACAAGGATCAGAATACAGCTCTCTACGAATCTGCAGACATTCATAACCATTGTTCTAACCGTGCGGCCCTCCGGCAGTTTAATTACACTCCACTCATTAAGGTACGATAAACAATTTATGAACACAAACGAAAAAGTATATATAAATGCATTTTACGTCCATAAAAATCTACATACAAACCTTAACGCGAATTATACGTCATTGAATATATTAACATCATCTAAAAGTATATTCACATAGAGAAAGCATCTCTCACCCATTGCGTGTGCATAGCCATTGCCTGTATCTTTCTTACAATCCCCACACCCCTCCTAACAGTGGTTTTTCCCTCCCTCTTTTGCGTTTTCTGCTCTTACCGACACCATTGGGACACTGAGAGCCAGATGGCCCACCGAACCAGATTCCCAGCACGGATAAATCAATCCGCCCAACCACAGCCTCTGGACACTGCGGATTCGGCTTACATGTAAACAGTCGGGCAACATATAAAATATTCCCAAAAAAATCACCTACACTGTCCTCTTTGACCATAAGCACCGTGCCTAAAGCGATATCCCTCAGACAATAACGTCAGGGGCGGAACCAGAATCTACAGGCGGGGCCTCATAGGTAGCAGCGTCATGGGGTGTGGACCTCATATGCTAATAGTAAACGTAATCTATTAAAAAATTATGCCTGGGGCGGTGTCTGGTGGAAAGACTGCCTGTCAGTCCACGAGGGCGTGCCTGGATCAAAAGAAATATGCCTGTTCGCTGGAGAGCATTGCGCTAAGAAAACCATAATGGAAGTAAAGGGTATGGGGGCGCTACGGTATACTAAGTAGCTAATGCGTAGGTGGATGGAGCGCAGTGAAGAGACGACGTTCTAACTGCGTTAGAATGAATTTACTTTAGTCAATGTATGCAACAACAAGCTGCCTCCATTGTGGGTTTAGGGCGTTTTATAGTGTGAGAGAGACAACTGTCAGTAGCAGCTGCCATACAGCATAATCTGCCAACAGGGTAACCCAGACAGCTGCGGGGTCTGCTCTATTTGCCCCACTCCGTTTGCTTGCGTTGCTTTACAATCCCTGGCTGCTGCAAACTATCGAGCATAGTTCTGGAGGTGGGAGTTCTGGCACTCTAAGGGGCAAATTCACTAAGCCGCGAAGCGCCGAACGCTAGCGTTAATTCGCTAGCGTTGGGCATTTTCGCTACTGCGCAAATTCACTAACGAACGCTGGCGTAGTTTCGCTAGTGTTACTTCGCAACCTTACGCCAGGCGAAGTTTCGCTAGCGTCGAAACTACGCAAATTCACTAACTTGCGCAGTGTAGTGAACGCTACCTTTTACGCTAGACTTCCTTCGCCACCTCAGACCTGGCGAAGCGCAATAGAGTAGATAGGGATTGTTTAAAAAAAAGTCAATTTTTTTCTAAGTCCCAAAAAACGCTGGCGTTTTCTACATGATGGCTGATAGGCTGAAAAAGATCGAACATTTTTTGGGGCTCCCCTTCCTCCCCCCTACATTTCCTGACTCATGGCAACTTACCTAGACAGTGGGCACATGTGTAGGGCAAAATAAAATTTTTATTTGCTGATTTGAAGGTTTTCTAGGCATTTGTAGTGCAGATACGTGTTCCTCCATTGAAATTTGAATTTTGCGCCGTATGCAAATTAGCCTTCGCTAGAGTAACTTCGCTTTATATAGCGAATCAACGCTAGCGCAACTCCACAACCTTACGCTACCCCTGTGCGCAACTTCGGATTTTAGTGAATTTGCGGAGCCCTGGCGAAACTACGCCTGGAGAAGTGCGGCGAAGTTGCGCCTGGCGCAACTTCGCATCTTAGTGAATTTGCCCCTAAGTCCAGACTTCTTACACTACCCTAATGAGTACTGACTGGTGTGAACATAATAATCACTATCAGCTGTGTCAACAGGTAATCTCTTCTGCAGGAATAAAGGAAGGGAGCTGCTGTTTAACACAATTTATGCAAAAATAACGGTATAATATTTTGTTTCAGATTATAAGGGCATTGAAAAAGAGCCAGACATTTCTCCTTATAGTGAAAGGGTGGGGGTGGAAGTGTGCTTAAAAATCTCCTGTAGAGGCCTCTTGCCTAAATGAAAGGGGTGTGTTTATATAGTACAGTTAACTACCCTGTAAATCTGTCAAACTGACGCAATCGGACGCGCTGCACAAAAATGCAGCGTATGCATCCGACAGTCGTGTCCCATCAACGCTGCAACACAATCCAACGGAATTACTTACCTTATTTCCGTCGCATCCGTCGTGACACCTGCGTTTTTGTGCAGTGCGTCGGATCGCAGCGGACTTGTCCGTGGAGTCCTGCCCTAAATCTTTTGTATATCACTTATAATTTTTGCCATAAGGTTTACATGTATATTTAAATCTAACCAAATGTGGCTGTCGTCTAAAAATGACAAATAATATCAAATAATCTGCTATAAAATTGAATAAAACATGTTTCATATACCTTTTGGGTCCACTTTCTTTATTATCTTTGCATTCTTATCTCGCTCCTCCTTTTCTCTTGATTTCCTGTGCTCTTATCTATACAGCCGGTTGTCTCTTTTTTCTTCTCTATTTTTTTCTTCTCTTTTTTTCTGCTAGCAGCAGCCACTGAGAAGGACTGGGCATGCATAGGTGGGAGGCGCTGGTTACCGATGTCATTTTGTCCCCACATCAAACATGTCTGGGTCCTTCTCAGGGCTGCTGTCCTCATCCCTGTCCAGCAGGGAATGGCTGGTAGATTGAAACAAGATCTGCGAAGTGTACCCCAGTAGGTTAGAAATTAAAGTTTATTAAGATAAAGCTATGTGCAGACTGGGAACAGACACACAGGCAGGGTGATGAGAGGGGGTTTCCAAGCTACAGCAGAGTTCAGCCTCAGTGCTGTGACCGTTTCCTGTGAGAGAATGAATATAATGACACTTTTAGGAGGTAAAATGCATTCAAAAATTTTTTTCTGCATCATTACATAGTTTCAGGAAAGATTAATCATATAACTCAGTGCTGTCCCACTTCTGTGGCACCGAGGGCTGAAAATTTTCTGGCCTACATGGTGGAGGGCAAACACAGCCCTTCAGCAGTAAAGTCTCTCCAAAGATGCCCCAGTAGCTTCCCATCTTCTTTTCACTGCTCATGCTCTGTGCTGCTGTCACTTACTGATCTTAGCAACCGATTCAAAATAATATACAGTACACATAGAATATAAATGTCACAAGGCAGAATAGGAATTAATATAGATAATTACTACATGACAGCACAGAAACCAGTGCAACTAGAATTAGAATTTAATAATCAGCCTTGTAGTATCAGCTTATATTACAGGCCAACCTAAATTTCTGCTTGATAATTTGTGACGACCCCCCCAAGCTTAGCTTCTCAACAGCTGTTCAGAGCCCACTGAGAATGTTAGTGTCGCAGACACTTTCCAAGGTGGTGACCCCTTGTGACAAGTTTGAAGTCCTGTATCATTGCTGCTATTAAGAAGCTGAAACTTTATTGCTTGTGCAAAAAGTTCAGTATATTAAAATATAAATTTTCAGGCTTTAGTTCTCCTTTAATACATACCCTTAAATCCATATGCACCCTCCTCCCCTGTGGATAACACAGCAACCCCCCCCCCTCCAGCACATGATTAAAAACCTTAGGGGCCCCTAAGAACAATTTTCAAATGCTTAAAGGGGACCCGTCACCCAAAAAGATTATTCAAAATCCTATTTTATCACATTAGTCAAGCAAAATGAACTTTAATTACACTGTATAAATTATTTCAATCTGGTTTCCTTCAGTCTGGGAATTCAAAATGATAGCAAGCAGGCAGCAGCCATTTTGTGGACACTGTTTTTAAGGAAAGCCTTGCATTATCTCAGAATCTTGTTTGTGCACCAGAATGGGGAGCCCGATGTCCATTCCCATGCCCTGGCTACACAATTAAATGGTAAAGAGAACGGGGGAATGTGGGGAAAGCAGAGACATCTAGGAAGTGCTGAATGGAAAGTGAAAGTAATTGTCTGCCCCGCCTCTATGCCCAGGGCAGACAATATTTGATTGACAGCTGAGATTTTTAAATGAGCTTACAACAGTTATGAATGCTTTAATAAAAAATAGAAATTGGATTTCATGTTTAATTTGAAAAGGGCTTGTATTATACAGATTTGTGTGTCTGGGTAACAGGTTCACTTTAACCCCCAGAACAAACCCTACCAGGCTTATGTTCCACAGGCAGAGCAGGGCAAAAACAGGCAGAGTATAGTACACACAGGGAGCGTAGGGAAGGCAGAGTATGACACACACAGGGAGCGTAGGACAGGCAGAGTATGGCACACACAGGGAGCATAGGACAGGCAGAGTATGACACACACAGGGAGCATAGGACAGGCAGAGTATGACACACACAGGGAGCATAGGACAGGCAGAGTATGACACACACAGGGAGCATAGGACAGGCAGAGTATGACACACACAGGGAGCATAGGACAGGCAGAGAATGACACACACAGGGAGAATAGAACATGCAGAGTATGACACACACGGGGTGCATAGGTCAGTCAGAGTATTGCACACACAGGGAGCATAGGGAATGCAGAACAGAGCAGGAGACAAAGAAACCTATCAAGACCATTCTAAAATGTACTACATACAGTGACAGTGTTGGTGCCCCAGTTTCTATGAGTGTGAACAGATGAACAATGTGGGCAGTTTCAGTCTTGGTCTTAGGTGTGAACAGTAGAGGGCTTTAGAGGTGTTATAAATGTGAACAATGCAGGGGGATTACATGTGTGAACAATACAAGAGATTCAAATCTGAATTTGAGGTTTAAACAATGCAGTGGCCAGTTAATCCCTGTAGTGATACCCTTTAAATTTTACACAAGGTAAGCAGTCACAGCAGGCAGACTTTCATTTTGGGGGCCACACAAAGGGGGGTCTGGCCCACGGTCCGCCAGTTGGACATCCCTGATATAATTGATATTGAAGGTTATGTAAAATGTCTCCTTTAACATTTTATTTAAAATTTTATATATTTAATAATACTGCGGTCTTAAACTGTAATCGTAATTGTGTGTTGGCTTAAGAATGTCTAATATAGTCTTTATAGTTATTATTACTAACATGTATTTTTAGAGTGCCAACATATAACATAATTGTTTCCTAAAGTATATTCTGTTGTAGACTCCCATTGACAACAGAAATAAATTTATTTAGCAGACAACTAATCTCCAAATGCTTTGTCACTGTCGATTCGAGTTTTTCAAAAAATTCTAATTCGATTTTCAAGATTTATCATACACAGGCCCTTTGAGGACTCGAATTTAACTATTTGCCACCTAAAACCTGACAAATTGCTTTTTAAGTCAATGGGAGACATCCAGGGGTCAATTTGGAGTTTTTTGCAGCCTTCCTGACATTCAAGTTTTTTTTGGAGAAAAAAAAACTCAAATCGAGTCTAAAATTTGAATCAAATTCGATTTAAGGAACTCCTTTATTGGTGTTACTTTCCTTTAACATAGTATTATTATTATATACACAACTTCATAGGACTTGACCCCATGCCCGAAAGGTTCAAATACACTCAATGAGAATAGAACATATTATTATAATAAAAGGCAATATTTATTAAACACCAAGCTAAAACACTTCAATTAAAATCAATTAAAATAATAAGCAGAGCTGCATGTGGACGGGGATCCCCTTAATACAAATATATTATACTGTATGCACTAGTGCAAGATACATGTATACATGTGTGTATGATGAATTGCTGCCTAATGGGACATGCAACAATACACTGAGCACCGCAGTGCAAAGGTAGAGTGAAGCAACCAATGTTCAAATTGGATGTGTGTCCTTCAAGTGTCCAATATTGGTATCCAAGGGAATTGCTACAAGTGCATAGTGATAATGATATATACAGGGGTCAGAGAGAGCAGACGGATTGCCGCATCAGGCCTGACGCCCTTAGGGCCACTCGCTGCAAGAGTGTAATGGAAAATAAAGAACTCACCTCACGAAACGTCCAAGATGGCGACTTCCTGCTCCACCATGCGGCTCTTCCTGGTTGTGATATGCCTGCGACGGAAACGTGTCGCCCCAGGATTGGTCGCCGGCGACGGAATGGACGCCGGCGTCAAAACGTGCGTCGGCGTCAGGACGTCAACGTGAGGACGCCGGCGTCAGCGTCATGACGTCACGGCGTCAAGTTTTGGCGCCAACTTTGGACTATTTATTCCCATGTTCCCTTTCTGTCCTTGCCCAATTATAGGTCTATTTCGTATAGTTCCTGGGTGTGATTTCTTGATTCTTCTTGTTTACCGTGTACCGACTTCTTGCCTGTTTCATCGATTCTGATTCTTGCCGCCTGTATTGACCATTTGCCTGATTACGACTATTCTTCTGATAAACCCTTTTTGTACTGCGAACTTGGTGTTGTGTCTCCTCCTTGGTCCTCACTACAACGGAGCCTTCGGGCCCTGACAAAGAGTATGTGGTATCGTAATAGGGCTATTGGTGAATAAACGGGAATACACCCGACACAGTCCAGAATAGGCACGGGGAGCCCACCCTTGTAAAGTGGAGTTAGTCAAAATGCGATGTAAATCAGCGGGAGGGGCGGAAATGCCGTTGCCCAAAAAGATATCTCTGTGGAATACTCACAACCCCCACGATAAATCGCCTCAGCGTTGCAATATGGTTCCCAACTATACAAGTCCAGTGGGCGCTCCCATGTACATCCGTGCGATGGACGTCACCGAAGCAATTCCGTCCGTTATCAGCATGAATAGCTGTGTCTCATACCCTGCAGGGACCCCACGACCGCTGCGTGTGCTATTCAACGCTAAGTGTTTCTATCCATAGTCTAATGATGATTCTCATATTTAGCTTGTTTGGCAGAGGTATCTCTCTTTGCTTCCTTATGTAGTGGAGTCAAGATATACAGTAGTATCCTAGGGCACCAGGTAGCCCAATGTTTTAACATCGCTTTGTGAGAGTCTGCATGTGTTTCCTCCAATTTGTGAATCTCCTCCATTTCCCTTATCCATTCAGCTAGTATGGGTGAGATATCACTTTTCCATTTGCGGGGATCAAGATTTTAGCTGCATTTAGGGCAATTTGTGTAAGAGATTTTTTATATGAGGCTTTAGAATCCATATTGTGATGTAAGAGGGTTGCAGCTGGATCGTTAGGGATATCAAGTTGTAGGTTATTTGTACAAACCCCAATATCTGAGTCCAGAATTGCTTATTATTTGGGCAGTCCCAGAATATGTGTAGCATGGTGCCTGCTTGTTGTTTGCATCTCCACCATCTGTCTGTTGTCCCAGGGAACATGACATGTAGTTTATAGGGGGTATTGTACCAGTGGAAGAGTATTTTGTAGTTGTTTTCCAGTATTCTGCAGCTTCTGGGTCCAGTGAGTGATTTAGCCAAAATATTCTCCCAGTCTTGGTCAGTGAGTGTGTTACTCAGTGCGCTCTCCCATTTTTAAATCTTGTCAGGGGGGAATTTTTGATTAATGCCGGAAGCTCTAGCATTTGGTAAAAAGAGAATATATTCCTGACAGGGGGTAATGAGTGGCAACATAATTTTTCAAATTCTGTATAATCCGTATATATTCCGTATATATTGAACAGCTCAGTAATTGGTAGAGTAAAAGTATTATGTAGTTGTTCCCACGAGGGCGTGACACCTTTGGGACAGATGTGAAATTGTTGTTTCACTTTTTCTTCTTGCCAGTTGTTGAAATAGCCAGTTTGTAATCCTGGGGGAAAGTCATTGTTGTCTATCAGTGGCACAAGGAGCGAGTGTGTTATGGTTAAGCCCATTGCGAGGCTTGCCGGTTCCCAGAGGCGTAAGCAATAGGATTATAAGGGGTGGCATCCCGGTATTTGCCAAAACCTTTTAGGTGGAAGCCAGGGAAGAATCTTAAGTGATGGTGCCACAAAGGTTTGCTCAAGTTGTATCCATGCCTTTGAATTTGTATGATAAGTCCAGTCTACTATCCGAAGTAGGACACTAGCCAAGTGATACAATTTGAAATCTGGCAGACCAATCCCCCCAGGTAGAAGAGAAAAACAGAATGTCCCAAGCTTTATGCGTGGTTGCCTACCATTCCAGATGTATTTTACAATCATGCTGTTTAGAGCAGCGAAGAAGTCTCTGGTAGGCTGTAGTGGAAGCTTTTTAAAAACGTACAGGTGCTTTGGAAGTTTACTCTGCCAAACCAAGATAAGGATTTCTTACACCATATTATACAGTCTCTTTTAATTATCTGTAGGATAGATGAGTATTTAATACATGCCTAGTTATTTATGTCAGGTGTAAGTATGATACCTAGATAGATCAGTCTTTCCTTTTCCCATTTAAAGGAGAACTTGTCCTTTAGGGCTGTAACCATGGTTTGTTGGAGGCCAATATTTAACACACTCATAGTTTATTTTAAAATCACTTAGGTAGCTATATTCCTTTATCTCCTGCAGCAGATTGGGCAGGGTAACTGTGGGTTGAGTAAACAATAAGTCATCCACCTAAGCACATATTTTATATGATGATGCGTCCACCGTTATACCATGTATGTTAACATTATTGCGTATTTTGGACAGTGGTGGTTCAAGGGTTGGTACTAAAAAGTGGCGAGAGCGGACAGCTTTGTCATGTTCCATTTTGAAGTGCAATTGGATCAGATAGGGTATTGTTAATTTTGAGCTTAGCAGTAGGATTTTGGTACAGA
The DNA here is from genome assembly GCF_017654675.1 of Xenopus laevis. Taxonomy (NCBI): domain Eukaryota; kingdom Metazoa; phylum Chordata; class Amphibia; order Anura; family Pipidae; genus Xenopus; species Xenopus laevis. The sequence continues at coordinate 81,035,387 of NC_054372.1, forward strand.
GATTTGATCCATGCTACTAACATATGTGGGCCAATTCCTATATATACAATAGACAGCTAAACATAAAATCCCATCTCACTCTGTCAAAAGCTTTTTCAGTATCAGTTAACAGAAAAAAAAGTGGAGTGTTCTTACGCTGGGCTACTGTAATAAGATTGATAATTTTGTTAAGGCTGTCTCTTGTTTCACGTCCAGGGAGAAAGCCTGCTTGGTCTAAGTGAATGAGCTGAGAAAGGCCTGGTTTGACTCAAGCTGCCAGTATTTTAGCAAGTAATCAGGGAGATTGGCCTATAACTAGCTGGCAATGATAGGTCATTATCTTTTTTTTTTTTTTTTTTTTTATTTATGTATTTTTATTTTCAAATGAAAAGTTGACATCATACACGTGTGCAAACCGGGAACACCCCGGGGCACAGTTATCATTGGCATAGATAGTACTAATGCATACATAAGGCAAACAAGAAAACATATCCAGCAAATTGTCAACCAAAAGGGGGAAGGGAATAAAAATAAAAGGAAAAAAGGGGAACATGAATGCAAGTTAGGCACATTATAGTAGAAGAGCTGTAGGCTAGGATTGTTTAGCTCAACCTCACTCCCATTATCTTTTTTTGAGTATTAAACTTATGTGGGCTTCTAAGGAAGGCAAGGACCAATGGTGACCCTGTTGGATTCCGTTATTTGCTCTGCACAGGCCTGTGACTAGATGGGGTTGTATGGTTTTAAAGAAAAGCATGGAAAACGCGTCTGGATCCAGGCATTTTCCTGAGAGGGAATCTTTTATGGCCCATTCTATTTCACCTGTGGTGATATCCTGTTCTAAGGTTTTACGCCATCAGGATTACCTTTAGGCATGCCTGAAGAGGTTAGGTAATCGCTGTAGCGTGTGTTCGTGGGTATATCGCTATTTGTGCTCTGTAGTTGATAAAGACGTTTGTAGAAGTCCGTCAGTCTTGTATGTATACCTTTAGGTGATGTGTGTAACTGGCCTATCACTACAGAGATTAACTAACCCCTGCATTGTTTAAACCTCAAATTCTGACTAATCCCCTGTTTTGTTCACACCTGTGATCCCCCTGCATTGTTCACACCTGTGACACCTCTGCTGTTCACACCTGAGACTCAGACTGAAACTGCCCACATTGTTCACCATGTAGGGATTAGCCCAGCAACGGGATAACGGTGACTCCCTGGATGAGTACACCGATTAAATCAGGCACAGTACAACAATGGGTTTGAGTGAAACACACGTGTGGATTCTTATTTAAACCGCCCTATTTACACCATTTAGAGCTGTACAAAATGAAAAAGGGTTAAAAATAAAACAAAACAGCAAAATAAACCCTTGCCAGCTTGGCAGCTAACTATACATTCAGGCTTCCCTGACTATCAGACCGGAAACAACCTTGCGTTGCTCTGGTCTCTACGTTAGCAACAGCAGTCTTTACCACACACAAAAGAAAGGTTTGCATTTCACCCAAAACCCCAAAAGTTTGCTTACCAAAAAAATAAGTTTCACAGAACTCCCCAGCCGGATATCTCACATCAGAACTGGTTCCAGGGTGGAGCAAACCCCTAAGCAGGCTGGGAATTCTTATAGCAACCTGGATCAGCAGATTCGATTCTGCTGAGCTCGTTAACTGGTCTGTGAGCTGACTGCATTACCAGAAACTGAGAGCAAACTGTTCAAACCTGGCACAGACATACACACCATCCTGCACAAATCCACAAACTTTTACTGACCTGCTGTCACATACCCCCCCCTCTTGTTTCGACCCAGAGGTTGGAACACAGGCCACTAGGTACGAATGAACCTGAGATAAAGCATCTACATTATCCATTTTAGACCCAGGACGGTGTTTTACTGTAATACTAAATTCTTGTAAGGCTAGGAACCACCGGTTAATCTTACTGTTGGTCTCTTTGTTTTTGGCCATCCATTTTAAGGGAGCATGATCGGTAGTTAAAATCAAAATGTTTCCCTAACAAATAGTACCTCAGAGAGTCTAACGACCATTTTATCGCTAAGCATTCTTTTTCAATTGTTGCATAATTTTTCTCATGTTCATTCAACTTCCGGGTAAGGAAAACTATGGGATGTTCCTCTCCATTCTGCACTTGTGACAATACCGCCCCTAATCCTACATTCGAGGCATCAGTTTGTACCACAAACTCTCGGGAGAAATCAGGAGAATATAGCACTGGCTGGTCACATAGAGCCTATTTTAAGGTTTCAAATGATTTTTCCGCCTCTGGGGACCATTTAATCATGACTGAATTTTTACCTTTGGTCAAATCTGAGAGGGGAGCCGCTAAGGTGGCAAAATGAGGAATAAAACGACGGTAATAGCCAGCAATCCCCAAGAAAGCTCGAACCTGTTTTTTGTTATTAGGGCGAGGCCAATTCTGGATAGCTTCAACTTTATTGATTTGAGGTTTTATCACACCCCTTCCAATGGTATATCCCAAATATTTGGCCTCTTCAAGGCCGATAGCACACTTCTTAGGATTGGCTTTGAAATTGGCCTCCTGCAATGCATTCAACACTGCTTGTACTCTTGGCAGATGAGTTGCCCAATCAGCACTATGTATAATGACATCATCCAAGTAGGCCGCAGCATATTTTCGATGATGCCAAAGGATTTTATCCATTGCCCTCTGAAAAGTAGCAGGGGCATTTTGTAACCCAAATGGCATCATCCGATGGAGTTACAAAAGCCGTTTTCTCCTTGGCTCCTTCAGAGAGAGGTATCTGCCAGTACCCTTTGGTCAGATCTAGCGTAGTCATATAACGGGCAGATACCAGGTGGTCAATCAATTCATCGATACGAGGCATGGGATAGGTATCAAATTTGGTGATGGTGTTTACCTTTCGGAAATCGTTGCAAAAACGCCAACTTCCATCTGGCTTGGGAACCAGCACAATTGGACTGGACCAGTCACTATTGGATTTCTCTATTACTCCAAGCTCTAACATTTTGTTAACTTCTTCAGTTATCGCATTCCGTCTAGATTCCGGAATACGATAAGGTTTCAGTTTAACCTTTTCCCCAGGTTGGGTTACAATGCCATGTTTTGTAACAGTTGTCTGCCCAGGAAATTCAGAAAATATATCTTTATTCCTAAACAAGAGATCTTTGACTTCCTGTTGCTGAGTTTTTTTTTTCAGAGATCAAACATTCATACTGAGGGGGAACCAGGTTAGTGTTTGCAGTCAAGGATTCTCTCTCATTCCAAGGTTTCAGCAAATTGATATGGTAGATTTGCTCTGGTTTCCGTTTTCCTGGTTGACTAACCTTGTAAGTTACCTCACTGACTTTCTCCATTATTTCATAGGGACCTTGCCATTGGGCTAAGACTTTGCTTTCTACAGTGGAAACCAATACCAACACCCAATCACCAGGTGAAAACGTACGGACCTGGGCCCCACGATTATAAATTCTTTGCTGAGCCAACTGTGCTTGCGCCAAATGTTCCCTTACCATGGAAATTACCTGTGCAAGTCTGTCTTGCATCTGGGAGACATGTTCAATGATACTTCTATGAGGTGTACATTCACTTTCCCAAGTTTCTTTAGCGATGTCTAACAGCCCCCTAGGGTGTCTACCGTACAATAGTTAAAAGGGGAGAATCCCGTGGAGGATTGTGGGACCTCTCTGATAGCAAACATCAGATAAGGAATAAGGAAATCCCAGTTTTTCCCATCTCTATCCACCACTTTCCTGAGCATCTGCTTTAAAGATTTATTAAATCTCTCCACTAAGCCGTCTGTTTGAGGGTGATATACTGAGGTGCGTAATTGTTTTACCTTAAGAAATTTACAAAGCTCTTTAGTTACCCGGGACATGAAAGGAGTACCTTGGTCTGTAAGGACTTCCTTGGGAATGCCCACCCGACTGTACACCTGGAGCAATTCTTTGGCTATGGTTTTGGCTGAGGAATTGCGGAGAGGTATGGCTTCTGGATAACGGGTGGCATAGTCCATAATTACCAGTATATACTGATGCCCTCTAGTGGACTTTAGTAAAGGACCAACCAAATCCATAGCAATCCTCTCAAAAGGCACCTCAATGATATACCTATCATTGAGGTGGAACCAGGGGACTGCGAAAATGTGGCCTAGGGGCAGACATTTGGCAAACAGGACAGGAAGCACAATAGGTTTCTACTTCTTTAGCTATTCCCGGCCAGTAGAACCTCTGTATAATTCTCTCTCTGTTTTTTTCTGTTCCCAAGTGTCCTCCCAACAAATGCCCATGGGCTTACTCCAATACCAGCTTCCGGTATGTTTTAGACACCACTAACTGTTCAATTATTTCTTCTTCCCTTTTTGACACCCGGTATAACAGGTCCTTTTCTATTACAAAGTAGGGAATAGCAACCCTCTCACCTGGGTTAACAGACACCCCATCTACTTCTACCACATTCTCTCGGGCTCTTATCAGAGTAGGATCTTTTAACTGTTCTGTGGCAAAATTTTCCCAATGTACTTCTAAATCAGAGAAATCAAGAGCGGGTTGAACATTTTCTGCAGATGCCAACTCAGGGGGAACTCTGGAGAGTCCTCACTCTCAGAGGAATCCCCAGGAACACTTTCCTGCTCAGAGAAAACAAATTGGTGATCAGGACAATCCCACAGCTCCCAAAACTTAGGAAAATCCCTTCCCACAATAGCTTCATGTGGTAAATTGGTAACCACAATCACCTGATGGCATAGGTTACCAAGGGAGGTTTTAAACAACACAGTTGCCATGGGATATTCTTTAGTATCCCCATGCACACAAACGACAGTTACTCTCCTACCAATGAGAGACTCTGGTGACACAAGCTGGGGTTTTACCAATGTCACCAGGCTTCCTGAATCGAGTAACGCCACAGCCTTTTTACCATTCACATAAAGATTACATAAATGTTTTTCAGTTCCCTGCAGGGCGGTACAGACGACTGTTGCATACATGGATTGCCGTCTGTCTCTAACAAAGTCACATTGCATAGGTTCTGTTACCACAGGACAGTTTGCGGCAATATGTCCTTCTTCTCTGCAGCGATAGCAAACAATCCTTTTAGTTATCTCTGTGAATTTGGCCGTCCAGAACCCTCACGCCATACAGGAGAATAAGTTCCCACATTACCTCTGGCTTTACCTTTTTCACTCTCTCCACCCCCATCCCTTGGTACAATCTTACCAGAATTTGTGGACGGTCTGGTCTTGGAGTGGAAAGTCGTGAATCTTTAAGCGATGCCGTTAGATTCTCTGCAGCCAAAAACCTTTCAACAAGATCCACCAATTTATCAGCTGTGGCTGGATCTCCATTGCTCACCCACTTTTGGAGGGCGACAGGCAGGGATCTCAAGTACTTGTCCATGACGACTCGTTCCACAATCTGGGGTGCTGACAAAGTTTCTGGTTGTAGCCACCTCCTGGTCAAATGTATCAGGTCATACATCTGTGATCGGGGCGGTTTCCCCCCCTGATAAGTCCAGTTATACACTCGCTGAGCTCGAACAGGTAAGGTTACGCCTAGCTGTGCAAGTATTTCAGCTTTTAAGCGTTCATAGTCTCTGGCTTCCATAGGTTCCAGATCAAAGTAAGCTTTCTGGGGCTCGCCAGTTAACAAGGGGCCAGCAGTCCAGCCCACTGTTCCTTTGGCCAGCACTCCCTCTCAGCAGTTCTTTCAAATGTTGTCCGAAACACCTCAGAATCATCATCTGCAGTCATCTTGGGTAACAATCTGCTTACCCTGTATGATGGTGTACTGCTGGGACTACCTTCTGCTGTAGCCTGCTGTCTCAGTGGGAGTTGTTTCACAATGGCCTCAATCTGCTGTTGATGGCGCTGCTCCTGCTGTAACATTAGCTCTCTGTGGCGGGCTTCCGATTCCGCCTGGGCTTGTTGTTGTACAGCCATACTCTGCTGAAACTGCTGCTGCGCCTCTTGCTGACGAACCTCTGTTCGCTGCATGGCCAGGTGTATCTGTTAATTTGCCTTTTGTTGATTTGCATTCACCAACACCAGCTGCCTCAATAATTCCTCCATACTGGCCATTTCCACACAGAATTGCCTGCATCCGACACCATATGTAGGGATTAGCCCAGCAACGGGAGAACGGTGACTCCCTGGATGAGTAAACCGATTAAATCAGGCACAGTAGAACAATGGGTTTGAGTGAAACACACTTGTGGATTTTTATTTAAACAGCCCTATTTACACCATTTAGAGCTGTACAAATGAAAAAGGGTTAAAAATAAACCCTTGCCAGCTAACTATACATTCAGGCTTCCCTGACTATCAGACCGGAAACAACCTTGCATTGCTCTGGTCTCTACGTTAGCAACAGCAGTCTTTACCACACACAAAAGAAAGGTTTGTATTTCACCCAAAACCCCAAAAGTTTGCTTACCAAAAAAAGTCTTTGCCTGTGTGTGACATGCTCTGCCTGTGTGTGCCCTACTCTGCCTGTGTGCCTTACTCTGCCTGTGTGTGCCCTATGCTCCATGTGTGTGCCCTGCTCTGCCTGTGTGTGCCCTGCTCTGCCTGTGTGTGCCCTATGCTCCCTGTGTGTGCCCTGCTCTGCCTGTGCGTGACCTACTCTGCCTGTGCGTGCCCTATGCTCCGTGTGTGCCCTGCTCTGCCTGTGTGTGCCCTACTCTGCCTGTGTGTGCCCTGCTCTGCCTGTGTGTGACATACTCTGCCTGTGCATGCCCTGCTTTGCCTGTGTGTGCTCTACTCTGCCTGTGTGTGCCCTATGCTCCCTGTGTGTGCCCTACTCTGCCTGTGTGCCCTACTCTGCCTGTGTGCCCTACTCTGCCTGTGTGCCTTACTCTGCCTGTGTGTGCCCTATGCTCCATGTGTGTGCCATGCTCTGCCTGTGTGTGCCCTGCTCTGCCTGTGTGTGCCCTGCTCTGCCTGTGTGTGCCCTGCTCTGCCTGTGTGTGCCCTACTCTGCCTGTGTGCCTTACTCTGCCTGTGTGCCTTACTCTGCCTGTGTGTGCCCTATGCTCCATGTGTGTGCCATGCTCTGCCTGTGTGTGTGTGCCCTGCTCTGCCTGTGTGTGCCATACTCTGTGTGTGCCCTGCTCTGCCTGTGTGTGCCCTACTCTGCCTGTGTGCCCTGCCTGTGTGTGCCCTGCTCTGCCTGTGTGTGCCCTATGCTCCCTGTGTGTGTCCTACTCTGCCTGTGTGTGACATACTCTGCCTAGGTGTACCCTATGATCCCTGTGTGTGCCCTGCTCTGCCTGTGCGTGACATACTCTGCCTGTGCGTGACATACTCTGTCTGCATGTGCCCTGCTTTGCCTGTGTGTGCTCTACTCTGCCTTTGGAAAGCCTGGTATTTGTTCTTGGGGTTTATTAGCATTTGAAAATAAATTATTTTTAGGGGCCCCTAAGGTGTTTAATTATAGGCTGGGGGTGCTGTGTTATCCAAGGGGAAGAGGAGATATATGGATTTAAGGATATTAATGGATTATGGATTTAAGGATATTTTTAACACAGTGACTCTGGCATTTGTTGGCACTGAGACCCCAATATTTCATGACACTGGCCCCAGCAATATATTAACAGCAATGTAACACAGTGGTACATGCAATATATGTCACAGTGACCCAAGCAATATTTGACAATGTGGCGCCAGCAATACATATCAAAGTGCTCCCAGTAAAACATGACGAAATGGCTCCCACAATATACAGCGGGGAAAATTCTCAGTATATATATCTTTTTTTTTATTTTTATTTTTTAAAAGATTTTATTTTCAAGCTTGATACATCCACGAGAAAAAACAGTATTAAACAGTTCAAATTTACACCAGTCTAACGTATCTCTGCATATTCATCACTGCAACAATGCCTACTTAGACTGAAACAGGAAGAGATGGTACAAGCATTTTAAACCTTTTTAACAGAGCATAGGAGGTTTAAAGAGGGAAGGGTAACAGAAGGGAAGAAGGGGGGGGGGGTAGGCCGAAGGCAATGCAGCATAAGTGACGCAGTATCTATATCTTGTAGCACATTAACCATTGTCCTGTACAGAGGCTGTGTCAAGTTCATCTAACCATGGGCCCCAGAACTTTCCAAACCGGTCCGGGCAACCTCTACTTAGGTATGTTAATTTGTATAGGGGAAGAGCTGCATTCACTAGGGATTTCCAACATTTTAAGGAGGGAGCTCTGGGTAGCTTCCAGACTAGGGTAATCGCCTTCCTTGCGTAAAAGTACAGCAACCTCAATAGAATACGTTGGTATTTGTCAAATGTAATGTTTTCAACCAGACCTAAAAGGCATGCCTCTGGTGTCCGCACACTCGGTATATTAAGAGTTTGTGTGATGTAGTTAACCACCTTGTCCCAAAATTTGATCAACTGCGGGCATGTCCAAAAGGTGTGGAGATAAGTGCCCGGATCTATCCCACATTTAAAGCATATATCATCTGCTTTAAGGCCCATAGAGTGCAGCATTGTCGGAGTAAGGTAGGTTCTATGTATCATACGGTATTGTATTAGGATGTCATTGCTACCTATTACCGAAGGCAGATATGAATGTGTAATATCATCCCAGTCATCCAGATCTAAGTGTGGTATGTATTGCATCCATTTGGTATGGCATTGTGCATAGGGGTTGCCTCTTTGTTTATTAAGAGTGTTATAGATGCGAGATATTAGCTTCCCCTGATTTGGTGACCTTAGAGTTTCCTCAAGCAAGGAGAGGGACAACTTGGGGGCAGTCGGAAATTGGCTAAGTGCTGCATGTCTTATTTGAAAATATCTGTACCACATGTTTCTTGGAAGATTAAACTCAGTTGCCAGGTCCTCATATGATTTAAACCCCTGGTTGTCATAAAGCTGGCCAATGTATTTGATATTATATCTTGCCCACAGTACTGGGTCTGGTATTGTCAGAAAGTGTTTTAGTTTAGGATTGCACCATATAGGAGTGTAGGGGGAGATATCAATGTGGCGTGTTTTGTCATACCTAAGGGCTGTTTCCCAAATTGGAGGTAGCATCTTTAGAGTTGAGGGGGGACAACCCCTATGGGTGGTTCCCCGGAGTGTAATATTGGTGAGTGCCTCAACCGACCCGGCTGCTTCTGCCAAGATAGGGAAGGCAGCGTTCTCAGCTGATGGGTTAAGGCTCCATGCTACATAGACTAGTTGAGCCGCCAGATAGTACAAAAGAAAATGCCGATATCCGCTCCTCCACCCCACCAAAGCGCATACCAGTGATGTGAGGGCTTGCATGTATCAAGGTTGCCAGAGGTTCGATAGCCAACGCAAACAAATGTGGCGAGAGCGGGCACCCCTGCCTAGTACCTCTACCTAAGCTAAAAGGGCTGGAGACTACCTTATTGGTTCGAATTCTAGCTGATGGATTAGCATATAACTGTTTAACCCATCTTATAAATTAAGGACCAAAGCCCATGGCTGTCAACACGCCCCACAAAAAATTCCACTCAACAGAATCAAATGCTTTCCTTATATCGAGGGAAACTATTACCCCTGGGTAGCCACCAAGTCGGCCAAGTCAATATTGGTGAACAGCCTACGTATATTGACATCAGTTGCCCGACCCGGCATAAAACCAGACTGATCAGAATGTACTACAGAAGAGATTATTTTAGTGAGACGGTTGGCTAGCACTTTTGCCAAAATCTTAACATCATTACAGAGGAGCGAAATAGGCCTATAGGCTGCACAGTCCAGCGGGTCTCCACCTTTTTTGGGTATCAGTACTATAAGTGCTTCCCTAAGAGTCGGGGGCAGCACACCAACCTCCAGTGCAGATTCATATAAGCAAAGTAGTCTAGGGGCTATACTATCTATATTGAGCTTGTACCAATCTATCGGGATGCCGTCCAGCCCTGGCGTCTTACCCGGAGGAAAGGATGAGATAGCATCCATAATTTCGGTAACTGATAATGGCTTCTCCAGTGAAAGGCTTTCATGTGGTGTCAGGGTTTCCAAGGGAATGTTACTCAGATAGTCACTTAGGGTTCGGTGCGTCATATTGGCTGTGGATTGGTAGAGGTTATGGTAGTAGTGTACAAAGGCGTCGTTAATGCCTCTAGGGGTATCCCGCAAATCACCCAATGTAGACTGTATCTGCGTGATGGGGGTGGGAGCAGTGGATTCCCTAAGCAGATAGGCCAGCAGCTTGCCCCCTTTATTACCCTTTTCAAAAAGGAGGTGATTAGTGTATAATAACTTTTTTTCCGTTTTGTCCACTAAGTGAAGGTAATACTGTCTGTGGGCCTGTGCCACCTGTAAATAGTGATCTGGAGAAGGATCTCTAGCAAATTCCCTTTCTGCCAACTGCATGTCTGCCTCAAGCTCCTCTGATTTATGATTAAGACGCTTTCTGTGACTAGATACAGCCAATATGCAGGAGCCTCTCAGATATGCCTTAGAGGCTTCCCACACAGTTAGTGTAGAGGCTAAGCCTTCGTTTAGAGACCAATATTCCCCCATTTCTTTGATCAGGTGGTCATTTACCTCTGGGACCTGCAACCACTTGGGGTGGAGTCTCCACTGCACTCGGTTCAATTCCCCCTGAGATCGTAAGGTAAGGGATAGGGGGGCGTGATCTGATATGCCGCCTGGAAGATAAGCGGTGTTGGCTACCTCTGCCAATAGGGGCCTAGAAATGAGATCTTTTCTAGATGCTGCAGAGTGGGAGGCCGAGTAGCATGAGTACACTTTCTGAGTTGGGAATTTGTGTCTCCATGGGTCTATGAAGTTATACGTATCACACCAATTATTTAGTGGGCTAATGGTTATATCTGCTGAGTTATGTCTATCCAAAGTATGAGAGAGGACCAGGTTGAAGTCGCCCATTAGTATCAGTGGCGCTGGGTCCCAGCTGCTGATCTTAGCCAGTATTAAAGAGAGAACCTCTATATTAGCTGGTGGAGGGAGGTAGACATTGGCAATAATGTAAGGTTTGGTACCCCATAAGCACCTCATGAGAATATATCTGCCCTGAGGGTCAGTACATATGTGCTGAATCAGAATATTAGCGGATTTACCAATGAGGATGGCCACCCTGCGGGAGTATGTAGAATAGGAGGCATGAAGCACCCTGGCCACCCATGCTTTTTTCAATGCCAGGACCCTACTGCCCACAAGGTGCATCTCTTGTAGTAAGACCGGATCTGGAGAGTGTTTTAATTTTAAGATACTGAAAGACAAGTCCCCTTTTAATTTTAGAATTTAGACCCCTGGTATTCCAGGAAATAATCTTAAGGTGAGCCATTAGCGCTGTTGAGTATCAAGCTATTCCCGCAGGGTAGCACATACCTCCTACAGAGACACACATCTCCGCGAACATGAGCTCCCTTCATCTGGGGCTTCCCACAGTTCAAAGTGTTCCTGAATGTGCTACATACGGATCCCTGCGGCCTAGGGGAGAGGGAAGTAGGGAAAGGGGGAGCAAGGTATAGTGAGAAGAAGAGAGGAAACAATAGCATTAACAACTCAACATAGTTAAGCTTTCCCAAACCCACCCTGCCCGACCACCCAACTTGGCGGGCTTTTTCCCAAAACTGTGGCTGAGCATGGAGTGTGCTCCACCTGAAGTTACACATGAAAACAGTAATAATAAACTTAAAGAGTGTCACTGGCATTACCATCAGGAAAGAAAATATACTGTATGTAAAGTTCACAGGAACTATAATTTACAGCTCGATCCTCACACCTGGAGATATTTCAGCCACATCTTACTTTGCCTTTGCTGGAAACCAACAGAGATATGTCAGCGCTGAAGAGAGGACATCATAGAACCCAATGTGGGTGTGGGATCACAAGGGGAAACAGGTTGTACAAAAATTATGAAGTTCCCATTGAATGAAGTCTGACCCATACGCAAAATGTGAGGTAAAGGCCAGGAGTGAAGTCATTTTATCTTTAGCGGCTAGGGCTCACCCGAGGGGACTGGTGAGAACGTCGGTCCAGCCATGCTCCTGCTTCCTCAGAGGAGGTGAAGAAGTGAACCGTCAGTTACTCTCAATTTTGCTGGATACAACATCGAATATTTCAGCTGTACCTCCCTCAGCCGGCGCTTGACTCCCACAAAGGTGTTGCGTTTCTTTTGCAGACTTGAGGAGTAGTCCGGGTATATGGCTGCCCTCATGAGTGAGGTCTCGCTTGTCTCTTGCCATGGCCAATATGGCATCTCGTTCTCTATAGTTCAAAAGGCGTAACAGAAAAGGCCTGGGGGGTGCCCCAGGAATTGGGGGTCTACCCGAGACCCGATGTGCTCGCTTCACCACAAAAAAGGCCGACAATGTAGTGGAGCCCAAAGTTTTTTTAATCCAGCTCTCAATAAAGGCTACAGGGTTGTTGTCAATATCTATATATATCTCTATATCTCTATCTATATATATCTCTATATCTCTATCTATATATATCTCTATATATATCTCTATCTCTATCTATCTCTATATCTCTATCTCTATCTATCTCTATATCTCTATCTCTATCTATCTCTATATCTCTATCTCTATCTATCTCTATATCTCTATATATCTCTATATCTCTATATATCTATATATCTCTATATCTCTATCTCTATATATCTCTATATCTCTATCTCTATATATCTCTATATCTCTATATCTCTATCTCTATATATCTCTATATCTCTATCTCTATATATCTCTATATCTCTATATATCTCTATATATCTCTCTCTCTCTCTATCTATTATATATCTATCTATCTATCTATATCTATATCTATATCTATATATCTCTATATCTCTCTATATCTATATCTATCTATCTATCTATCTATCTATCTATCTATCTATCTATAGCTATCTATATATATATCTATCTATCTATATATATATATAGCTATCTATATATATATCTATCTATCTATCGCTATCTATCTATATATATCTATCTATATATATATCTATATCTCTTAGTTAATATATTTCTTTTTTTTTATTTCAATATTTTTATTCAATTTCACAGAATAAACAAAATATGCATTGGCCGTTGTCAGCACAGCATGAAAGCATGCTTTAAGTACAATTTGCACAAGATAAATATCAAAATCTGTCATATTTGTACCTATACCTCTTGTTTTATCACAGTCACAAATAAGACCCTGTTTGCATTTATTCAGTACATCCTGGTCAAATATTATGTATAACCCATTTCCATTTACTCCATCAATTTAAACATTTTAACTGAAAAACTGCAAAGACATACCTAACTACCATCCAATCTGCTATAACTCATTTGGGAAATAAAACAGTACATAAAATATTTAAATACTGAGCAGTGCTAAATGGCAATCAGTCCCATATCTATATTCCAGCCATGGTGTCCAAATTTTCAAAAATCTACTATGCGTGTGTTAAAATATTGGTAATTTTTTCCTGAGATATTATCCAATCTACTTTGTGTTTTGTGATATCAAGAGATTGTTGCTTTTGTTTTTTTTCAAGGTTTTTATTTTGCATTTTAAACAAAAAACAAACAATAAATAGCACATATATGCTTTACACTTATTCAGCTTCGTTTACAATTATATTATATGTATAGTGGTGGTTTGAAGAAATAATTAGCAGATAACCAAGTATTTCAGAGTACTTTCAAAAAATCAATCATCCGGAAGGGATGCATGAGGGTTGACATCTAACCAAGGGTCCCATATTTTCCAGGTGTTCCCCTAGCATTGTACGTCGGTTTGATTAGGGGTAATGTACAATTTATTAAGTCAATCCATTGCTGCAGTAAGGGAGGGTTGGGGCTCATCCATTTCATAATTACTAGTTTTTTTGCGTAGAAAAGGATCGACCTTAGAAGTGTTCTGGATTTCTGTAAGGGAACTACCTCATCTATAATGCCTAATATGCAAAACTCCGGAGACTTGATTCCTGGAAAGGAGAGGAATACATTGGTGTATTGTATGACTTTTGCCCAGTATGCTGCTACCCTAGGGCAGTCCCATATCAAGTGGAGGAAACCAGCTTCTTCCCTGCCGCACTTTACACAGGTGGCTCCGTCTAGTCTACCCATAGCTTTGAGCCTCATTGGGGTAATATAATATAATATAATTTGGTGAATCATTTTAAATTGAATCATTCTATCCCTGCAAGAGATAGTTGTTTAGTTTTCCATGCCTTTGCAAAGGTTCTTTTAGCTGCTGTCATAATTGCAATAAACAGTTGGAATTGAATCTGTGAGAGTTCGTCTGGTTTTTTACCTAACAACGCAGTAGTTGGAAGCTTTGGGATCACCACTTGGAACACCAAATTTAACAGTTTAAATTCTAATCCAACATCTTTGTGCACATGGGCATTCCCACCATACATGGAACATAGTACCAACTTGCCCACACCCTTGAAAGCAACTAGGATCTGCAGTTGGGGCGAATTTAACAAAAACAGGCTGGAACTAAATACCATCTAAACAAAACCTTATAATTGGTTTCCAATAGGGATACATTTTTAGAAGATTGCATAACATTGTTCCATATTGATGACCATTCATCCTTATCCAAGTGACACTTTATATCTTTTTGCCAGGACACCATATATGATAGCTTGGATTTGTTCTACTTCATCAAGAAATGGTTATATAATATAGAGATTTCTTTGAGTCTGAGGACACTTTATACACCATTTCAAAAAAAGGTCTGAGTTTTGTTAGTTGTACAGGCCAAGTCCCAACGTGATTGTGCAAAATGTAATAACTGTCTCAAGCGTAAATGTTCTACAAAGGGAACAGATATTTCTCTATGAGATTCTGAAGGGTATATGGAGAGTACAGTTGTCCTAGACTATGTGCATCTATTAATGACCACCATTGAAAGGCTTTATTTTGCAGACCTGGGTTAAATAGGTCAGAGGCACTGCGGGAGAATGGGATGATTGCAACTTGTATTTCTTACATAACGAGTCCCAAATTTTTATAGTATGTTTTAAGCAACACTCCCAACTGCTGGTCTTTGTTTAGGCAGACACCAAATCAAAGCTGCTGGAGAGTATGGTATTGTGAATGCTGTTTCTAAAGATACAGAGGGGACTATCTATCTTGGAATGTAAAGCTAAAACTTGGGATATTTGAGCTGCCTTATAATAAAACAGCCAGTTTGGAAGACCCAAGCCCCCTCTACTTCTTGGGCAGGTTAATATCGTGTGACGTACTCTAGGATGCTTCTTAGCCCAAACAAATTGGAGTATTCTAGCGTTAAAGCGGGTTAGGTCTTCTATGGGGAGTGGAACCAGAAGTGTCCAAATAAATACAAAATCTTAGGTAAAATTGTCATCTTAACAGAGTGAATTCTCCCAATCCACGAAATATTATGGGCATTCCATTTATCCAACAAAGCATACAAGGTTTTGTACAGTGGGGGGTAGTTATATGTATACAAAATTTCATAGGTTTTTGTCAGCTTAACTCCTAGGATAGAACTAAAGTGAGGTTGCCATGTAAATTCAAAGTTAATTTGCAATAGTTTAACTTCTCATGCTTTAAATTTATATTTAATGCCTCAGTTTTATTGTGATTAACTTGGTACCCCGATATTGTGCCAAATATATCTAATAACCTAAACAGATTAAGGAGGGAGGTCAATGGATTAGTAATCACAAGTGTTAAATCATCCGCAAAGATACTGACTTTAAGATGAATTCCAGCTACCTCTATACCTTTTATGTCTAGATTGGACCTGTTTGCTGCCGCTAATAGCTCTATTGCTAAATTGAATAAAATGGGAGATAGAGGACACCCTTGACCAGTCCCACGATAAATCTGGATGAGAATCCCATTATATTGACTATTGCGGAAGGATTTTGATAAAGTGAATGCACCCAAGTTATAAATTTTTCCCCAAAACCCCATTTACCCAATGTATAATACAGGTAATCCCAATGCAGGGAATCAAAAGCTTTGCGAATATCTAGTTTAAGTTACATTGTTTTAACTCCTGACAATTTAGCCTGATGTGTCAGTAGAATTAAGTGTCTAATCGCATCCCCTTTTCCTTAAAGTAATATCCAAGTGATTTCTGTATTGTAGTAACCACTTCTGAAATACTCATTGAGTCTCCAATATCTGGTCTTGGGTCTCTCCAATATACAGTACAAGATAATGTTATCACCACCGGACAGTGGTCTAACCATCCTATATTTAACATTTTAGCCGAGCTAATAGAGGGAACCAGAGTAGAAGATAGAAAAATATGATCAATTCTGGTTGACACTTTACGCAGTGCTGAATAGTGTGAAAATTGCAAGACATCTGGATTTCGTTCTCTCCAAAAAAAATTTGAAAGCCACAGGCTCTTTGCTAAATTTAATACGTTCCTGATCTCTAGGAATCCGCATAATTCCCTTGCTAAACAAAGGGGCATGAACATCAGAGTGTTTCTCCCAAGAGCATTCTTCAGGGCCAAAACCCTTCCACTTGATGAGGAATTGGAGAGCACCCCTGGAGAGTCTGGAATCGAAGATCTTTTCAACTTCATACTCTAGTTGGCCGTGTATGGGAATGGCAGATGGCAGAACTTGATCACAAGAGAAGCCGTTGGAAACAACTGGTTTCACCAGGGATACATGATATACATTAGGAACTCGTATCTCCGGGGGAAGTTGAAGCCGAACAGCCACAGGGTTGATAATCTCAGAGATGGGAAAAGGAAAAGGACCAATGAACTTTGGACCTAACTTGGGAAAAGGAATCTTCAAACGGATGTTTTTAGAAGAGAGCCACACTTTATCTCAGTGGAGAAGATCTCCTTCTGCGATCTGCAAAAGTCTTATGCACCAGAGCACTTTTTTCAAGATTAGATTTTGTTGCAGCCCAAATGGCAGTCATATGAGCCATGTGATCTTCTGCAG
This sequence comes from Xenopus laevis, assembly GCF_017654675.1. NCBI lineage: Eukaryota > Metazoa > Chordata > Amphibia > Anura > Pipidae > Xenopus > Xenopus laevis. Next base: position 81,052,236 of record NC_054372.1, read on the forward strand.
CTGGGATTTCGGATAGTACAAAGAAAGGAGATCTTCCGGTGGAAATGTGACTAGCATTGTTATGAGCGAATTCCGCCCACGTGAGAAGGTCAGACCAATCATCTTGACAGAGGGAGACATGGTTCCTTAGAAACTTCTCTAGAGCTTGGTTCACCCGTTCAGCAGCGCCATTCGTTTGAGGGTGATAGGCAGAAGAGAATTGTAGAGAGTTACCTAAAGTTTTGCATAAGGAGCGCCAAAATCTGGATACAAACTGGGATCCTCTGTCAGAGACCATTTCTGCTGGAAAGCCATGTAGCCGTAAAATATACTGGATGAAGAGCTGGGACAGTTCCACCGCAGAGGGAAGTTTTTACAGGGGAATGAAATGTGCCATTTTGCTGAAGCATTCGATAACCACCCAAATCACAGTGTTCCCTCTCTCTACAATAAAGTCCATAGCTAAATGAGTCCATGGACGAGAAGGAATAGGTAAAGGTTGCAATAACCCAATAAGGCGAGTATGGCTTGCCTTGGAAGTGGCAGAAATAGTACAGGCAGCAACAAAGTCTTTGACGTCTTTGCGGATAGTCGGCCACCAGACTAATCGTTGTAACAACTCCAGTCTTCTCAGGACCAGGATGTCCAGCTTGCCTGGAACAATGCAATCTGTTGCAAGATGGGCAGGCGAAGATCTGAGGGCACAAACGCCATCCCAATGGGAGTATCAGGAGGAGCAGAAGACTGACCAGCCAAGATTTGCTCAGCAAATTGAGGCAACAAGGATGCAATGAACTTGGCAGAAGGAATAATTGGTTCTTGCCGCTCAGGAAAACGATCCAGCGGAGTCAAACTTCGGGATAGAGCATCGGCTTTCTGATTTTTGGAACCAGGACGAAAAGTCAGTACAAAAGAGCCCATCTTGCCTGAAGAGGATTCAATCTCTTGAGAGACTGTATGAACTCTAAGTTCTTATGATCAGTATAGATCGAGACTGGAATCGAAGAACCTTCAAGGAGGTGACGCCACTCCTCGAGAGCAAGCTTGACTGCCAAGAGTTCACGATTCCCCACATTCTGCTCTGCAGGAGAGAACTTTTTGGAGAAATAAGCACAAGGGTGTAGTTTCCTGTCAGCAGAATGTCTTTGGGACAGGATAGCGCCAGCTCCAACCTCAGAGGTATCCACCTCAATGAAAAAGGGTAATTCTGGATCAGGATGATGAAGGACCGAGGCAGAAGTGAAGGCATCCCATCAGGGACTGAAATGCTTCTACAGCTGACGGGGGCCATGAGTTGGTTTTACCCACTTTTCGGATAATGGCAAGAATGGGTGCAATGCGAGAGGAGAACCCCTTAATAAACTGTCGATAATAATTGGCAAAAACAATAAATCTCTGAATCGCCTTGATACTCAGTGGAAGGGACATTCCTGAATTGCGGACACTTTGGCGGGATCCATCTCGAAACCTTCTGGGGAGATGATGTAGCCTAGGAAAGGGATCTTGGACATCTCAAAGACACATTTCTCCAGCTTGGCAAAGAGAGAGTTCTTCCTCAAACGAGAGAGCACTTCCTTTACCTGGGAGCGATGGCTTTCTGAGTCCTTAGAGAAGATCAGGATGTCATCTAGGTACACAACCACGAATTTCCCTAAGAGATCATGGAAGATGTCGTTCACAAATTCCTGATAAGACGGCGGGGGGCATTACAGAGGCCAAAGGGCATTACGAGATATTCATAGTGCCCATCTCGAGTGTTGAAGGCCGTATTCCATTCGTCACCCTCACAATGAGGTTGTATGCCCGCGTAGATCCAACTTCGTGAAGATCTTAGCCCCTTTCAGTTGGTCAAAAAGTTCTGCGATCAAAGGCAAGGGATATCGATTTTTAACAGTAATTTTATTAAGTCCTTGGTAATCCATACAGGGACATAGACCACCATCCTTCTTCTCCACAAAGAAGAAACCAGCCCCTGCGGGAGAGGTAGAGGGAAGAATAAACCCCCGCTGGAGATTTTCTTGGATATAGTCTTTCACGGCAGTAGTCTCTGCTGGAGAGAGAGTATAAGTGCGACCCCTAGGGGGCATGGTTCCTGGAAGGAGGTCGACTGGGCAGTCATAATTTCGACGAAGCATTAGTGACCCGTCCTGGGGCATCAAACTCAGTGCCTATAGCCTGCAGAAATGCTGTTATATCAAAAGTCAATGGAGAATTCTTCTCCCAGAGAGATGTTGCCCTCCAAACGAGACATCACATATCCCACCTTGGCACGTTCACTGGGGTAGTGCGAGGGTTGAGACTTGAATTGGATCTGGCACTGCGTAGCAAAACCTCTGCAGGCGTGTGGATCCCCATTATAACGAGGTGGTGGCGGGATGCGTGGCTCCCCAGCCGGAGAAACAGCAGCCGGAGGAACATCGGTCGGTGGAGGATTGCCGGCAACTGGAAACACAGGAGGCATAAGAGAGAGGAGAGTATCGAGAACTTGCCCAATGCGGAACTGTTGAGCTTCATAATCTTCCATGTGGGACGCCAATCCCCGAAGTGCTCGTCCGACATCAGGCGTAGCTTCCTCAGTGGGGTCCATGGCCCAAGTATAATGTCAGGGGGCCTAGCGGCTCCCATAGGGAGGGCTAATATATATGTATCCCCTAGGGGATATATAAGGAGATCAGCGCCTGTGGCAACAGAAATTAGAAACAAGCATAGCGTAATACGTTCAATTAAAGGGAGTATCACCCTGTGCGTATACAAAAAAGATTTCTCAGAGGTGTGCTCCCCTTTTTTTTTGGGCAGCTATTGGTTCGAATAAGAGAAAGAAAAATGGATCCAAGTGAATATAAAAACAAGAGGTAACCTTCCTTATATAAAAAAGTGCAATCCGATAGTGAAGCGCCTCCACACTATGTATAAAATGCCTACTTACAAACCACTACTGTGGCGTTGTGCATATCAAAAGAATTCTTTCCGATCCCTCCTCCAATTCACCGCTCGTGCCAGACTCCGGATTAGAAAAAGGAACCGAGGATAGTGTTATACCGCTTTTATTAAAACATAATTAAATACTAGTAAAAAATACACTCACATTTACCCTCTTGGGTAATATGCATTCAGTCCCACAAAGTTTGAGTGTGCTCCCTTGGGGCGGTCCTGCCAATTCTTTTGGACTCCCCTGTGGTGCCTCTCCTGGGTCCAAGGCGTACCCCAAACGTACCTAACGCGTTTCGCTGTTGTAATGGTCAGCTTCCTCAGAGGCTCCCAAAGGGAGTAGTCGGGGCCAAGGAGGAAGCCCAGGAGCAAGAGTCCAAAAGGGATAAACAGGAGTCGTAGACGAGTCACAGGCAAGGGATCACAAGGCAGGCAGCGAAGGGTCAAAAATCCAGAACAGGCAGGAGTCCGAAAGCAGGAATATACAAAGGAAATAACACCTAGGTTCATATAGCAACATAAACCTATACTTGGGCAAAGATAGTGTTCCAGGTGCCCTTTTATTTGAATTTGGTGCTGGGTGATGACGTCATTGCGCCTGCGTCACCGTGCCGGCGCTGAAACCACGTGGACGGCATGGGCGCTGACATTTTGGATCCTGCGCCGCCGGGAGAGGACGCGCTTCCGGCGGCGGCGTTCCTGACAGACGCAAATAAATTATCTGCATAGAATATGCATACACTCTACAATCAGCCCTGAGTGTCCTAGGTGCCAACACTCCCCAACTGAGTTTTTTCACATGGTTTGGGAATGTCCATTTGTATACTCATTTTGGAGGGAAGTCATACTCCTCATTCAGGTTAAAACAGACCTCTTCCTTCCAGTGCAACCAAATATATTGTTATTGAACCAGGTAGAGGATGTTTCCTCAAGGAGGGCACAGTGTACACTGTTGACCATACTATGTATGTATGCCAAGAAACTGAACTGGAAGTCAAGTCTGGGCCCACAGTGCAGAAGTGGGAACAGTTAATAGAAAAATATATCCCGCTTTACAAACTCACCTACATGAGAAGGGGTTGCCCAGAGAAATTTAATAAGGTATGGGGCCTGTGGATGGATAATGACCTGGACATAGATCCACCTGTGCATTTCTAAATAACTAGGAGTAAATAAGCTCCCCATAGACGCGATGATTCTTCTTGCAGAACGTCCGATTTTAGGGAAGTCCGACCAATCCTTCGAAATTATCGTGCTGTTAGTGGGATTCAAACCATCGTACATCTTACGATTTTTCGGCCGAGTCAAAAAATCTTTGTCGGTCCCAGTGCAATCTATCTATGTTTGCAGGGCCAAGCAGGCAGCTCCCCTTTGTATTTCTGGAGAATTGGTCTATTTAGTTGGTCAATTCGTACGATCGCTCCGAGAAAATCATGGTCTCACGATGAGGATCGGGTCTTTTAAAAATCTCAAAATCTATGGCCAGCTTTAGACTGGGGCATTGCGACGTGTCGGGTCAAAACGCATCATCGAGTCCTGCCCTTAGGCATAGAGGCGGGGCAGGCAATTACTTTCACTTTCCATTCAGCACATCCTAGATGTCACTGCTCTCCCCACAGTCCCCCTCTCTCTTTACCATTTAATTGTGTAGCAAGTCCATGGTGATGATCAGGTCCCCCATTGCACAAACAAGATTTTGAGATGATGCAAGGCTTCCCTTAATAACAAAATGTCCACAAATGGCTCCTGCCTGCTTGCTATTATTATGAATTTCCAGACCGAAATAAACAATATTCAAATAATTATGTAGTGTAATTAAAGTTTATTTTGCTTGACTAACGTGATGAAATTGGATTGGTGATAATTTTTCTGGGTGACCGGTCCCCTTTAAAAGTATATACACTGATAAAAACATGGATAGGAAACATTGACACGTTCAATACTTATTTTCCCTGCTGTATTTGACAGTAATCACAGAAATATACATCATAGTCAGGGCCTGATTTTGATTTTGTGTGTCCTTATGACCTCTATTGCCAGTTTGCCTGCTCCCTCTTCTAATATTAGAAGGAAGGAAGCCATACTAGAGACTGGGCTGACACAGATAAAGATTTCCAAACTATATTCTGACCAAACTACTTTGTTTCAACTTATTACAGAGGAGGAAACCTATGCAGCCATTAAAACATTCAAGAACTCTAAATCACTGGGCCCAGATGGATTTCCCCTTCAAATTATAAAGAGTTTGGGAAAATATTAGTCCCCCAACTCAACAAGGTGTTTCAAAACAATTGATTAAAGGGGAACTATTGTGAAAATGAAAATGTAATTTAAGCTTCATCATACTAAAATAAGAAACTTTGTAAATACAATCAATTAAATATTTTGCATTGTTTCTGAATATTTATGTTCACTATCCCTCTCTCATAATCGGTTTCTCTCCATTCTGTCTTCATGCAGCAGTTGGGTGTCAGATCGGGGGCTTCCTTTACTAACAGATGAATTAGAGCTCATTCAAATAACGGATTCCAGTACAAACAAAATAACTGCCTTTTGCACAAATCCTGCATGTAAAGAGACAGGATTTTTGGTGATTTTAATAGAGTTCTAATGCATTTTCTAGGCAAAAGGAGCCCCCTATAAGATATATTGGATCTAACCGTAAATGATTATCTGACACCCAACTCCTGCATGGAGAGAGAATGAAGAGAAACAGATGCTGAGAGAGGGATAGTGAAGATAAACTTGATTATTTCAGAAACGGTACCACAAGTACTACAAGCTAGATTGGCTGTAATTATTGATAAGCAAATCTGTCCCATCTTGTTTTGCTGAAAATTCACAAAACAGCAAAAAATGGCAAAATGCATTAAAGGGTGTCAGGGGGCCTATCGGCTCCCAGTGGGGGAGTCAGGACCAAGGAGGAAGCCCTTAGGGTCAAAGTTCAGGTTCAAGGTACAGGCAAGGGTTAAGGCAATCTCAAGGTCAAAGTCCAGGCAGGAATTCAGAAGGCAGGTTCACAGAGACAGTTTCAGGCAGGGGTCAAGGTTTTAAGAAACAGTTATGATAATGCAAAAGGTACCCAGGAACAAAATAGCAATTGAGTCCTATACTTGGGCAAGGATCCGTTGAACTGGGCGCACTTTTATTTACAAATTTGGCACCACTTTGGTGCAGGCATTGCGACGCGGCGTGCAGCGTCTGAAGCAAAGCCCTTGTGTCATTGCGCCATCTTGGGAGTGATGCCGGAGGGAGGAGACGCGGAGGGTATTGTTTTTTTAACCGTTATTTTATTAAGTCCACGATAATCAATGCAGGGTCGCAGACCACCGTCGTTCTTCTCCACGAAGAAGAACCCAGCCCCTGCCGGAGAAGTAGAAGGACAAATAAATCGCCATTTAAGATTTTCTTGAATATAATCCTTCATGGCGGCAGTCTCCGCAGGAGAGAGAGGATAAGTGCGACCTCTGGGGGGCATGGTTCTGGGAAGGAGATCGACCGGGCAGTCGCAGTGTCGATGAGGAGGGAGAAATTTTGCAGACTTTTTACAGAAAACGTCAGAGAATTCCTTGTAGAAGGATGGCAGAGTTTTCAGATCCTCTGAGACATTCACCCTCTGGAGGGGATTTGCTGGAAGACAGTGCTGTTGACAGAATGAACTCCAAGGAGATATCTGTCCAGAGGACCAATCAATGGTGGGGTTATGCATACAAAGCCAGGGTAGACCCAAGACGACAGGAACAGAGGGGCAAGAAATAATCAGGAATGACAACTTCTCCTTGTATAAAGTCCCAACCTGCACCGGCAATTCCCCAGTCATGGAAATTATTTCGGATGTGGTTTGTCATCAATAGCTGTAACCTGAAGGGGAGTGGTCAATGGATTCAGGGGAACCTCCATATACTTGGCAAAGAGAGCATCCATGAAATTCCCGGGGGCCCCAGAATCAATGAAGGCAGAACCGACAATAGTGGCCAGACGAATCTGAAAAGGCAGAAGAAACCGATGAGAATTCTCTTGGGAACTTGAGGTAACCCCTCCCACATATGTCTTTCCATGATTACCTTGAAGAAGAGGACCCTTGGGCTTCATGGGACAGGAGTTGGCAAAGTGAGACTGACCACCACAATATAGACAAAGCCCCGCCAAACGCCTCCGGAGTTTTTCCTGCTCAGAGAGACGTGCTCTGCCAAGCTGCATAGGTTCCTCCGGCGGAATCACAGAAGTCTGCTGGGGAGAAGGAGGCAACAGAGGTCTTTGAAATCGAGGAGCCAGCATGGGTTGAAATCTCATGAGTCGTCCCTATCTGCTTGATGTTCTCTCAGCCGAGTGTCGACCTTAACAACCAAAGCAAGAAGGTCTTCTACCAGAGTGGGTAATTCACGGGAGACCAGGTCGTCTTTTAGACGGATATAGAGCCCATTGTAGAATGCAGCATGATAGGCATCATTGTTCCAACTTATCTCTGCAGCAAGCGTACGGAATTCGATAGCATATCCAGTCACGATGCAATTCCCTTGACGAATCTGGAACAAGCGGGAAGATACGGTCGCAACCCGACCGGGAGCATTACACACCGCTCTGAATACTTGGAGGAAAGCTTTGGCATCATCAATTAAAGTAGACTCTTTCTCCCAGTGCGGAGACGCCCATCTGAGTGCTTTTCCAGCCAGGGAGTAATTACAAATCCCACTTTAGCTCACTCTGAGTCAAATTCACAGGGTTGCAGGGCAAACCGGATCTGACACTGGTTCACAAAACCACGACAGGCTTGAGGATCACCACTGTAGAGAGGCGGTGCCAGAATACGTGGACCAGTAGTGGAAGACTGTGGGACTGCTGCTGCGGTAACTAGAACTAGTGCTGATGTAGTTGGCGTTAGAATGGACAATTTTTCCAAAATCACCTCCAGAGTTTGTCCAACATAGGATTGCTGCGCTTCATATGCCTCCATGAGAGAATGCAGACCACGAAAGGCCCTACCGAAGTCAGGCTGAGCTTCCTGAGTGGGGTCCATGGCCCAAGTATTATGTCAGGGGGTCGATTTTCTCTCAGTGGGGAAGTCAGGACCAAGGAGGAAGCCCTTAGGGTCAAGGTTCAGGTTCAAGGTACAGGCAAGGGTTAAGGCAATCTCAAGGTCAAAGTCCAGGCAGGAATTCAGAAGGCAGGCAGACAGTTTCAGGCAGGGGTCAAAGTCCAGGCAGGAATTGAGAAGGCAGGCAGACAGTTTCAGGCAGGGGTCAAGGTTTTAAGAAACAGTTATGATAATGCAAAAGGTACCCAGGAACAAAATAGCAATTGAGTCATATACTTGGGCAAGGATACGTTGAACTGGGCGCACTTTTATTTACAAATTTGGCGCCACTTTGGCATTGTGACGTGGCGTGCATCTTGGGAGCGGCGCCGGAGGGAGAAGCTCCGGGCGGCGATCATGACAAAGGGCACCAATCATAACTAAAATCATTTACTAAGTAAATGCACTATGTGAATGTTCAAGAGATCCAATTGTTAAAACAGTTAGAATTGTTTGTTTAATGTAAATCATCAGCTCTCTATACCTTCTGCAAGATCTCCCATATCTCCATTGCAGTTCTAGCTGAGGTAGGCATCTTGGATTTCACTGGCTCCTCCTACCTATATCTTCACAGCCAACAACAACAACTCTGAAATCACGCACATGCTCAGTTGAAATTCCTTGGTTGCTTAGCAACCCTTCTAAGATATTTTTAAATCAGCCAAATCTCTGTGTTAGCTGCTGTTCAGTAGTGCTGTCACCTTCTGGAAGTTAGTGTGTGCCCTTCATTTACATCACCAGCAGGGGACAAGATAGGGAAAGCTTGAGATACTTCTAGTGGAGGAGTTTACTAAAACAAGGCATTCTGAGGAGAATACTCAAGGCAGTACTACAATATGAGCATGCTCCTGAAATTGGCATGTTATAGTCACTGTATGGACTCCCTCAGTGAAAGAACCCATTGGACAAATTAAGGGATTTTTTATAACCTGCAGTTTTTTTCAAAAAACTATATATGTAGTGTCACGGATACAGTACTTCCAGCCACACGACTTTAGTTATGGCTATCGGGGGTCACTAACTCAGTCTCTCACACACACAGGTTAAACTAAAGCGGCCATACACGGGCAGATAAACCTGCCGATATCGGTCGTTTGGACCGATTTGACAGCTTACAGATGAAGCCAGAAGGAATTGTACATCTGGCGCACTGTAACGGATGAAGATAAACGCGCTGCTCACGTTACATGCAGGGAAACACGATGCCCCGATGTTCAGAAAAGATAGGAGCTTAAAGAGGACCTGTCACTTTTCAAACATATGCATATACTGTTTGCAATTCGATTAAACAGACCAGCAGTTAAGAGAGAGATTTTAAAGTTGTACATAACCTTATTTATTCTTACTTCGAAAATAGCCTGACTGGAAAGCGCCATTTTGAATAAAGAGCAGTAAAATCTTCCGTCCTCGCTCCTCTGAGGCTGAAATCCCGCGCATGCGCACTGACCAGAAGATCCTTATCAGGAAGAAAGGAGCAGAGCAAGTAAAAGCATCTTGCGCCGTCTTCTACATTCCACAGCAATTAGCTGACACTAAACGAGTGAAAGCATCGCTGCTCTACTTCCGCATTCCCCAAGAATTACAAGAATCCAAAGACACTGTTTATCTTGGCTGTCGGGGGAAGGTCCGCTTCTGCCAGACAACTGCTTTATTGTTCGCTTCTTCTGTGCATCGTTCAGGGTTAATATAATTGCTTTGGGGCCAATGTTACTGTGGAGCAGCAGCTGGGGTAACAATTACTATGGTGTAGCTAGGATAACATAGTTATTGTGAGGCACAATTGGGTGAACATATTACTGTGGTGCAAAATTAAAGTAAACAAATTGCTGTGGGACACAACAGGGGTTACCATATTACTGTGGGGCACACTGGAGGTTACATAATTACTGAGGCGCACAACAAGGGTTTACACAATTTTGGGGCAGCATGGGGTTTGCACAAATACTGTGGGGCAGCATGGGGGGTAAAATAATTATTGTGGGGCACAACAGCGGTTAACAATTTTTTTGTAGTATTTGTAGAGCAATAGAAAGCAGATAATTTGTACTTGGGACTATAGGAGTGATTGAATATAATTGTTACGATTGCTAAGGGGAAGTACGTTTGCACAAAGGAACATCAGGAGCCAGTAAATATGTACTGCAGGGGGGACAATATATCAAATACAGGACAGCAGGGGGCAGCATAATGGTAGGTGTTGAGGGGGCAAAATATATGGACCACAAAAGTTGGATGCATAGAGGTACTCAGCAACTGCAGGAGGGGCAGCATGTGTGAACAGCTCCTGCCACGCATATAGGCACCATGGGACTGCAGTGGGTGATAGCATATAGGCACTTGGGGGACTGCATAGAGGGACAGCGCTATATATAGACCACAGGATTGCACGAGAGGGGAACGTATATATAGGAACTCATCTAGGGGGATAGGATGGCATATGGGGGCAGTATATAGGTATAGCACAAGTAGGAATGCCAGATACAGTATAGGCACTAGAGGACATCAGAGGGGATGTATATAGGCACCAGGGGGTAGTGGTATATATGGACCACAGGAATGCACAGAGCCCGGTGTAGGGGAATAGGATGGCATACAAGGGGACTATGCATGGAACGAATATAGGCACTAGTAAAATAAGGGGGTGGCGTATAGACACTACAGACCACATAGGGGGCAGCCGTATATATGGACTGCACGGGGGATGTGCATATGGGGGAAAGGACGGCATATGGTGGGGTGCATGTAGGTACAATGGTAAAGTAGGGAGGTGCATATAGACACAAGATGTCATATAGGCATTAGTGGTTATCAGAGCTGTAGCATATAGGCACTAGGGAAAAGTAGGGAAAGTGTATATAGGCAACAGGGGCTCGGATGTGGGACAGTATATAGGGACCACATGGATGTACGGGGGGCTCATATAGGGTGATAGGATGCCATACCTGGCCACATAAAGGGATTAGGGGACCATGCAGGGGATGCATACAGGCACTAGGAAAAAAATAGGAGGTGGCATATAGACTCTAGGAAAACAATATGGGGTGGCATATAGGAACAAGGGGACCACAAAGGGGCAACCATTTATATGGACCACAAGACTGCACAGGGGGATACATATGGGGAAAGGATGGCATATCAGGGTTGCATATAGGCTCTAGGGGACCACACGAGGGGCATTAAATATAGACCACAGGACTGTATGGGGGAGCATATAGGGGAATAGGATGACATACAAGGTCTGCATATAGGGATACTGGAAAAATAAGTATGCTATATATTGGCACTACGGGACTGCACAGGGGGCAGTGGTATATATGAACCACAGGACTGCACGGGAGACTGGGAGGGGGGCAGTATATATGGACCACAGGGCTGTATAGAAAGGGGAATAGGATGACATACAAGGGACAAATATAGTGGGATAGCACGGCATATGGGGGGTTCATATAGGCAGAAGGGAAAAGTAGGGGGTGGCATATAGGCACTAGGGGACTGCACGGGGCAGGGGTATATTTGGACTGCACAGGGGGATGCATATAGGTGCTAGGGAAAGGTATGTGTATTGGCTTATAGCAGTGATCCCCAACCAGTAGCTTGTGAGCAACATGTTGCTCTCCAACCCCTTGGATGTTGCTTCCAGTGTCCTCAAAGCACCTGCTTATTTTTGAATTCCAGGCTTGGAACCAGTCCACATAAGGGCTACCAAATATCCAGTCACAGCCCTTATTTGGCACCCCATGGGACTTTTTCATGCTTGTGTTGCTCCCCAACTCCTTTTACATTTGAATGTGGCTCATGGGTAAAAAAGTTTGGGGACCCCTGGCTTATAGGAACAAGGGGACAGCAGTGGGAAAGCATATAGGCACTAGCAAAAAGTAGGAAAGCCGCATGTACGCACTAGGAGCCAAACTGGGAGGGGGGCAGTATATAGAGACTAAAGGACTGTACAGGTGGTCCATATAGGGAGATAGAATGGCATACAAGGGAAACATAGAGTGGGATAGGATGGCATATGGGGAGTGTGTAGTTATATGGGAAAAGGACTGCACAGGGGTAGCTATGTACAGTATATGGACTACAGGACTGTCAGGGGGGTGTATATAGGTGCTAGGGATATGCTGGTAGGGTGGCATATAGGCACTAGGGGACATCAACATGAACACATACGTATAGCCAATAGGAGACCGCATGGGTGGGTGGTAAATATAGATCACAGGACTGTACGGGTGTTGCATATAGTGGGATAGGAAGGCATACAAGGGTTCATATAGGCACTATGTGACCAATCAATGGAGGGACATTACATATAGACCACAAGATTGTACAGGGGCGCATATAGAGGGATAGGATGGCATACAAGGGATGCATATAGGGGATTTGACAGCACATGGCGGTGCATGTATGCATAAGGAGACCACACAGTGGGCGGACACATAATGTCACGCGGAAGCATAAAATTAGGGGGAGTGGCTTATAGGCACAAGGGGGCAGCAATAGAAAGCATATAAGCACTTGGGAAAAATTTTGTGTGTGTACCATATTGTCTAAAGGGTTTTATTAATATTATAAAAACATTTACAAATAGATACAGAGACCATGGAATGTGTGGAACCTTCTACATCATCTGATATTCCACTCTCAAGAGAAGGAAAGGTACATTTAAAAACAAAATTATATATGAAAGTGTAAATTGCGATTATATTGGCCACGTCATTAATTGAAATATGTGAAATTATTTAGCTGCTCTGTTCTTGCTTATATCAAAGTATTGTAGACAATATAAGGGGTCATCTCTGACCCGAGCGTGTGCAAGTGCAAAATCACTAAAAGCGCAAGAGCCTGGGCCTATTTTGTATTCCAGTTCTGGACTGGGTACCAGTTCTCTGCATTTGTATCAGCTGCTTGCCAAGCTGAAATACTTCTGGGAAGCAAAACACTCAGTAACATTGTTTTTTCAGTTACCCTAAAATAAATCGGGGATTATTCGACAATTCGTATGGATTGCATTTATGCCTATTTGCAATATCTGCCCATTTTTTTCTTTTATTTTGGTCTTCGTATTTTACAGATGGCTTACATTGATGCTAAGGGCTAAGCATGGGGATGGTAAAGATGAACCATGCTTCCCTCAAAATCCTAGGAGGTCAGCTTCAGATCAGAATTCTGAAAACTCTGCAGTGCAACCCTCCCCTAGAATTGGCAACACTGACTGGTGCATATGTGACAACTGTGTGGCAATGCCAACCGATCTTGAATCAAAGTGCTGCAAAGAAATCGACAATATTATTAATGTCACGGATGAGGAATTTTCATGCATCTTACAACATCCCTTTTTTTATGATTATTGCCAACACAGAGAAAGGATAGAAATAAACCTAAAAATGATCGGTCAGCAAAGGCATCCACCTAATGTCCGCGACCTTAACCTGTACCTTGTATTTTAAAAATATATTATATGATATTTGCCTTACGTAAGTCGTATCAATAGTATTAGGCTTTTGACTAAACACTACATTTCAAATTTAATGGGCATTAAGTCATCCTTCCAGAGGTTATTTTAAATTTCTTCACATTGCTCATGCTGAGTGGGATGTGAAGAGCAGTCACTTGCAAACAATAAGCCTTTTAACAATTTAAAGCTTGGTCAAGAATCTTTTTGTATGATTAAAGTCACAATTAATTGCTACTACATCATTTGAATTACAAACTTGTAATTATGGTCAAAGAGGTTTTTGAAACATTTACACATTGATCTAAATATTACACTCTTTAATAAACTTTATTAATAGTAAAATGTAAGATTTTTAAGACTGCTGGAAATCCATTGTGATTGTCCAGTTTAATAGCTATTAAGGGGTTGTTCACATTTGAGTTATGTTATGATGTAGAGAGTGATATTCTGAGACAATTTGCAATTGGTTTTCATTTTTTTATTATTTCAGTTATTTAGCTCTTTATTCACCAGCTCTCCATTTTGCAACTTTAGCAATCTGGTTGCTAGGGTCCAAAATACCATAGCAACCATGCATTGATTTACATAAGAGACTGGACTACGAATAGGAAAGGCCTGGTTAGAAAGATGAGTAATAAAAAGTAGCAATAACAATACATTTGTAGCCTTACAGAGCATTTGTTTTTTACATGGGGTCAGTGACCTCCATCTGAAAGCTGGAAAGAGTCAGAAGAAAAGGCAACCAATTAAAAAAAATAAAGAATGAAGACCAATTTAAAAGTTGCTTAGAATAGACCATTCTATAACATACTAAAAATTAAAGTGAAGATGGTACGACTTTACTAAAGGTGTTTATCTTTCACATTCTACATCAGTTTACAATTTCTGCTAATATCTTTAAAAATTCAAATTTCTACACACAGGTCATTAACAAAAAAATCAGTGTTTCACAGTTGATATACATGTATCAAAAACTACCTATATAAATTACAGTAGGGGTACAAAGGAGAAAGAAAGAAAAGAATGGGTAAAATTGGGCATTTTTTTACATTCAGTAACAGTTTTAATATTGATTGTATATAATTGTAGTCTATTAATTACATACTAAAAGTGATACAATATATAACAAAAACAATTGAGGGTAGTTAGGGAAGATGTGTGTTTAAAGGGGCGGTTCACCTTTGATATAACTTTTATTATGTTATAAAATGGACAATTCTAAGCAACTTTTCAATAGTCTTCACTATTTGTTTTTTAAAGTTTTTAAATTATTTGCCTTTTTCTTCTGACTGTTTCCAGTTTTCAAATGGAGGTCACTGACCCCTTCTAAAGAACAAGTGTTCTATAACACTACAAACGTATAGTTTTTGCTACTTTTTATTACTAATCTTTCTATTCGGGCCTCTCCTATTCATATTCCAGTCTCTTATTCAAATCAGTGCATAGTTACTAGGGTAATTTGGATCCTAGCAACCAGATTGCTGAAATTGCAAATTGGAGAGGCTCTGAATAAAAAGCTAAAAAACTCAAAAACCACAAGTAATAGTAAATTAAAACCGATTGTAAATTATCTCAGAACATCACTCTTTACATCATGCTAAAAGTTAGCTCAAAGGTGAACAACCCCTTTAAGTTATATAGTAGATAATGCACCCCCTACCGTAATTTATATAGATATTAGAAGTCACAGAGGAGTTACAGTCTGGCCCATAGGGAATTAGCTGGTCTGTAGATTATATAGTGGATAATGTACCCCCTACTGTAATTTATAAAGATATTATTAGACACTGAGGAGTTATGTGAAAAGCACGAGGCTGCACGAGTGCTTTTATACAGGTCACATAACTCCATGGTGACTAATAATATCTTTATAAATTACAGTCGGGGGTACATTATCCACTATGTACCCCCTACTGTACAGGTCACATAACTCCAAGTACAGTATGCATTATAATCTACAGTTTGCATGTCTAGTGTTTTACAGTGTCTGTGTGTGCAGAGTTTTACTGGCATTGCTTATGTGCTACAAAATTATACTTTTAAGGCTGATTACATTTTTTCCCTGTAGTTACTTTTTTGGGGATAAGTACCTGTTTTTGAATTCCATCAGCTATTTTCATTTTGCCTTGTTGCCTGCATTGAGTGACGTCATCAGTTGCAAAATAAAAGAAAGCTGAGGGGGGAAGGTGAATAAAGGAAGGTGACAGAATCCAGGAACAGAGTGATGAATAAAGGCGGAGTGAAACCGGAGATTGACTGTGTGAGGGCTGAGGGAGACAGGAATGGCATCATGGAGGGAGGAGCTCAAGGAGCGGACACGGAGGAGCAGGAAGTGAAAGATAAAATGGTGGATGGAAGGGGAGTGAGGGTGAGACAGAGAGGAACTATGTGAAAGGGAGGGAGTATGGAACGCATATTAGGACATTGTATGGGGAAATCCATCTCCTGTATGCGATCTGCTATGCTAGAGGAATGCAACGTCGCCTGCTTTTCCACTCACCCCTCCTCAAAGCAGATGTCACACCTCACTCCTCCCTTCTCAGCTGTCAGGTCCTGCTCCTCATTCCTCCCTCCTCAGCCATCCCACCTGGGTCCTCGTTCCTCACTTCTCCCTCCTCAGTCATCCGTCCTGGGTCCTAGCTTCTCCTTTCTCAGCTGTAACTTGAATTTGACTGCTGCAATTTAAAAACCTAAAACACCTATTGGCTAAAACAAATGGCAAGAACAAATAACTATAATCAGGGCGCAGGGCTGAATATGCGCACCCTATTGAGTGAGGAGAAAGTGATAACAACCGAGGAGGGAGATGCTAGAACCCAGGACGGATGGATGAGGAGTGAGGAATGAGGACCTAGGACTCATGACTGACGAGGGAGGAGTGAGAAGCGAGGACCCAGGACGGATGGCTGAAGAGGGAGGAGTGAGGTGTGACATCAGCCTCAGAGGATTGGTGAGTAAAAAAGCATGCCATGCTGCATTCCTCTTGCTTAGGACAGTGTATGCAGGACAATGATTTCCCCTGATGATGTCCTAAAATGCGTTCCATAAGGGAGACCAAACAGTCATTATGCGATGGGAGCCAGACAGAGCAGAGGGGAGGGGCTAGGTAGAGGGGGATCTGACACTGATTTAAACAAGCCATGGCTGTGAGACAGGAGGAGTGCACCGTGTTAAGAAAGAGCTGACCCATGGAATTAGACAGAAGCGGAACGCAGTGGAGGAAGAGAGCAGCGGCAAGTGATCTCTCTAGCTTATAAACGACGCGTACTGACGTAGGAACGTGCCGTTTATAAGTATAGAATTTACAGTTTGGTCCTATAGGAAAATGACCAAACTGTAGATTATAATAAATAAAGTACCCCTTGTTGTAAAATATGAGAATATTAGAAGTAACCTTGGAGTTCCATGACCTGTATAAAAACACTCGGCCTTCGGCCACATGCTTATATCATGGAACTCCTCGGTGACTTATAATGTCCTTATATTTTACAATAGGGGGTACTTAATTCACTATATAAACTGTGCGCTCTTACGTCAGAGCTCGCCGTATATAAAGTGTTCAGACAGCAGTTATCACTGCCTCACTCTCCTGCCTGTCCGTCTGACATCTGACTTCCTCCACTTCCTTCTCACTCGCTCCTCCTTTTCTAGTCTTCAGGGGGAATGTAATAAAAGTTGGTAAAGGAAAAATATTCGCAATGTGAAAAGTTATGCCTCTGTGTGAACATATTTGCCTTTGTGCGAATTTAATATAGCTTTGCGAACCCAGAAACTGTTTAGCGACCACTTCCGACAGTGGAAGAAGGTTTGCAAATTTTTATAGTTAGCACCAGTGCGCAGTGAATGTAATATAACTTCTTACTGAAAAAGTTGTTACGTTTGCTCCAAAAGATTACGACACCTTCAAGCACTTCTTAAAAGTGCAATGCGCAATAAAAAAAATCGCAATTTAATAGTTTAACGAAGAGTATTTACATTGTCTTGTTCCGTCTGCCTCTCCCACCCACATCCCTCTCCGGTCTTGTGCCCTCTGCAACTCCGATTATACATTTGCGATAAAACTGTAATTTTTGCTGCCTCTGTCCCTCTCCAATCATCTCCGGTTTTGCCCCTCCCCTGCATCTTCCACCCTTCATGTCTCCTTTCCCCTTCTGCCACTAATTAACCTTTAGCAATATAACATGTATGGCCAGGATGCCACAGATGCCACATGAAAATATATCTACAGGGAGACACATTAATAAAATTAAAAACCACAATGACCCTGCATATAGAAACACTGTAGATTATAATGAAGAATGCACCCCCTACAGAAATTTATAAAGATATTAGTCACCTCGGAGTTATGTGACCTGTATAAAAACTATATGGTCACGTAACTCCTCCGTGATTTCCAATATGTATATAAATTACAATAGGGGGTGCATTATCCACTATATTATATTCTTTAGTGATGCTGAAATTATTTTCACTTTTCTAATGTGCTTTCAGTCTGGTAATTGCCCAGATTACACTGGGTCCTTATCTTGAATTTACTGGCACAAGCACAATTATTCACTTCTGCAGAGAAGGCCTGAGATAAAAAAAAAAGAAAACTAGACGCAAGCTTCTTCCCATAGGTTGTAGGACATTTTTAGGACTTCTCACCTATTGAACCTAATTTATCCACTTAGAATATTTT
The DNA here is from genome assembly GCF_017654675.1 of Xenopus laevis. NCBI lineage: Eukaryota > Metazoa > Chordata > Amphibia > Anura > Pipidae > Xenopus > Xenopus laevis. The sequence continues at coordinate 81,070,350 of NC_054372.1, forward strand.
ACTGTGCTATAGTATACTGCATAAAGAATTCCTATGTACTAATTACAGATTACTACGGAAAACAGCATACAAAGGTTTTTCAGCCTGGATTCATGGGTATCTAGGAAAAGGAGTTCGGAGACCTATTCCGTCCTGTGCTGTAAAGGTCATCAGGGACAAATTCCCAGATCCTGAGGAATTATATATGGGATTCCGCCAACACCAGGATTACCCTGCTGAATATATGGCCCTTGATTAAATATTTTGAAATCAAATGTGTTTTGCAACCTTATATTACTTGTTGACCAGTTATATTACAATATAAAAAATAACATACATATGTAAGAGTGAGAATCTTTTATTAATTTATATTTCAGCCTCCATCATCCACAAAAGAGCCGACCTGTCAAGCACCATTTTTTTATTCATTAAAACTCACTGTACTTACTTTTAAAAAATACACATTTCATAAAATATGAACATCAATACCAAAAATAATAGGAGTATTTGTTTATTTTTAACATTAAATAAAAAAATAACATTAAACATTAACACCAAAACAGCATCTGTAAAAATAAAATTAAAAAATCCAGCATCTTGGTCCGGTTCATCAACAAAGGGGAAAAAAGTAAAGAACATCATATTATATATTTTATCTTAAATGGTGGTTCAACTTTAAGTTAACTTTTAGAATGTTAAAGAATGGTCAATTGTAAGAAACTTTCCAATTGGTCTTCATTATTTATTTGTTCTAGTTATTTAATTATTTGCTGCCTTCTTCTGACTCTTTCCAGCATTCAAATGGGGGTCACTGATCCCATTTAAAAAACAAATGCTCTGTAAAGCTAACATTTTACTGTTATTCCTACTTCTTATTACTCTTCCTCCTATTCAAACCCTCTCCTATTTGTATTCCAGTCTCTCATTAAAATCAATGCATGGTTGCTAGGGTAATTTAGAACCTAGCAACCAGATTGCTTAAAGGACCAGTAATTTTTTTTAATTCGTTTTTACTTAAAGAAAAAAACCCCCACAAGGCAGTTTTTACTTTAATTGCGCAAAGTCTTTATTAAGAAATTACTTACTGATTCTCTGCTTGCGCTCCTCTTCAGAAACGGTGACAGGGCGACGATCCATTGTGCGGCGCACGATTTCTCCTCCCTGCCTTCTGTAGGAGATAGCCAGGGAGGAGAAATTGAGTGCTGCACAATGGATCGTTGCCATATCGCCTTTTCCGAAGCAGAGAATCGGTAAGTAATCTCTCAATAAAGACTTTGCACATTTAAAGTTAAAACTGCCTTGGTGTTTTTTTTTCATTAAAAATTAATTTTATAACAAAAATTTTTTTTTATGTTACTGGTCTTTTAAATTGCTAACTGGAGAGCTGCTGAATAAAAAGCTAAATAACTCAAAAACCACAAATATTAAAAAATGAAAACCAACCGCAAATTGTCTCTTTTCTTCATACCAAAAGTTAATTTAAAGATGAACAACTCCTTTAAACATGTTTTTTTTTATTAATCTTATATATGCACATATTTAGGATTTAAAATCAGCTAATATAAGTCTGCAGTACAATGCTAATATTAGACATGCAGAAATAGTAAGCTATGACTATATCCAGCACCATCACAAATTCATGAGACTTTGAGTTTTGTACTCACAGTTAAACCTTTTTTTTCTCTTTTCCTAAACTGGGGGACACCGTCATCATGACAAAATAGTTCCTACAGCTGAAGAAAGGTTAAAGGGACTTATCCTCCTGTTCAGAGCTACATCCCCTGCTTGCTTTCCTCTATCTTTAGTTTAGATAACAGCACAGAGAAGAGGTGGCGCTCTGCACTCCAAATTTTGTAATCCAAGAGCCACAGCTACAATGTCTTAACCTATGAAAACCTTAGGAACAACATAAATCAAAAACATTAGGGGGCTGATTCACCAAGGGTCGAATATCGAGGGTTAATTAACCCTCGATATTCGACTGGGAATTAAAATCCTTCGACTTCGAATGAACGATTCGAAGGATTTTAATCCAACGATCGAAGGATTATCCTTCAACCAAAAAAATTTAGGCAAGCCTATGGGGACCTTCCCCATAGGCTAACATTGAGTTCCGTAGGTTTTAGATGGCGAACTAGGGGTCGAAGTTTTTTCTTAAAGAGACAGTACTTCGACTATCAAATAGTCGAACGATTTTTAGTTTGAATCCTTCGATTCAAAGTCGTAGTCGAAGTAGCCCATTCGATGGTCGAAGTAGCCCAAAAAACACTTCAAAATTCGAAGTTTTTTTACTTCGAATCCTTCACTCGAAGTTAGTGAATCGGCCCCTAACTGTAGGGAGGGAATGCATGTGTCTCCCAATTTAGAAGAAGAGAAAAGGATGTAACAGTGAGTACCAAAGTCTCTTTATATCTTCCATGGATTGAAGAGAAACAGGCTCCACAGAGGAATCTTTCAAGAACCCATGAGGAAGGCTCCCAGAATAAAAGATGTCTAGGTAGAAAAAGCCTGTTGCACCCTACTCCTAAAATAGGCCTAAGCTGAGGCCTGTGTATGCACCATGTAAAATTAGAGTAGTTCTGCCTGGAACAAAAATGGTGGTGAACAGCCCCTTACAGCATACACTCTGAAAATGCCAACTTTAGGCCCTTCTTGCAGGATGAAAAGAGAGTCAGTCCTACGGATACTTTGGTTGCCTGAACATAATGCAAAACACAACCATACCACATTGAGATAAGGTATCTTCAGCTCAGTGGGATGATGGGGAACAAAAACAAGGTACTACAGTGTCCTAGTTTATGTGAAAAACATAGACAACCATGGAGAGGAAGTTTCAAACCAGCCATAGGATCCCTTTGTCAGTATGAAATACCAAGCATGGTGACCTGCAGGATAATGAAGAGCTCAGATACCTGTCCTGTGGAGGTGATTGCTACCAAAAAACCACCTTACAATTTAAAGATGCAGTTAGAATCGGAGCTCATCCAGGGATGTGTGTCCTCTCGTCCGGACGCTGTTCTCGCGGGCCTCTCCACAGTGTTACCGTTACTAGTAAAACGAAATACTTCCACATTCTTCAGCACTGTCTGAGACTCCAGGAGAGGACACTGTTGATTACAAAAGAGGATACCGTTGATTATCACAAATCAGCTTTATTTCAACACACTGTGTGGAACAATTATTGGGCAGGGGTGTGCTCAGACTGACGCATTTCTTGCCAAAACACTCAGTACTTCCTCAGAGTAAGTGCAGAGTGTTTTGGCAAGAAACGCGTCAGTCTGAGCGCAACTACTGCACAATAATTGTTCCACACAGTGTGTTGAAATAAAGCCGATTTTTGATAATCAGCGGTATCCTCTTTTGGAGTCTCGGACAGCGCTGAAGAATGTGGAAGTATTTCGTTTTGCTAGTAACGGTAACACTGTGGAGAGGCCCGCGAGAACAGCGTCCGGACGAGAGGACACACATCCCTGGATTAGCTCCGATTCTAACTGCATCTTTTCTAATACTTACAATTTAAAGTAGCCAGGTTGATGGAATTGATCAGTCTGAAGGATTAAAAGAACTGGGTTTAAATCCCAAGGAATCAAAAGCCTATAGAGAGGTGCCAGATGGGTTACTCCCTGCAAGGAGGTTGTCATGACAACTGTCCAGGGGTGGTTTGTAAAGGGATTACCCATTATGTAGCTATGAGGTTGAATCCACCACACTAAAATTCCAGCATTCCGTGTTGAACGGGAATGCTCTGATCCAATACAAGGTGATCTGAATCACTCTCTGGTGTCAAAACCATCATCCCCAGAACTCTCATGGCCAGTTGAAGTGGCACCCTCTATGTATGTAGGCAGGTGATCTTCATGGGTGTAAGTTGTGTGAAAGTGTGTATTTAAGTGTGTATAAATGTGCTGGTGTGCAAAATAAATAAGCAAAAAAAAGGAATCTTTACTAAAATCTGTGCAAAAGTGTATAAATGTATTTAAGTTTGTATAAGTGTGTAAATAAAGGCCACTTAACGTTCCTGGAGCAGGATGGCCAATCTGGTTGCTGGAGGGGTCCTGGAGGAGCGTGCCTGTGTTCGTACCCCACAAAATGCAGTCAATGTGTTGATTTTTCAATAGCTGAAGTGACCTACAGGACTACTTGTATGCGCTAACTTCATTTTGGGGCCTCTAAATGCCAGAAACTTTGGTAAACCTATGCACAGTGGGCATCAAACTGTTTGGTGGACCCCTGGCAATCAAATTTAGGATGGTTTTTCTTGGTACATAATGATATGTGGGCGATACAATGCTGGAAAGTTGAAGCTTTGAGGCAATTTTCCGATATTTCACCAAAATCGCCAATTTTAGGAAAGCCTTGCGACTTAGTAGTGTGGATCGAAAAGACATGGGTACACATTTTAGATTTGCCAGAATGTGTACTTTCTAAAAATATATGGTTGTTGTAGGTAAACCCATTTTTCTGTTTTTTTACCCCACAAAATGCAGTAAATGTGTTGATTTTTCAATAGCTCAATAGCTGAAGTGGCCTACAGGACTACTTGTATGCACTAACTTCATTTTGGGGCCTCTAAATTCCAGATACTTTGGTAATCGTATGCAAAATAGGCATCAAACTGTTTGAAGGACCCCATGCAATCATATTTAGGATGGTTTTTCTTTGTATGCAATGATATGTGGGTTAATATGATGCTGGAAATTTGAAGCTTTGAGGTAATTTTCAGGTATTTCACCAAAACCGCCAATTTTAGGAAAGCCTTGCGACTTAATAGTTTGGATCGAAAAGACATGGGTACACATTTTAGATTTGCCAGAATGTGTACTTTCTAAAAATATATGGTTGTTGTAGGTAAACCCATTTTTCTGTTTTTTTACCCCACAAAATGCAGTAAATGTGTTGATTTTTCAATAGCTCAATAGCTGAAGTGGCCTACAGGACTACTTGTATGCACTAACTTCATTTTGGGGCCTCTAAATTCCAGATACTTTGGTAATCGTATGCAAAATAGGCATCAAACTGTTTGAAGGACCCCATGCAATCATATTTAGGATGGTTTTTCTTTGTATGCAATGATATGTGGGTTAATATGATGCTGGAAATTTGAAGCTTTGAGGTAATTTTCAGGTATTTCACCAAAACCGCCAATTTTAGGAAAGCCTCACGACTCAGTAGTTTGGGGTAGAAAGACATGGGTATCCATTTAAGATTCGACAGAATGTGTACTTTCCAAAAATGTATGGTTTTGGTTTTCCCCCGCAAAAATTGCAGTAAATGTGATGATGTTCTAGTAGCTGAAGTGAAGTCCTGGAAAATTTGTATGTGTTAACTTAATTTTGGGGTCTCTAAATGCCAGATACTTTGGTAATCTTATGCACAAAGGGCATCAAACTGTTTGGTGGACCTCTGGCATTCAGATTTGAGATATTGTTTTTTGGCACCTAACAGGGCCAGAACTAGGGGTAGGTAGAATAGACACATGCCTAAGGTGCAAACTGGGGGGGGGGGGCGGCACTGGCACGCACTGCCTCTCCTACCTCCTAGTCCAGTCCCCACTCTGGCACATGAGCGATCATACCTTTCGCGGACACCTTTTGGTCACTACGACCAATCAGGCTGCCTAGGGCGTTTGGCCCGGCGCAGGTACCTAATACTGTGTGGGACATGTGGAGCAGCAAAGTAAAATCTTTCAAGTGATTTTTCAGAATTTTAGTAAATCTTTATAAAAACAGCTTTGTTGTGTGGTAGTTAGGAGTAGAGAGACATAGTTACCCATTCTGGTATCGGCAGAATGTGTATTTTTCAAAAATATATGTTTTTTCTGGAGTAAATTTACTGTTTAAGGATTATTTAGGCTTTGGAATCTAAGTATTGTGATTTTTGTGTTCTGCTTTCACAATTCGGTATTTTACTGCTGGGAGTTTTTGCTGTACAGAATCCGTAAATCTCCCTAAAACTATACATATCTGGTTTTGGCACGTTAGAGAGACATGAGGATTTCCAAATCAGTTTGATGTTTGTGCTTGCATTGAAATAAATCACATATTATTATTTTTTTTTTTTGGTATTTGAGCTATAAATCTTTTCACAGAGGTGGAAATACATCAAAGATTTAGAAAGTTCAGGTTGTAACGAAAAAACACTGTATACTTTTCCCAGGTAAACTAAAGGTTTCCCCTCAGAAAATGCCCCTAAATTGAGAAAACACAAAAAGTTCCAAAAACGTCTGACACTGAGTGCAAATGAAATTTGAAATTCTGCTGGAACGTAAAGGGTTAAAAAGGTTCTTTTCCCCCTTTGAGTTAACTTTTAGTATGATGTAGAGTGATATTCTGAGATAATTTGCAAATGGTTTTCATTTGTAGTTTTTGAGTTATTTAGCAGCTCTCCAGTTTGCAATTTTAGTAATCTGGTTGCTAGGTTCCAAAGTACCCTAGCAACCATGCACTGATTTCAATAAGAGATTGGAATATAAATAGTAGAGGTCTTACAGAGCATTTGTTTTTATAGATAGGGTCAATGATCCCCATTTGAAAGCTGGAAAGAGTCAGAAGAAGAAGGCAAATAATTCTAAAACTAAGAAAAAATTAAAGCCAATTGAAAAGTTGCTTAGAATTGGTCATTCTATAACACACTAAAACAACTTAAAGTTGAACCACTCCTTTAAGGCAAAGAGGAAATAAATTGCAGGGTGACTAATCTCCTTGTCTTTCAAGACCCTAAGAGAAAATGAAAGGAAGGACCATCTGAAAATAAAACACTAACATTATAAGATGGCATTTTCTCTGTCAAAAATAGTTTTTAGCATCAACAGAGAGGATAGGCATCTGCCTGTCAGCGCACATTTGCGTCACTTCATTTGCACACAAAATAAATAAAAGTGCATATATCTGTGGCTAAATCTGCTCTGCTCTGTCCACTGATGCAGGTGCTTTGCCTATTTGTGCATTGTAAGGGACGGATTTGAGGAAGCGGCGCCGGAGGCCCCATGGTCCCATCGCTGGGCGCTTTGCGCGCACCCCCTGTTGTGGCCACATGGTCACAGTCTTATACGTGAAACCCCCATGCGTATGTGAACATCTCAAACACCAGAGCATCCAGTGATCCTTAGGATGCGGCTGGGCGGATGCTGCCCCTAACATTTTTTCGCCCTAGGCCAGGGCATTTGTGGCCTTGCAACAAATTTGGGCGGGTGCATAGTAAAAACATCAGATGGTGAATAATGTTTTTCCCTGCTGACTTTTCTAGGAGTATGAATCAATCTAGCCATTATATTGCATTGTATTTTTAGTTTTCATCACATAGAAGGATATGTAGGTGTTCCCTAAGCAGTGTTACAGCAATGTGTGTTGCTCTCAGGTGGATCCTTTGCTGTCGGGGGTTAAAAGCATAGTCAAAAATGAAGAGGGGGGAGTAGAACCTCTGTAATAAAACCAGCAATACAAAAGGATAACATTGTGCAAGACAATGTCACAATGCCTTCTTCTCCTTTAAAGTACCATTATTTATGTCCTATAAATGAAAACACTGCTTTTCAGTAACCCTCAAAGCCTTTTTAACCTTCTGCGCTTCCCTGCCTCTTCACCTCGTAAGCCTCCCCCTCTACAATGTTAATATGGTACCAAGAAAATTCCTTTCTATAATTTAGAACTTCTATCTCCCTGCTTCTTTCCCCCACATAACTTATAATACGCAGGGGGAGCGGAGCCTTCAACTTTACAAACTAAAGCTCTGTTCCAAAAGGACAGGGAGGCGATGCAAAGAGGGTTCTGCGAGAAGGAAATGGATATAACTTATTTGTAAGGCACAGATGTGGATGCGAGGGGAAATCCTCCACTTTCAGTGAGCGGTATGTGGGAGGCTAAGTGAAGCGTTCAGAAAGCACAGGATGCGTCCGGGCTTGCAGCGGCGGGGGAACAAGGTACAGACTTTTATCAGCTTAATTAATGAGAGCTGGCCGAGGCATAGTAACCTGTCAAGGAGGCAAATAAAAATGTACGTTCTTAGCTACTTCTGCTGGGATTTGCTTTCTTCTTCTACGACCACTTCCTTTATTCTCCTCCCGCAGATTCAGATTAAAATGGCTGAGGTGAAATCTCACGAGATTTTGACTCACCATATTTTTTCCCATGAGGCTTTGCACACGACTTTCAGAAAGTCGGGACTTGTGGAGTCTCGTGCACACTTTTAAAACTCAGCAGTAGTTACATTTATTTGGAAAAAAATGGAGGTATGTGATTACTGTTAACTCTTCAATTACAGTTCTACTATCAGTAAAAAAGTGACAGGTTTCCTTTAAATTAAAATAGGCGCGATTCCACAAACAGCCACCAGGTGGCGCCTGATCTACACTCTATGATTTACAAATTGTCATCTATATAGGTCTCCAGTAGCACTAAGTAGATACATCCATTGGCACATATAGGAAGTAGTGGTGGCTTTGTGTATTGCGTGCATGTCTCTGACCAGTGGTTTTCATGTTCAACTCCCAGAATAATTTTTTTCTTCAGCACCCCCCCATTTTTCATTTTCCCCTGTGTCCCTCTCTCAGTTCGTTTTTTTCATCTGCCCTTCTGTCTCCCCAATTTTTTTATTATCCTCTGTCCCCTCTCTCACCCTGTTTTTTCATGTGCCCTTCTGTCTCCCCAATTTTTTATTTTTCTCTGTCCCCTCTCTGTCCGTTTTTTCATCTGCCCTTTTGTCTCCCCAATTTTTTATTTTTCTCTGTGTCCGTTTTTTCATCTGCCCTTCTATCTCATTAAGTTTTCATTTTTCTCTGTCCCCTCTCTCAGCCCGATTTTTCATCATGGAGGAAAGAGACATTGGACAAAGGAAATTCGACGGGGAGGGAGAAAGACATGGAGGTGGCTGAGGAGAAAAAAAATGGAGGAAAGAGAAACACCTAAAGGCTTAATGAGCTGTTTTATGCAATGTATTTCTATAGAGACAAACATTGTGCAAGTGTCTAGTTTACCGTTAAAAATATATAAGGGTGGCAAAGATACTAAAGTGACACTGTGGAAGACACAATGGTTTCAGTATTTGTAAGAGATCAAAGTAGAGGGAAAGGTGTTACAGTTATTTAGTTAATCCACTCAAGACGCTGGCAATGTGCAAAACACAATGGAATCACTAATCCTGTGAATAAACTGGAAACATCATTTATTACCAAAAGGAAAATTGTTTATTTTTTTTGCACACAAGTATAGATTGATATTCATTTTCCCGTGTCCCTCTCGCATCCTGATTTTCTCATTTTTCTGTGTCCCTCACTCAGCCTGTTTTTTTTATTTTCCTGTCCCCTCTGTCAGTCCGTTTTTTCATCTGCCCTTCTGTCTCCCCAATTTTTTATTTTTCTCTGTCCCCTCTCTCAGTCCGTTTTTTCATCTGCCTTCTCTCTCCCCAATTTTTTATTATCCCCTGTCCCCTCTCTCAGCCCCATTTTTCATCTGCCCTTCTGTCTCCCTAATTTCTCATTTTTCTCTGTCACCTCTCTCACCCTGTTGTTTTTTCATCTGCCCTTCTGTCTCCCCAATTTTTTATTTTTTTCTGTCCCCTCTGTCGTTTTTTCATCTGCCTTTCTCTCTCCCCCATTTTTTATTATCCCCTGTCCCCTCTCTCAGCCCCATTTTTCATCTGCCCTTCTGTCTCCCCAATTTTTTATTTTTCGCTGTCCCCTCTCTAAATCCGTTTTTTCATCATGGAGGAAAGAGACATTGGACAAAGGAAATTCGAGGGGGAGGGAGAAAGACATGGAGGTGGCTGAGGGGAAAAAAATGGAGGAAAGAGAAACACTGGGCAATCTTTCCTAACCTAAAAGGCTTAATGAGCTGTTTTATGCAATGTATTTCTTTTTTTTAAAATTTGTTTTTATTAACTTTTTCAAAAAGACATACAAAAGTACAGAAGAAAACAAAAGAAAGTCTTACAATTGTCTACCTAGGGTAGTCAGAGGTTACATATTAGGTACAACAAAGCGATATGCCTGCATTTGCTTCATGAAGAGCAACACAACCATGCCTAAGTCACTGCTTGAAATGAGTGAGTAGCAGTGTCAGGCAACTCAAGCCAAGGACCCCATATCTTTAGGAATTTTTCGGGACACCCTCTAGCTAAATACACAGCCTTCTGCAGGGGGAGAATTTCGTTTATTAATCGTTTCCATCGACTTAAAGAGGGGGGGCAAGTATCCTTCCAGGTCAGCAAAATGGCTTTCTTAGCATAATAGAGTAGTTGCAAATAAAATAATCTCTGGCAACGGGGAAAATTAAGTGGTTCAGTGAGACCCATTAGACATAGCTCCGGGGAGCGAATATTCGGTAAATCAAAGCTAGATTGAATATAATCTAGTACCGACCCCCAGTAACCTTGTATACTAGGGCATTCCCAGAACACATGGAAGAGAGTACCAACCTCCACACCACATTTGTAGCATGTGTCTGGTGTTCCCGGGTAAATCTTGGCAAGTCGTTGGGGGGTGAGATACACCCTGTTGAAAAATTTTATCTGTATCAGTCTATCCCTATTTGAAATGAAAAGTTCTGGAATCTGCTCTATGACACCCTTCCAAGCCTCCTCATCCATAGTTGGGATATCTACTTCCCATTTTAGGCGTAAACGTTCCACATGTGAGCCCGAGGATTTCTGTAAAATAGCGTAAATCCATGATATGGCTTTTTGGAGCCCTGGCTGCCGGAGATATCTTTCAAGCGTACATTGGTTTAAGTCTAAGGGACGGAACCGAAACTGGGCCTGAAAGGCATGGCGCAGTTGCAGATAGCGAAATATCATATTAGATGGTAGCTGATGCTCTGTTTTCAAGGTCTGGAAGGGTTTAAGCTGCCCTCTCTCTACAATATGGGTTAAGTATTTGATTCCCATAGACGCCCAAAGCCCAGAATCGGGAAGCCCCTTAAAATGTTGAAGTTTGGAGTTCTCCCATAAGGGGGTACCAGGCGACCAGGTATCTTGGCGTGGGGTACATGCGCTTCATATATAGATTGAAAATTTTTATCACTGGGGTCATAGATGAAGTATGGGGAAAAGCGGAGTTCTCTCCTCTGTACAAATGATTTGCCAGGGCCTCAAGTGAGGTGGCACACGCCGCTTCCACCAAAAGGGCATGATTATTCATATCTACCGTCAGCCACCAGTGAGCATAAACCAGTTGTGAGGCATGGTAATAAAGTAAAAAGTTTGGCAACGCCAGGCCTCCCCCTGATGTAGGGGACTGTAGGGCTGCTAGGCTGATACGGGGGGCTCGATTCTCCCAAAGAAAGGAGCTGGTTATTTTATCCAGTTGTTTGAACCAGCTTTGGGGTATATATGTTGGGGCATTATGTAACATATATAAAAATTTAGGCAGGAAAATCATTTTGACAAGGTTCGCCCTTCCCACTAGGGAGAGAGGAAGGTTGGCCCAGGTCGTAGTTTTCCTGCGGTATTCCTGTAAGACAGGGTCTAAGTTGTTGGGTATATATTCTTTGGGGTCTCTATGGATTATCACACCTAGATACTTAAAGGAGCTAGTCCATTGCAGAGGAGAGGGGGTTCGGGCCAGGGGTGGTATCTGATCGATTGGGAATATTGTAGATTTCTCCCAATTTACTCTAAGCCCAGAGTGAGCACCGAACTGGTCAACCACTTGCAGAAGCCTAGTTAGCGAGGCCCCCGGGTCTGCCAGATATACCAGCATATCATCGGCATACAAGGACACCTTCTCTTCCAGCTGACCTAATCTGAGACCAACTATGCCTGGATCTCTGCGAATCTGAACGGCCAGTGGTTCTATCGCTAACGCAAACAGAAGGGGGGAAAGAGGGCAGCCCTGCCTCGTGCCTCTATGTAGCTCAAACGGTTCTGAAAGGTAGTTGTTGACTTTGACCTGCCCCGTTGGGGATTTATACAGAGCTTTTATCCACTTGACAAATCTGTCCCCCAGACCAAAGCGGGCCAGGACCTCCCACAGATAAGACCACTGGACAGTATCAAAGGCCTTGGCCGTGTCCAATGAGACCACAACCCTCACTCCCCTGTTATCATGGTGGGCTTGAATATTTGTATACAGACGCCTAATATTGATATCTGTTGCTCTTCCTGGCATGAAGCCAGTCTGATCTGGGCAAATCAGATGCTCTATTACCCCTTTAAGCCTGGTAGCCAAGACCTTGGCAAATATCTTAATGTCTGCGTTCAGTAACGAAATGGGACGATATGAGTCGCACAAGTGGCTGGGTCTGCCCTGTTTTAAGATCACAGTTATCGTCGCTAAAGAGCAGGAGAGCGGGATACTGCCGGACTCAGCAGAATCATTAAAAAGTGAGGCCAGGATAGGGGCCAACAGAGTAGCATTCGCCTTGTACCACTCAAGCGGTATTCCATCCGGGCCGGGGGCTTTATTATTAGGGAAGTTAGCTATTGCGTCTTTAATCTCATCGGCCGAAATAGGGGAGACTAAGGATTCAATCTGTACACCAGTTAGTTTTGGGAAGGGTGTCAGCTCCAAATATTCTTCCATTGCGGTCCTATCGTAGCAACCTGATTGATATAAGTCCCTGTAAAAAATCCCAAAGGCATTCGCTATTGCTTTAGCGTCTAAGAGCTCCTCCCCGGAGGGTGCAATCAATCTAGGTATGACTGTCAGCTGCGTGGGGTCCTTCGCTAAAAGCGCCAGCAATTTGCCACTCTTATCCCCTCTATCATACCAGGCAGCCCGCCTATTCACTTCGAACTGGGAGTATTTATCGGTAAGCAGGAGGTCTATAGATCTTTGCGCTGCTGCTAAGGCTTGTCTGTGTGAGGGGCTATCTCCCTGAGTCAAGTTGTTCTCAGCTTCCAGTAGGTCCGTCTTGGCCCTCTCTATGTCCCCCTCTACTCTAATACGCTCCTTCTTAATGAGTGAAATATAAGCACCCCTAGTCCACGCTTTACATGCGTCCCAAACTGTTGCTGCTGCTGCAGTATCTGCATTTATTTCCCAAAATTCTTTCAGCTGGGGCTGGAAACTCTCTAGTACACAATGGTTGTGAACCCATTTTGGGGCCAAACGCCAAGGGTAAGTCTGCTCAGGGCCTGGGAATTGGGAGGGATAATTGTAGGGGTGCGTGATCAGAACACACCCGGGGTAGGAAATCAGCATTTATGACAAGGCGGAGTGCCTCTTGGTTAGCTAAGGCGAGGTCTATGCGGGACAGTGCAGAGGTTGCTACAGTGAAGCAGGAGTACTGCTTAACATTGGGATGTTTGCACCTCCACGCATCTAGTAGTCCCGCTCCTGCTATCCAGTTAGAAAAAATTGAGGAGTCCTGGGCTAAAGGCCTGAGCCTGTCCATGGAAGAATCAGGGACTGCATTGAAATCCCCTAACCACAGAGTCGGGTACTGCCCCATATTTGCTACATGCATTAGTATCTCATCGAGAAGGAGTACAGTAAAAGGGGGAGGGACATACACATTAATGAGTATTAGGCATTGATTCAACAACAGGCATTTTAAGATTACATATCTACCTTTCGTGTCAGTTCGCAGGTCTTCTACTCCCAGACCTAGCCCCTTCCTAGTGAAAATTGCCACTCCCCTGGAGTGCGAGGAGTATTCGGCATGATAAAGGCTGCCCACCCAAGCCCGTCTCAGTGCCAGTACTCTTCTCCCCGTGAGATGTGTCTCTTGGAGCATACAGATATCTGCCCTTGTTTTTTTAAGATAATCTAAAATAATAGAGCGTTTGATGCGGTCATTCAAACCACGCGTGTTCCAAGACACTACTTGTATCGTTTTCTGTCTAGACGCCATGACTATCCATCCCACAGGGACCTAACCTGAATGTTCAGGAGGAGACCTAGGCCATGCTTGAAGCCCTGAGTAATTGATGCGGGTAGAATTGTAAGACAAAGCAGTAAGAAAAACATATAAAACATGTATGCAATGTATTTCTATAGAGACAAACATTGTGCAAGTGTCTAGTTTTCCATTAAAAATATGTAAGGGTGGCAAAGATACTAAAGTGACAATGTGGAAGACACAATGGTTTCACTATTTGAAAAAGATCATAGTAGAGGGAAAGGTGTTACAGTTATTTAGTTAATCCATTCAATAGACACTGGCAATGTGCAAAACACAATGGTATCACTAATCCTGTGAATAAACTGGAAACACCATTTTTTACCAAAAGGAAAATTGTTTATTTTTTTTGCACACAAGTATAGATTGATATTCACCAAAACACTAATATTTTTTAAAAATTACACTGTTAAATAAAATAACAAAATAAGCTACATACATTATTGCCTGTCTACTGCATATTTAGATAGCCTATACATATGTTGTCCATGCAATCGTTCTTTTTATCCTGAGCATTTAGTTAATGGAGTCTTTAATTTTTTTGATTTCCTCACTTACAATAATGCTTAATGCTTGATTGGCTTAATGATTGTGTCAGATAATGCTGTTGGTTGAAACAGAGGTTCCACCTTTTTTTAGCACCTGTCAAGTGCACAAAATGATAGAGTACATGGCACATACCGGAATGACTGTTCCTTATATTCACCAAAAATTACAGACTTTAGGGATCACTGCATCAAGACAAACTGTACGTTACCATGCCAGTGGTAAGGTTAAAACAGACTGCAACCGGCCAACGAAGACAAATAAGTAAGTTCACTTTTGGTATACTTTAAACAGTATTTTCACATCTATGGTCAGCTTAAGATCTTCATAGACAGATAAATAAGCAGTCCATGTGACTTTTGGGTAACCCATGGTGTATAGGGAATGGGATTGACAAACTGACAAACAAGCAGTGTTAATATGGCTTTATGTATAATGTCTTATTTTCAAAATTTGGCAGGGGCTGGGAATATTTTACAGTTTGGTCCAGTAACTTGATATGCCACTGTTCCACCATCCTGCTGTATTGATATTTTATGTAGCACAATGTTTCATTGTTTCACTTATTCTACTCTTGTATTCCATTGCACAGTACAACATACAGACAAATGATGTCTCTTGTGGAGGAAATAACAAAGGAAAATGATGAAACCACTGCCAGACAAATCAGGGTTATCCTTGCCACAAAATATCAACAAAACCTTTCACTTACTACAATTCGGCAGATGCGTTGCAAGCTTGGTTGGAGATATGGAAAAGTCAGGTATGTACAATACTGGAATCATTTTCAGTGGGTGAGAAGAGATTCCCATGTGTAATTACCCTTACGTAGAAAGACGCCAGTGTCTGGCATTAGCCTAAAATTTGTGTATTTTAGAAAGTCAAATATTGGCAAATCCTTTTAATTCTTATTTATTTTTCTGCAGATATTCTCCAATGATACGGGATGCAAACAAAGAAGAGGGTGATTCAGGCTCAGCAGTGGCTCGATTCGGGTGAAACATTTAATGATGTAACTTTTACAGATGAAACTTCTGTAGCTTTGGAACGATTTGCCAGATGTGCCTTCAAAAGAAAAGACCATCTATCCATTAAACCACGACCAAAACATCCAGTAAAAGTTCATGCCTGGGGAGGCATTTCTCGAAAAGGTGCAGGACCACTTGTTATATTTGAAGGTATAATGGACAAAGCATTCTTTATTGAAAATATTGTGGACAATTCATTAGTCCCATACATCGAGCAACATTGGTCTTCCGGCCACAGACTGTTCCAGGACAATGACCCCAAGCACTCTGCTGCTGCTTCCCAAATGGAGCTGCGTGGAATAAGATGGGAGAGAACACCCCCAGAGTCTCCTGATTTTAATGCTATAGAGATGATATGGGCAAACTTAAGGTATTATATACGGACAGTGTATAAGCCCAAAACAAAAAAGGAACTAATAAATGGAATAAAAGATTATTGGTTGAATGTTTTAAGTGTGGAATTACGCAATAAATACATTGATCGTTTAGCAAAAGTCCTGCCTGTTGCTATTGAAAGGGGAGGACAGGCTACAGGGATGTAAAAGTTATTCACATTGTGTGTGTGTGTAACTTAAAGAAATGGCTAATTACAGTATATTCATTTACTGCATTGCTGCGTTTGCTTTCTGTGTATGACAAAATTATTTCTTACCTTTCTCTGCTTAGTAGTTTTACATACACTGTTTAGTGATATATAGATCTGCCTCTGGCTTGTACTGTATGTGTAGTTTGAATAAACTTTTAACTAAAGAACCTCACATTTTGGCTCATGTATTTCTTCTTAGAGGCCCAAAGGGCATGTACTATTTTTTACTTCTTTCCCACTACTTTGATCTTTTTCAACTCATGATTCCATTGTGTTTTGCACATTGCCAGCGTCTATTGAGTGGATTAACTAAATAACTGTAACACCTTTCCCTCTACTATGATCTTTTTCAAATAGTGAAACCATTGTGTCTTCCACATTGTCACTTTTTTTTTTTTGAAAGTATCTTTTTATTTGAGTTTTCAACAGAAAAAGGGGGGGAACAGAAAGAAAAAGGGAGAAAAAACACACACAATAAACAAACAATGGTTGTACAGTAGTCTGCAGTAATTATAACAAACATAACAATACAGCTATCAGTGGGTACACAGGCCTAACACATAAGCCAGTAATAACATTATTGTTGTTGTTGGAGGGTAGGAGGCAGGGAAATGTGGGGGTCATGCTCTGGGTGTACATCAAGCCATGGGGACCACACTTTTTCAAATTTAGTCGGACAGCCACGAGCCTCGTAGGTCAGTTTAATGAGAGGAAGTCCCTTATTAACTAGTGAGAGCCATTGTTGCATAGTAGGGGGTTGGGGAGACATCCATCGCATCACTACAGATTTCTTGGCATAATACAGAGCAGTCTTAATGAGAGTTCGAGACTTGGATAATGGGAGTAAATCTTCTACTATACCCAACAGGCACACCTCAGGAGTAGCAGTACCAGGGAAGGCCAAATGTTCCTTTAAGTGGTCAATCACAGTAATCCAGAACCGAGACACCATATTACATTCCCAGACCAGGTGGTGGAAGTTAGCATCTGGCTGACGGCATTTGGGACATCTGGCCTCGGCAGATCTGCCAAGTTTATTTAGCTTAACTGGTGTAATATAAAGCTGATGGATAACCTTAAATTGAATGAGCCGGTCCCTAGTCGATATAAGAAAACTATATAGTCCCTCAGTGGCCTGGTCCCAGTTTTCCGAACCCAGAGCGGGGAGTCCTACTTGCCATTCCTGAAAGGCTTTATCAAAAGGGTCTGGAGTACAGAGAAGCAACACCTTATAAAGTCTAGAGATCAATTTAGCATCCCTTCCATCCCAGAGAGTGTCCACAAAGCCTAGGGAGGAATACACCAGTTCAAGGGAGGAAAATTGTGTTTTGAAGGCCGCCCTGAGTTGGAAATACCTAAACCATTGAATCTCTTGTTGGCCCGTTTTCTCTTTAAGCTGTGCCATAGTGGGGAAGACAGAGTCGACCAAGAGGTCGTCCAGGCATCTAACCCGAAGCTGGGGCCAATACTGAAGGTCTGGGATCACCTGTAGATGTGGAAGATTGCCATTCTTCCAGAGGGGTAAATGTGGAGATCTAAGAGGGGGCGACACCTTAAATAACTTGCAGGCGAGGCCCCATGCATGGTGTGGAGGCCCCATGCATGGTGTGGAGTAGTAACAGTCATGGGCAGCCTATCATAGTCCCCTAACTTCCTATAAGGAATGTTTTGAAGTGCCTCAAGGGAGCCTAATAACGTGCCAAACAAAATACTATTAGGGTTATCTTCAGTAGGGTGAAACCAAGAGTGGATATGGTAAAGTTGCCCAGCAATATAATAGAAGTATAAATGAGGAAGTCCCAAACCGCCTCTGTCGATAGGAGCTACTAAGACCTTCCAGGAAAGTCTTGGTAGTTTATTGTCCTACAAAAAGGGAATAAGCAAAGAGGTGACTTTCTGGAAAAAAAGGGGTGAAATCTTCACTGGTGAGTTTAACAATACATATAAAAATTTCGGTAGGTATATCATCTTATAAATATTCACCCGTCCCCAGAGTGTGATAGGTAGCTTAGACCATATTGTGAGGGCCTGCTTAAAACGAACCAAAATTGGGTCCAGGTTATTCATTGGGAAGGAGGAGTAGTCCTTACTAATGGTTATGCCGAGGTATTTAAATTGGGGTACACAGCGCAATCCCTGAATAGTAGCAGTTTGGGCTGGAAGTCGGTCCAGGGGCATAATCACAGATTTGTCTCTATTAATAGTCAGGCCAGAAAAGGCACTAAAGTCATCCAGTATTTGCATGGCTACAGATAGCGATTGGATGGCTACAGATAGCGATTGGTTGGGATCTGCGAGAAAGAGAAGGAGGTCATTGGCATATAGGGCCAGTTTTTCTTCAAGGGCACCCAGTCGGAATCCATGCACCGTCATCGTTTGACGGAGTTTAAGGGCTAGGGGCTCAATAGCCAAGGCAAAAAGTAGGGGGGAAAGAGGGCAGACCTGACGGGTACCCCGTGATAGAGGGAAGGATTTGGAGTTTACATTATTGACCCTAATTTGGGCAGAGGGGGCCTTGTATAGCAGTTGGACCCATTTAATAAAGTTAGGACCAAACCCAAATTTGTGCATAACAGCCCAAAGGTATTGCCATTCAACTGAGTCGAACGCCTTTGCCGAATCGATGGACACAACTACTCTGGAGCCTACATTATCATGGGTAAGTTGGAGATGGGTATGGAGCCGCCTGAGATTAATAGCAGTTGATTTTTGGGGCATAAAGCCCGATTGGTCGGGGTGGATTATAGCAGTGATCACTTTTGCTAGGCGGGTGGCCAGTAGCTTGGCGAGGATTTTAGTATCGGTATTTATCAACGAAATAGGGCGATAGGAGTCCCATTTCTCAGGGTCCTTCCCGTCTTTGTGAATTAATATTATAAGGGCAGAATAAAAGGAGGATGGTAAGGTGCCCAATTCCATAGCATCCGCTATCGTGGTACCCAAATTAGTAAGGAGAGTGCTACCTTGGGCTTTATACCAGGCAGAAGACCACCAGGCCCTGGGGTTTTACCAGAGGATAGTCCCATTAGCGCTTCTTGCACCTCTAAGGTAGTGATAGGGCTATCTAGAAAGGCCGATTCCTATGGTGTGAGGGCAGGAAAATCAATCAACGAAAGGAACTGCTCAAGTTGCTGTTGAGAAGCAGTAGTACGTGAGGTATATAAAGCAGAGTAGTAATCACCCATTGTATCTGCAATATCAGTTGGATTGGTAATGACCTCTCCCATGGGGCCCAAAAGTCGGGGAATTACTGTAGGGGAGTGGGTCGGTCGAGATAAATAAGCCAATAACTTCCCAGCCTTATCAGCTTGTTCAAATACCCGTTGACCGGAGTACAACAACTTTTTACCTGCAAGACTGGTTTGTACTAGTTCGAGGGCCCGCTGACTCTGTTGGACTAAGGCATAACTGTTAGGAGTATTATTTACAACATGGTCAGCCTCAGCCTGGGCACAGGTTTCGGCCGCCTCCTCCACCTCTTTTTTGGCAACACGTCTAGCTAGTGAGGTGCTGTTGATAAGCACACCCCGGGCAACTGCCTTAGAAGCGTCCCAAAGTGTACCAGTGGGAGCAGACCCAGTATTATGGTCCCAGTAATCCTGATAACCTTGTTGGCTCTGAGCCAGCACTTGTGGATTGGACAACCAGAGAGGGCTGAGGCGCCAGCAATTATGTGGTCTTGCAGACATGTCCCTAAATGTTAACATTAGGGGAGACTGATCTGAGAAGGCACGTTGGATGTATTCCACTGATTGAATATATTGTGTAAAGTCAAGATTGCATAGTGCCAAGTCTATACGGGAGAAGGTCTTGTGTGTTGCCGAATGGCAGGAGTATTGTAATGTCTCGGGGTGTTTCCACCTCCACAATTCTAGGAAGCCCATATCATGTACCCAGTCTCGAAACACCGTGGAGTGGTCAGTAACGTGTCCTAATCGATCTCTGTCCCCCCCACATTGTCACTTTAGTATCTTTGCCACACATATATTTTTAATGGAAAACTAGACACTTGCACAATGTTTGTCTCTATAGAAATACATTGCATATAACAGCTCATTAAGCCTTTTAGGTTAGGAAAGATTACCCAGTGTTTCTCTTTCCTCCATTTTTTTCCCCTCCGCCACCTTCATGTCTTTCTCCCTCCCCCTCGAATTTCCTTTGTCCAATGTCTTTCCTCCATGATGAAAAAACGGATTTAGAGAGGGGACAGAGAAAAATAAAAAATTGGGGAGACAGAAGGGCAGATGAAAAAACGGACTGAGAGAGGGGGACAGAGAAAAATAAAAAATTGGGGAGACAGAAGGGCAGATGAAAAATGGGGCTGAGAGAGGGGACAGGGGATAATAAAAAATTGGGGAGAGAGAAAGGCAGATGAAAAAACGGACTGAGAGAGGGGACAGAGAAAAATAAAAAATTGGGGAGACAGAAGGGAAGATGAAAAAAAAAAAAAGGACTGACAGAGGGGACAGAGGAAAATAAAAAAAAAAAAAAAAAACAGGCTGAGTGAGGGACAGAGAAAAATGAAAAAAATCAAGATGCGAGAGGGACAGGGGAAAATGAATATCAATCTATACTTGTGTGCAAAAAAAATAAACAATTTTCCTTTTGGTAATAAATGATGTTTCCAGTTTATTCACAGGATTAGTGATTCCATTGTGTTTTGCACATTGCCAGCGTCTATTGAGTGGATTAACTAAATAACTGTAACACCTTTCCCTCTACTATGATCTTTTACAAATACTGAAACCATTGTGTCTTCCACATTGTCACTTTAGTATCTTTGCCACCCTTATATATTTTTAACGGTAAACTAGACACTTGCACAATGTTTGTCTCTATAGAAATACATTGCATAAGCCTTTTAGGTTAGGAAAGATTGCCCAGTGTTTCTCTTTCCTCCATTTTTTTCCCCCTCAGCCACCTCCATGTCTTTCTCCCTCCCCCTCAAATTTCCTTTGTCCAATGTCTCTTTCCTCCATGATGAAAAATTGGGTTGAGAGAGGGGACAGAGAAAAATGAGAAATTAGGGAGACAGAAGGGCAGATGAAAAAACGGACTGAGAGAGGGGACAGAGAAAAATGAGAAATTAGGGAGACAGAAGGGCAGATGAAAAAACGGACTGAGAGAGGGGACAGAGAAAAATGAGAAATTGGGGAGACAGAAGGGCAGATGAAAAAACGGACTGAGAGAGGGGACAGAGAAAAATGAGAAATTGGGGAGACAGAAGGGCAGATGAAAAAACGGACTGAGAGAGGGGACAGAGAAAAATGAGAAATTGGGGAGACAGAAGGGCAGATTAAAAAACAGGGTGAGAGGGGACAGAGAAAAATGAGAAATTAGGGAGACAGAAGGGCAGATGAAAAAACAGACAGAGAGGGGACAGAGAAAAATGAGAAATTGGGGAGACAGAAGGGCAGATGAAAAAACAGACAGAGAAAAATGAGAAATTGGGGAGACAGAAGGGCAGATGAAAAAACAGACAGAGGGGACAGAGAAAAATGAGAAATTGGGGAGACAGAAGGGCAGATGAAAAAACAGACAGAGGGGACAGAGAAAAATGAGAAATTGGGGAGACAGAAGGGCAGATGAAAAAACGGACTGAGAGAGGGGACAGAGAAAAATGAGAAATTGGGGAGACAGAAGGGCAGATGAAAAAACAGGGTGAGAGGGGACAGAGAAAAATGAGAAATCAGGGAGACAGAAGGGCAGATGAAAAAACAGACAGAGAGGGGACAGAGAAAAATGAGAAATTGGGGAGACAGAAGGGCAGATGAAAAAACAGACAGAGAAAAATGAGAAATTGGGGAGACAGAAGGGCAGATGAAAAAACAGACAGAGGGGACAGAGAAAAATGAGAAATTGGGGAGACAGAAGGGCAGATGAAAAAACAGACAGAGGGGACAGAGAAAAATGAGAAATTGGGGAGACAGAAGGGCAGATGAAAAAACAGGGTGAGAGGGGACAGAGAAAAATGAAAAATTGGGGATACAGAAGGGCAGATGAAAAAACGGACAGAGAGGGGACTGAAAAATCAGGGGGGGGGAGAAAGACACTGGGCTAAAGAAATTATAGGGGAGGGGGAAAGACAGATGGCTGAGGGAAAAAAATAGGGAGGAGATAAGACACTGGGCAGAGGAAATTCTGGGGGAGGGAGAAATACATGGAGGTGGCTGAGGGAAAATGTCTGGGAGGATGATATATAAATCGTTTTACTTTTTAAAATAAATTAGTTAAAACTTTACTTATGGCGGGATTGAACACTGAACCCCTTGGTCAAAAGTAAGCGCTTAAACCATTAGGCCACCACTACAATACACTGCATAATTTGTTGTCATCTCCCTTGATCAACCATTAGCTGCATACGGAACTAATCATATTACGTAGTGCTTGGCGGCCTCTAGTGGCAGAAACTGATATTACATGCGGGTAAATGAGCTAAACGCGACGAGGCTTCGTGACACATCGCACTTGCTGCCACTTCAGTAGCGTTACAGCGCGATAAACATTCAAAAGTAAGTGACTCCATCTGTATCTGCTTCCGACGGGTCTTCCCGATCGATATCTGGCCACGATATCGATCGGGAAGGTTTGATTTTTACCGGAGCGACCAGTCGGAGCCCCTTGGCGCATCGTAATTCGATCGTTCGGCCATACAGCCGAACGTTCGAATTACCCCCGATATAGCCATGCTGTTAGTGGCATATCGGGGAAAGATCCTCTCGTTTGGCGATGTCGCCAAACGAGCGGATCGTTGAGTCTATGGCCACCTTAACACAAAAGTATCCCACAGACCAACCAACACCCAGAAAATTAGTTGCCACCATCCATCATTAAGGCGATAGAAACCTAATGTGAATATTCCCCTGTTCTCTCTAATAGGTAATAACTCACACTACACCAATTTATTAAACACTCTCTCACTATAGTCAGGGTTAGTTCCTACTGATTCAACAAGTACTCCAGCACACTAAGGGTTAAGCAGCATACAGACAGACTAGTGTTTCCATTCATCATGCAGAGGGTTAAGGCTCACAGTCAGGGCCGCCATCAGGGGGGGACAGGGGGGACAAGCGTACCGGGCCCGGGCATGAAGGGGGGCCCGGCAGCGCTGCATTTTTTGAAGATCCGGGCCCCCCTTACGAGCGCCCGAGCCGTACGTCTTGCCTCTTGCGTGCCGAATGCGGAAGTGCCGAAAAGCCGAAGCCGATGCGCCGAAAAGACCCGAAGTCACGGAAAAAGCCGAAGTCCCGAAGCGCCGAAAAGACCCAAAGTCACGGAAAAAGCCGAAGTCCCGAAGTGCCGAAAAGACCCGAAGTCACGAAAACAGCCGAAGCCGAAGTCCTGAAGCAGCGCAAAGACCCGAAGTCACGAAAACAGCCGAAATTGAAGTCCTGAAGCGGTGAAAAGACCCGAAGTCACGAAAGGAGGCGAAGTTGAAGTACTGAAGCCATGAGTTCAATCCTACTGAACACCAGTTTGTGTTTTTTTTTTTTTTAATCCCCTGGCCACCAATGTATTATTTTAATATTCTATAGGCCCCTGCCACCAATCTTTTTTTTTAAACTTTTTTTTTGGGGCCCCAATTTTTTTTTTTTTTTACTCGTAGGGGGCCCCTTGCCACCATTGTATTTTTTTGTTGTTGTTTTTTTTTTAAAAAAAAAATTAATTTTCTTTTTGGTGGCCCCAAATTTTTTTAACTTGTAAGGGGGCCCCTGCCACCAGTTTTTTTTTTTTTTTTTCAAAAAAAATTTTTTTTTTTTGGGGCCCCAATTTGTTTTTAACTTATAAGGGGGCTCCTGCCACCAATGTTTGTTTCTTTTTTAATTTTTTTTACATTTTTTTTGTTGGGGCCCCAATTTGTTTTTAACTTGTAAGGGGGCCCCTGCCACCAATGTTTTTTTTTAAAAAAAAAAAAAAAAATTGTAATTTTTTTTTTTGGGGCCCCAATTTTTTATAAGGGGGCCCTGACCATCAATAGCTTTTTACAACTTGTGTGGGGGGGGTTACTTTTTTAGCGCTGATGTCTGTGTGGTCTTTTAACTGCGATGTGGAGTGGGCGGGATATGGGGTGGAGCTTGGTCGTCAGTGTGGGCGGGGCCCAGGGGGCCCCAAAAATTTTGTTGTACGGGGCCCCGTGATTTCTAATGGCGGCCCTGCTCACAGTTACACTCTTTCAGGCCAGGGTCGGACTGGGGGGCCCGGGGCCCACTGTCCATGGCTCCCTCCGACCCCCTACCATGATGTGCGCACTCGGCGTGTCTGCTTGAAAGGCGCCGCTCGGCCCGCCTGCTTCAAAAGATGAATGCATAAATGTCGCTGTGCACATGCGCAGATGCGGCACCTAAGGAAAACTTTTTTTGTCTTTACAACCTGATCGGGAGATCATTATAAAATGAAAGGGAAAACCTATACTTAACAGAAGCTATAGAATTCCTGGTCCTGGAGGCAAGGGAATACGTTTCAATCGCAATTGGTCTTCCTAAGTAAATCCAATTCTTTTTCAGAGCTGACTATTTATCAGTGATTTCAGGGCATCCGGTAACTGCACACTCCTCCCTCAGGAATGCAAGGGGCGTGGCCTAGCAGGACACAGATTGAGTTTTTATGACCTTCTGTGAGTAGGAACTGGACCAAGAATAAAATGACCATAACACCTAATAGGAACATAGGAGATGATATTATTAATTCTCTCATGGATTCCATAGATACTAAACATCAATACTGTGTGACCTGCCCCTGCCCAGATATTCACATTTGATATACAGAGTCATGCTTGGACTCATCTGAAACCTGTAACTACCTTGAACCCGTCACCAGTTTTTTATACTGTTGGTACAACAGGTCTGGGTTCTGTGAGGATAAATATATTTGAGGATATGTTATGTGTGACCTTAACTTCACCTGTGAGGGGCCTTGCTGGGAACTTTAAGTTCTTCCTTCTTGGGCTTTCCCCCTCCACATGGAATGGCTCTTATCAGCCAGGGCTTGGAGAAGGGCATAATAGGTTGTGACCCTGTTACAAATGGCTGACTCCAGACCTTAGTGAAGAGAGGCCGGTTATGTCAGTCTGACTTAGATATTGGCAGAAATGTTTTTTCATGATACATGATGGCCTTTTTTATTAACTCTATCAGGCCTGTATCATGACATGCAGTTTGATTAAATGTGTTTAGGTTGTACTGTCAGATTGTCAATATGAGTTTGATTTTGGCTGTGATAGGTGCCCTTTAAAATCAATGCAATTTTTTTGCAGCTACCACACCATTTTTTTAGCACCCATATGAGTGGGTATTTTTTTCACAGCCAAACCCTGCAAACAATTTTGCTCATTACTAGTAGTAATCCCTAAACCTAATTTTTTGGCCAATATCTGTTTTTGAATGAAGATATTATCAAAGGTCAAATGGAGAAACGAAACTACTTCTTCCACTGTATTATCCATGTAGATAAAGGTGGATCTATCAAAGGTAGACACGATGCAGATTAATATTCATCAATATATACATTTAATTGAGCAAACAACCAAAATATCCCCTCAATGTTATTGTCTCTTGATTTTAACAAAATCATTTGACTGGGAATATATAGTTTTTATATTGGGGAAGTATGGTTCCCACACCCATTTATACAATATATTAAAAAAATCCCACATCAATATTAAGTTTACTAGGATATGAATCACACACACATATAAGTGTGGCAAATAGCTCAAAGCAGCCAGTAGGGCTTAGGTAAAACAGTTCTTACAGAGGAGACAGGAGGACGCATTTTTGTAGGGCTGCGGGGGCCGGAGGGGGGCCCCTGGACAGCAGTCCCGGTGGGCCTCGGGCCCCCCAGTCCGACCCTGCTGTAGCCCCAGAGGTGTATCAAAGAAAACAGCATGAACTACTAGCCGGCTTGCGAGGTGTGGAGCCAATTGCAGATGATATACTAATAGTGGGTTGTGGAGACTCACTAGAAGAGGCCACTCACGACCACGATGCCAACATGATTGCCCTTATGAACCGCTGCAGAGAAGTGAAACTGAGACTGAGCATCAAGAAGCTACAGTTTAAACTTAATGAGGTCCGCTTCCACAGTCATATACTATCAGCAGAGGGGTTAAAGCCAGATCCTGAGAAGGTGAGGGCAATAAAAGACATGTCGGCTCCAACTGATTCAAAGGGAGTGCAAAGGTTCATCGGATTCGTCACCTACCTGTCAAAATTCATGCCCTGCCTCTCAACGGTGTGCGAGCCCTTGCACAGGCTCGTGGATAAAGACATGCCATGGCACTGGCTGCCAAAGCACCAGGAAGCAGTTGATGAGGTCAAGCGACTAGTTACCACAGCACCGGTACTAAGATACTATGACATTAGCAAGCCCATTTCAGTTCAAGGTGACTCCAGTCAGAATGGCCTCGGATGCTGCCTATTGCAAGATGGACAACCTGTAGCATTTGCTTCCAGAGCCCTCACTGCAACTGAGCAGAATTACGCTCTGATAGAGAAAGAATGCCTAAGCATTGTGTTTGCCTGCCACCGTTTCCACAGTTATTTGTACGGTCGGGGAAACATCACAGTTGAAACGGACCACAAACCGCTAGTCGCGATATTCAACAAACCTTTGCTTAGTGCCCCAAAACGACTTCAAAGCATGCTACTCTCGCTCCAAAACTATGCTCTGGAGGTAACCTATAAACCGGACCCATATATGTATGTCAGTGATACACTGAGCAGAGCCACAGCACGCTGGCACGAAGCGGACGCACCACATGCCCAGCATTCAGTCTGCAGCATGTACCGTGAAGAGCTTGACATAGAGGGCATAAACCAGGCCGACTATTTTAATGTCACGCATCAGCGTCTGTCGCAGATCAGGGAGTCCTCTGAGCAAGATGAACACCTCAAGATTCTCAAATCAGTTTTTCTCAACGGATGGCCTGGTTCAAGGGCAGAGACACCTGTGGCTATTAGAGAGTATTGGAACTACCAGGATGAAATAAGCTTACAGGACGGGGTGTTTTTCAAGGGCCAATGCATTATCATTCCAAAGCAACTACGTGCAGAGATGCTACGTCGCATTCATTGGAGCCATATAGGTGGTGAGGCATGCTTCAGGCAGGCTCGAGAAACACTGTTTTGCCCGAATATGCATGGGGAGATTAAAGACTATGTGGAACAGTGCACTGTGTGTAACGAATATGCAGATGAACAACAAAAAGAGACTATGATGTCACATCCCCTCCCTACACGGCCATGACAGATTCTGAGTATGGACATATTCAACTATGCTGGCAAGGATTTTCTGCTTATCGTCGATCACTATTCAGATTTTTGGGGAATAGAACTGCTGCCTGACCTGTCGGCGGACACCACCATTAAGAGATGCAAGGCTCAACTTGCCAGGTATGGCCATCCCGACCGAGTCGTAATGGACAATGGTCCACAATTTGCTTGTGCTATGTTCACCAAGTTCTCTCAGGAATGGGGTTTTGAGCATGTTACTTCGTCACCAATGTACCCTAAAGCTAACGGTAAAGCAGAATCGGCAGTGAAAATTGTTAAAGGCCTGTGCAGGCGAGTGAAACGTGCAGGAGACGACCCATGGAAATCAATCTTACTGTGGAGAAATACGCCGACAATTGGCATGGACACTAGCCCCGCGCAACACCTAATGGCCCACAGGCTGAAAACTCCCCTCCCAGTGACTGACACACTACTGGAAACTTGCGTTGCATCAGAAGTTCCTGGCATATGATAAAACGGCCAGGGACCTTCCGGCACTAAATGTTGGGCAAAATATAAGAATGAAGCCTCTTCCAGGTGACAGGACTGGCATATGGAGACTAGGAACTTGCCTCCAACAAACAGACCCTCGCTCCTATCTGGTTGAGGTGGAGGGTACAATGTACAGGCGCAATCGAGTGGACCTCAGGCCAGCAGAGTGAGTGGACCTCAGGCCAGCAGAGCCCAGTCCTAGCAAGCCTGCAATAACAGTAACAGAGTCCAGTGAAACGCCGAGACTAGAAGTGCCAATGTAGGCCACAGTGGAGAGCCAGTCTGAGCACTTGCCTGCAACGGACTGCACATCGGCCTCACAGCCTGAGAGTGAGCCTGAGATCCCGCGTTACTCACGCAGTGGCAGGCGAATTGAGCCACCAAAAAGACTTAACCTTTAAATAGTTTTCAAGCAGTCATGTTTGGTTAGCTTTGAAAACGTTACATATGTGCATATTATTTAAGTACAGTAGGGCAAATAACGTTACCACTTGAAGGCTTGAAATATTGTTTAAATATGTTGGATTATACAGTTAGAAAAGGGAGATGTTAAGGGGTTATGCTGTCACCTAGTGGCAGACCGTATAATAGCACAAGATGTGTTTTTGTATTCCTAGCACAGGAAGTGAAAGAGCTGTGACAGCCATGTATGTATTGTGAGATCTGCACTGCAGCATGATTAAACAGCAGCTCTGAGTGGACCTGCACAGTCTCTGCATTATTGAACAGAACCACTGCAAACAGCTGTATCCAATTAAATTATAATTTTGCCTAGGATTTTATATTACTTGCAGACGTTTTTTTAAAGTTTACAATTTGCTTTGGGTATATTTGATACAAGATCAACCCCTGTATTCCAAGGAAATACATGGCCCGTCATCCCTAATGGCAGATTTCTAAACTAAAGGCTGTTGGGCTTAAAGAAGAAGTAAAGCTTAACTAAAGAAGTAGGCTAGAAATGTTGTACATTATGTGTTGAGCTTCTGTAACAGCCCAAGGCAACCCCAGCCCTTTAGCAGGGAAGATATGTGTCTCCAACGAAGCAGGTCCGGACTGAGAACTAAAATAGGCCCTGGCATTTCAGGTACACAGAGACCCAATCAGCCCACATAGAGGCCTTTCTATGGGACCTTATAGCAGCCCCTCTGGCATTTGCCAGAACCCACAGATTGCCAGTCCGGGCCTGCAACAAAGCCCCAGTAGCTCCCCATGTTCTTTTCTGCTGATTCACTGCACATGCTCTGTGCTGCTGTCAGTTACTGAGCTTAGCAACCGATTCAAAATATACAGTAAACATAGAATATAAATTTCACAATATAAGGCAGAGTAGTAATTAAACTTAAAGATAAAAAATATATACGTTTATTTCACATACTGTAGAAAAAGTCAAAAATACCCCTTAAGGCGCCTAACGCGTTTCATGCTTAAATAGCACTTAGGTAATCTCTACCAGGTTAGTTACTTCAGCCCCTTAAATACTTACTCTCAAAAGCCCTCCCCACAATAAAACCAATCACAGTTAAACACACATGTTGCATATAACAATTATTCAAATCTGGGCTATTGGCTCAGTTTGTCAGTTAGTTAACATCACGTGATTTAATATTATGCAATCCATATTACAGGGTTTAGTTAAAGAATAGGGCAAGTTATACAAAGTCATAAAAAATCTTAAATATTATGTATATCAAGTTACATCAAAAGTATAGTTTAATCCAAGTGGCAGCCTGGTTTGTAAATGAGAATACCCAGTATACTTCCCTTTTACGCAATTTTGTCAGGAAATCTCCTCTAGTACCCATTCTAATCTGTTCTATCCCTTGTATGGACAGATATTTCAAATTGCTCTCATTGCACTCTGCAAAGTGTCTAGTGACATCGGTTTTGTTACTTAGCTTAACATTTTTTATTTGATCAATGTGTTCTCTCATACGTTCTTTGAGTGATCAAGTGGTGCGTCCCACATATTGTTTGCCGCATCTAGTACAAGTGATGAGGTAAACCATCCCTTTACTGTTTGATCCTATATGTATTATTAGTTACTGTTGAACAGAATTCCTGTGAAATCTTAAGGTAATTACATGTAACACAGCGGTTATGTCCACATTTAAAACAGCCTATGGATTTTAGAAATTCACCTTGTTTTTTATGTTTTTTATGTTGTTTTTCTCTGAATAGGCTTGGAGACAAAAGGTCACCCAAAGTATGTGCCCGCCACTCCACATGACCCACTCCTGGGGCCAGTGCACTGCAGAAATCTTCATCCGCGTACAGAATCGACAAAAATCTCTTTATTACTCCAACTATATTTTTATACTGTCTACTAAATCTTGTAATAAAGGATATT
Organism: Xenopus laevis; assembly: GCF_017654675.1. Lineage (NCBI taxonomy): Eukaryota > Metazoa > Chordata > Amphibia > Anura > Pipidae > Xenopus > Xenopus laevis. The sequence continues at coordinate 81,100,430 of NC_054372.1, forward strand.
TTGTTTCTTTCATATGGTTTTTGGTTTTTATTTTTTCCGAAGCAAAAGGGCATCCCTGTCTGTATTTCCAGCTATTCTATATGCCTTGTGGATAATCTCACTACGGTATCCTCTTTCTTTAAATCTCCCCTTCATATCTTCTGCAACTATTTTGTATTCCCCTATGGTTGTACAGTTCCGCCGAAGGCGTAGGAACTGGCCAGTAGAGATTCCAGCTATCTGGCTCCTTGGATGGCAGGAATGTGCATGTAGCAATGTGTTTCCACTGCAAGGTTTGCGGTAAATCGTGGTGTTTACCTTTTTTCGATATACCTCTCAGTTTTGTATCTAGAAATTCTATTTCTGTTTTAGAAAAATTATCTGTGAAACGTAAATTAATATTTATTTTTTGTACGAATTCCCTGAACTGTTGCTCTTTCCCTGTCCAGATACACAATAGATTGTCAATATAACGAATGTCTTTATATATTGGCTTTTTTCTTCTGCTGCAATGTGGGTTTCCTCCCACCAACCCATGTACAGTTTTGCGAAAGAGGGAGCGAATTTCGCTCCCATAGCTGTCCCACACTGCTGCAGATAGTATTGTTGGTTAAACAAAAAATAGTTATGTTCAAGGAGAAATCTAATGGCTGAGAGTAGGAAATCCTTAAAGGATAAGTAAACCTTTAAAATAAGTGAATGTAAAATTGATGAGACTGCTATTCTAAGCACCTTTGTAATTTATATTCATTATTTATTTTGTTTTTATTCCAAGATATTAAGGGATACATGTACTGTTAATATAAATACATTTTGTTACAACAGCGCCGCCTGCTGATCAGTTTTCCACCAGTCTGACCACCAAGTAGTCAAGGAAGTTGTCAGGAGAATGAAAGAGGCTGCTCTGATGTTCTTCTGCTTAGGAAAGATGTGAGAGAGGTTTTTGCTTTTTATTTGCTAAACAGAAGAACATCAGAGCAGCCTCTTTCTTTCTCTTGACAACTTCCTTGACCACTTAGTGGTCAGACTGGTGGGAAAATTACCAGCAGGTGGCGCTGTTGTAACAAAATTCATTTATATTAACAGTACATGTATCCCTGTATATCGTGGAATAAAAACAAAATAAATAATAAATGTAAATTACAAAAGTGCTTAGAATAGCACACTCATCAATTTTACAATCACTTATTTTAAAGGTTAACTTATCCTTTAAGATCTTCCGTATAGCCACTATAATTATCTAAATGATATTTGATGGCTTCCAATCCTTTATTGTGCGGAATGGACTAATAGAGCAAGGTCACATCAAGTGTGGCCCAGCTGTATTCATCCTGCCACTCAACCTGGTTTAGTTTGCATAGTACATCTGTGGTATCTTTCACATAACTGTCAAGCCGTAGTACTAGTGGTTGCAAGTCAGCATCTATCCATTCGGAAAGGTGCTCACGTAAATCATATATATCATGAATTAAATCTTTTGTTTAAATATATTTTATTTGATTTAACATAAACAAGAAAAATTAATATGACAGCATATATTAAGCAGACTTAGAGAATGTGCTGCAATAAATACAGTGGCATGACATTTTCAAATATTAATAACATTAATTGTTAAATACAGAAAAATGTAACTAAACCAGTGGATGTAAAGACAAATAAAAAGAAAAGAAAGAAAGAAAAATCCCATTGTTTCAGGAGAATCAGATTGTACAGTTACCATCCTAATTAGATTTGGAGAAAACTTGAAACTTGGTCTTTGGTATTAGAAACACACTACTCAAAATAGGGAGACTATATAAGTTTAAAGGTTTCTTTAGAGCTTCTCCCATTTGATTTTGCTTTTAAAGCTTCCTGCCAGCTTAGTTGGTTCATGTAAGAAATGGAATCTGACAATGAGGGACACTCTTTATGTAACCAAAAATCGAATAAAGATTTTTTTTGGCAGAAGACAAAAATAAACTTGTCAGTGTATTTTTTTTTTCATGGGATATAAATATTGGTTTAGAAGGTAAAGAAAAACCCTCACGCTCCAAATTTAATAGAGCGTTCAGATAATTAACACGGAGATAATTGTATCTTAATTTTCAATCTATGGGGCGGAGCTTGCTGGCTATCCAAGATGGCCGCGTAAACTGAACGCTCCGTCTGTGAGGAGTATGATCTGAGAGAATTGGGAAAGTTCATTCTCCTCTAGCCGCATAAAATTTACAGCCTTGATCCGCGTAAATGAGGAGGAGCAGAAGAACACAACTGAAACAGCAAAAAAGGGTCACTGCCTTCTTCAATCTGGTGTACGCTGATACTACCTCAGCGGACATCTTGGAACCATTGCGCAGTTCGAATAGCGCTGCACAGCATATAATGGCAGCCAGTTCTGCAGACCAGGCACCGACTACGGCAGCCAAAATTAAAGAGATGCTTCTGGAAATGAAGCAGGCACTACAGGAAGACTTCAAGCAGCTTTCTGAGGATCTTGAAAAAGACATTGGAGATCTGGGAGATCGTACAGTGCACCTAGAGGAGAAGCTGGGTGAGTTTGCTGATGCACATAACGATCGAAAAGACTGCCAAAATAAACACAGAACAGAAATAGATCGCCTATCGAATAAAGTGATAGACTTAGAGGACAGATCCCGTAGGAACAACCTATGATTTCGGGGGATCCCAGAGTCTATTTTGCCAAAAGATTTGGAAATTCACCTCACTGACTTGCTTAAAGTAGTACTGCCAGATCTGTATGCATTAGAGTTGGCACTTAATCGCATACATCGAGTCCCAAAGCCCAGGGCAGCCCCAGATAATGTCCCCCCAGGATGTTTGCGCGAGGTTTGTTTTTTATCAAACCAAGGATAAGTTTCTATCCCTAGCGAGGAAGAAAGAAGGATGGCCAAAACAATTTCAGCAAATTGAGGTCTACATGGACTTAGCTCCGGCTACCTTGCTCAAACGGAAGGCTTTTGCTGAAATCACCAAACTTTTGCGGATCAATAATATCCCGTATCGATGGGGATTTCCAGTCAAGCTTATCATCTTATGAAATGGGACACCCACAATATTGTCCACAGTAGCGGAAGCCAAGAAAGCCCTGGCTAGATGGGATATACCCACAGCTCCAGATAACAAAGAGTCACTGCAATCTCCTCCACACTCGCCTAGGAAACTACAAAAAGAATGGCAGAAAGTTTGATACCCTTTCTTCTTTTCTACAAATACCATTTCTCTCACATGATGGTTAAATATACTTATGTCTCTCCTTGACCGACAGTCCACTGTTATTCTTTTTCCTCCACCCGAGGCTCCACGAGATCTGAAGTAGAGCCAGCTGATAACCACAATTAACACCTTGCTTTAATATGCAATACAAGGTTGATTTTCTTGTTGGAAGCTTTTTTATTATGTCTGTTAATTTTCAATCTATTATTCAAAAAATTTGTGATCTCCCTCCAGAATAATCTAACTTTAGGGCAGGACCACAAATTGTGGAAAAGAGAAACATTAGTCTCATTAAATTTTGGACAAATGGGACAGGACTAGTAAAAGTATCTTTAGAATTTTTTTCCCCATAACCTAAGTGTACTAGCTTGAAATGTTGTAACCTCCAATGTTCTGCTAAGATTCATTTATTAGAGACTTCACCAAATCAGAAGGGGATACTTGGCATTGTAAATAATCGGACCATTTTAAAGAAACTTCTAGTAATGGATGGGGCCTGACCCATAGTCATTCCAAAATTCTTGATATATATAGTCGATTGAAATCAATGAAAGGAGTTCAATATATTCAGACAAATCCTCAGCAAGTTTGTGGTCCAATAATACTAAATTATTCTTATTCTGTATCAAAGAAAGACCACATTGACAGGCACGATATTAATATCTGTCTGACTCAAGAAGATTACATTTTTCCTTTAAATGGGTTGAATAAGTCTTTTATTAAGACTAGTAGTTTTTCCTTCATGGAAAATAAAAAGGTATCCTGTTTAAGAAAATCCAATGGTTTAAGCAAGAGCTTAGCTGGCATAAAAGGAGTTTGGGTATAGCTATGACGAGAAAATAAATGTTTCCACACAAAAAAAGAGTCTCAAAAGTGTCGGAACGGGATTCTTGAAAAACTTAAATTTCAGGATTAGTAAATTTATTACCCTGGGAGATCCATCCAATGAGATATCTGGTGAGGGCTGATAAATTAAAAGCTCTAAAATTTGGTAGTTTTAAACCACCAAACTTAACTGGCGTTCTCAGCTTATGAAGGGCAATCTTTGCTTTTTTACCATTCCATACAAAATTAATTAAAGCAGAATCGAGCTTTTTGATATCAGAATGTTTAATAAGATATACCAGTTTAGGGAATATCAAAGACTAAAAGAAGAGCACTCGCCCCTTAAGGTTAAGAGGAGAATTGGCCCACTTCGTACACTTTAAAAAAACTTTCTGACATGCTGGAGTAATATTCAGTGCATATAAATTTTTTAAATCTAAAGGAATTATTAAAACTAAATATTTTATCAGAGTTTTTGGGGATTTAAGATGAAATGTTTTAAGTATTGAGTTTGAAAGAGAACCGTGTATATTCATTACTTCAGATTTGTCTACATTAACTTTATAGCCAGAAAATGACTGGAAGTCCTGTAGCAAATCAAAAACAATTTTAAGAGAAGCCTCTGGATTCTTTAAAATTAGCAACAAATCATCTGCAAAGGCTAATACTTTAAATTCCTTTTTGTTAATAGTGATTCCCCTAATCAGCTCAGAGGAATCAAGAAAACAAATTAGCGGTTCTAAAGCAATATTAAATAAAAGGGGCGATAAAGGACAGCCTTGCCTTGTACCTTTAAATATTTCAAAAGTTGATGACCTAGCTCCCCCAAAAATGATTTGGGTTTTGGGACATTTATAAAGATATTTAATATACTGGGAAAAGGGGCCAGTAATACCAAATTTACTTAGGCAAAAAAAAAAAAAAACAGATGTTCCCATGTTATATTATCAAATGCATTTTCAGCGTCAATATTGAATATAGAGCTAGGAATTTTATGCTTTTTGGCATAAAATAAAATATGAATTAAAGCCCTAATATTTTTGAATTAAAGAAAGTCTCTCAGCCAGGGCCTTGGATAGTATCTCAATATCTTCATTAAAATTAAATCTTTTGAATATGTCACTAGCTTCTCCAGAAATTTCTTTGTAGGATCTCTTTCTAATAATGCATAAGCTTTTCTGTCATTTAGTTGTCTGAGTGCTTTATTTTTATACATTTCAGAATCTAGTACTACTACTAATCCACCTATCTGCATTTTTGATAATAGAGTCAACATTCTGTAGTTCTTTTAGGGCAGTTCTTTCTACACCTCTCAAATTAGAGAACCCCTGGTTTCTACCAGTTTCTGTAAGGATTGCAACATTTAATACGTAAGTCAAACCTCCCGCCGTTGAAAAATTGTATCAGAGAGCATAACCTGGACATAAAGAAGGGACATCAAGATTCTCAAGTAGCAAAGCATTTTCAAGAATGCAATAGAGGGGATATCACTAAATTATCTGTCTTAGGTATAGATAAAGTGCTTAAGGGAAAACGGGGGGGGGAGATATTCTACCAAAGTTACTGTCAGGGAGCCGGGAGCTTCCTCCAGGGTGGTAGTCAGGATCGAGGAGGAAGCCCTCTTGAGGGAGCAAGGTCGCGGTGTCCAAAGGGTTAATCAAAGGAGTGGTCAGAATCCAGGCAAGAGTTTACAGGCAGGCGGATAACAGCAAAGTCCAAAGTCCAGGCAAGGGTCAGGATAATAATCAGGAACAAGATAATAGCAAAAGTAGCACACAGAGAACCCAGGATAACCTCAGGGAAAGTTTCCTATACTTGGGCGCCATTCTGGCGTTTTGGTAGCGTTTTTATTTTGAATTTGGCGCCACTGTGACGTCATTGGCGTCCTTGCGCCGACGTCGGCGCGATGACGTCATCGCGCCAGCGCCGCTACCCACGTGGTGGCCATGGGCGCCGCCATTTTGGGAGCGACGCCGGCAGGGGAGGACGCGCCGCCCGGAGCTCCTGGAACTGCTCCGGGCGGCGATCGTGACAGTACCCCCCCTCATGGGGGGCCTCTGGACCACCAGGACTTGGCTTCTGGGGAAATTTGGAGTGGAAATCCCTCACAAGACGAGGAGCATGAACATCAGAGTGTCCTTCCCAGGAGCATTCTTCAGGGCCAAAGCCCTTCCACTTGATGAGGTACTGAAGAGAGCCCCTGGAGATTCTGGAGTCAAGGATCTTTTCCACCTCATATTCTTGTTGACAATCCACAGAGATAGTAGGAGGGGGAGACTGGTTCACAGAAAAGTGGTTGGAGGTAGCGGGTTTCACCAAAGAGACATGAAATACATTGGGAATTCGCATCTCAGGGGGAAGCTGAAGTCTGACAGCCACAGGATTGATCACCTCCGAAATGGAGAATGGACCCAAAAACTTCGGACCCAACTTAGGAGATGGCACCTTCAACCGAATGTTCCTGGAAGACAACCAGACTTTATCACCAACCTTGTATGGAGGAGAGGATCTACGTCTACGATCTGCAAACGTTTTGTGAACTAGAGCGCTCTTCTCCAAGTTCGACTTGGTTGCCGCCCAAATAGCAGACATGTGGGCTGCATGGTCATCAGCAGCCGGGACATCAGACAACACAAAGTCCTGGGGGAAGGCTTGAGGATGCTGACCATACACCGACATGAACGGAGACCTTCCAGTGGAAGTGTGGCATGCATTGTTATGAGCAAATTCCGCCCATGGGAGGAGATCAGACCAGTTATCTTGACAAAGGGAGACGTGATTCCTCAAGAACTGTTCCAAGGCTTGGTTTACTCGTTCAGCTGCTCCATTTGTCTGGGGATGATAAGCGGAGGAGAACTGGAGAGTAATACCCAGATCTTTGCACAGGAAACGCCAAAACTTAGCAGTAAACTGAGAACCTTTGTCAGAGACAACTTCCACAGGAAAACCATGCAGACAGAAAATATACTGGATGAAGAGCTGAGACAACTCCACCGCAGAGGGAAGCTTCCGCAGGGGAATGAAATGGGCCATCTTGCTAAAGCGAACAATCACGACACAGATCACAGTGTTTCCACTAGAGGGGGGAAGTTCAACAATAAAGTCCATTGCTAAATGAGTCCATGGACGAGAGGGGATAGGCAATGGTTGTAATAACCCACTGGGGTGAGAATGGCTTGGCTTGGATGTAGCACAAACGGTACAGGCAGCAACAAAGTCTTTGACATCTTTACGAATAGTCGGCCACCAGACTAAACGTCTAAGGAGTTCAAGAGTTTTTTCAGGACCAGGGTGTCCTGCTTGCTTGGAGCAGTGGGTTTGTTGAAGAATGGGAAGACGTAACTCGGAGGGAACAAAAGCCATCCCAATGGGGGTATCTGGGGGAGCAGAAGACTGTCCAGCCAAGATTTGTTTGGCAAATTGGGGAAACAGAGATGCAATAATATTGGCGGGGGGAATAATTGGTTCAAGTCTTTCTGGAAGACGATCACCCGGAGTGAAACTTCTGGAAAGCGCATCGGCCTTCTGATTCTTGGAGCCAGGACGATAGGTCAGAACAAAGTTAAAGCGGGAGAAGAACAGGGCCCACCTGGCCTGACGAGGATTCAGTCTCTTGAGAGAGTGTATGAACTCCAAGTTCTTATGATCAGTATAAATCGTGATCGGAATTGAAGAACCCTCTAGGAGGTGACGCCACTCTTCAAGAGCAAGCTTGACTGCCAGAAGTTCTCGATTCCCTACATCGTAATTCTGTTCTGCAGGAGAAAACTTTCTGGAGAAAAAGGCACAAGGGTGCAACTTCCCATCGGCAGAATGTCTCTGGGATAGGATAGCCCCAGCACCTACTTCAGATGCATCCACCTCAATGCAAAAGGGTAGCTTAGGATCCGGATGACGGAGGACTGGGGATCCTTTAGGGACTGAAAAGCTTCTACAGCAACTGGAGGCCAAGAACTGGGATTACCCCCTTTTCGGATGAGACTATGGATAGGTGCAATACGGGATGAGAACCCCCTGATGAATTGCCGGTAGTAGTTGGCAAATCCGATGAACCTTTGAATAGCCTTGGTGCTCAAGGGAAGGGGCCACTCTTGGATTGCTGACACCTTAACGGGATCCATCTCGAAACCTTCTGGGGAGATGATATAACCCAAGAAAGGAATCTTAGACACCTCAAATACACATTTCTCCAACTTGGCGAAGAGAGAGTTCTTCTCTCTCTTCGCAGAGAGAGTTCTTCTTCAAACGAGTGAGTACTTCTTTCACCTGGGAGCGATGAGATACAAGGTCTTTCGAGAAGATCAGGATGTCATCCAGGTACACGACCACAGACTTTCCCAAAAGATCCCAGAAGATGTCATTCACGAGCTCTTGAAAGACAGCGGGGGCATTACAGAGGCCAAAGGGCATCACGAGATATTCATAGTGCCCATCTCGAGTGTTGAATGCCGTCTTCCATTCGTCCCCTTCACGGATGCGGATGAGGTTGTACGCCCCACGGAGATCTAATTTAGTGAAAATCTTAGCCCCTTTCAATTGGTCAAAGAGTTCAGCAATCAGAGGCAAGGGGTACCGGTTTTTAACAGTGATCTTATTAAGGCCCCGGTAGTCAATGCAAGGACGTAGGCCTCCATCCTTTTTTTCCACGAAGAAGAAACCTGCCCCGGCAGGAGAAGTAGAGGGGCGGATAAACCCCCGCTGGAGATTCTCCTGAATATAGTCTTTCATAGCGGAAGTCTCAGCTGGAGAAAGAGGATAGGTGCGACCCCTAGGGGGCATGGTTCCTGGCAGGAGATCGATAGGACAATCGTATGGTCGATGTGGAGGAAGGAATTCTGCAGACTTCTTACAGAATACATCAGAGAATTCCCTGTAAAAGGAGGATAGAGTCTTCAGATCAGACATAGAGATATTCACCCTCTGGAGGGGTTCAGCAGGAAGACAGTGCTGCTGGCAAAATGGGCTCCAACGGGAAATCTGTCCTGCGGACCAATCAATAGTGGGATTATGCAGGCGCAGCCAAGGGAGACCCAAAACAACTGGAACGGATGGGCAGGAAATAATTAGGAACGATAGTCTTTCTTTATGCAGCGTCCCAACCTGCACAGGTAATTCCCCAGTCGTCATAGAGATAAATTCAGCCTCCAGGGGTCTGTCGTCAATGGCAGTGACACGAAGAGGAGTAGACAATGGGAATAAGGGAACTTCCATGTATTTGGCAAAAAGAGCGTCCATGAAGTTCCCAGCAGCTCCAGAGTCAATGAAAGCTGAGCCGACAATGGTCTTAGTGGCTAGACGAATCTGTAAAGGAAGGAGAAACCTGTGAGTGTTCTCTTGAGACTTCGGAGTAGTGCCACCTACATGAGTTACCCTAGATATACCTCGGGGGACAGAACTCGTGGGCTTCACCGGACAAGAGTTCGCAAAATGAGACTGTCCGCCACAATACAGACATAGGCCAGCCATCCGTCTACGGAGCCTTTCTTGTTCAGAGAGATGAGCTCTTCCAACTTGCATCGGTTCCTCCGGAGGAGAAGTAGAAGCTTGAGTAGCTGGAGTATGCAAGAGAGGTCTTTGGAAGCGGGCGCCAACAAGGGTTGAAATCTTTTACAACGCTCCTTCTCTACTTGATGCTCTCTGAGACGAGTGTCCACCTTAATGGATAGTGCAATCAGATCTTCCAGCAGATCAGGGAACTCCCTGGAGACAAGATCATCTTTAATGTGAATAGACAGACCTTGATAGAATACGGCCTTATAGGTATCGTCATTCCAGGAAGTCTCAGCCATCAAAGTTCTAAAGTCAATAGCATAGTCACTGACACTGCGGTACCCCTGCCGGAGTTGCAGAAGACGAGATGGGGCATTAGTGACCCGACCCGGGGGGCATCATCAGTACGAAATGCTTGAAGAAAAGCCTTGGCATCAAAAGTCAGTGGAGAATTCTTCTCCCAAAGAGATGTTGCCCACTCAAGCTGTTTGCCCACCAAACGAGACATCACATACCCCACCTTGGAACGTTCATTGGGGAAGTGCGAGGGTTGAAACTCGAACTGGATCTGGCACTGTGTAGCGAAACCTCTGCAGGCCTGTGGGTCCCCACTGAAGCGAGGAGGAGGCGGAATACGAGGCTCACCAGACGAGAAACCTGTGCTAGACGAGATGACCGCCATGGGAGGATTTACAGCCGCTTGGGAAGCAGGAGGCGCTGGAGGCACTCGGGAGAGAAGGGTATCGAGTGCCTGTCCTATGCGGTACTGCTGGGCTTCATATTCCTCCATGCGGGATGCCAGTCCGCGGAGCGCTCGTCCGACATCAGGCGTAGCTTCCTCAGTAGGATCCATGGCCCAAGTATAATGTCAGGGAGCCGGGAGCTCCCTCCAGGGAGGTAGTCAGGATCAAGGAGGAAGCCCTCTTGAGGGAGCAAGGTCGCGGTGTCCAAAGGGTTAATCAAAGGAGTAGTCAGAATCCAGGCAAGAGTTCACAGGCAGGCGGATAACAGCAAAGTCCAAAGTCCAGGCAAGGGTCAGGATAATAATCAGGAACAAGATAATAGCAAAAGTAGCACACAGAGAACCCAGGATAACCTCAGGGAAAGTTTCCTATACTTGGGCGCCATTCTGGCGTCTTGGTAGCGTTTTTATTTTGAATTTGGCGCCATTGCGGTCATTGGCGTCCTTGCGCCGACGTTGGCGCGCTGACGTCATCGCGCCAGCGCCGCTACCCACGTGGCGGCCATGGGCGCCGCCATTTTGGGAGCGACGCCGGCAGGGGAGGACGCGCCGCCCGGAACTCCTGGAACTGCTCCGGGCGGTGATCGTGATAGTTACTCCATTTGGAAACAAAATGGATTTTACAGAGCAGGAAACCTTCTGGTTTGAATAGTGACTTTGATGTGACGTGCTTTTTCTAAGTAACCAATGGCTCCCCTTGAGCAATCTATTTTTGTAAAATGTATAAATCTTATCTAACTTATATTCGGCTATTTATTCAAGATTTAATGTAATATATTCTTATCCCTGTGTTGTCTAATAAAGGCCTGCTAATTACTGCATATCATGATCATTAAGGCCTGTCAATTGCTGCTGCATATCATGATCGCTGTATAAAGTTTGTTAATTGCCATACCTAGAGTTAACCACAAAGCTTGTTAACCGCCATGCCTAGATATAAGCCTACAGAATACATGTGTCAAACACATAATTTCTAAACCTCATGTGTATATCTAAAAATGTTTTTTGATACATACCTTTTTTATGCAATTGGAGAAAACCTGGTCTAATTGAATTTTTATTGATTATTGATTGTCCATTTCCTTCTTTTTTCATTTATTATTAATCATTATTTTTGTATATAATTGTGTCTTGGTTTCTTTTGTGTTTGAAGTGCAACCTACACTTAGTATTTATTGTGTTACTTTTTGGCACATTGATTTGCACAGATATGTTTGTAACAATTAGCACTTTGACCACTAGGTGGATTTCCATTAATTGTATAAAGTGGTAACATGTGACTGTTGTCTTGTGATTGGCTACAGCCCCTTTATATCCTGTGTACAGGGGTGTGCCACTCAGCCTATGAGTAAGTGCCCCAGTGGATGGGTCTGGGCTGTCAGGGCCCACCAGGTTTTTTCCTGGTGTCTTCGGCTCCCCGGCTCAGTTTGACAATGCAGGTACTGTTGGCACCCAGAGGATATCTTCACTGCCACTGTAAAAAAAGAGACTAAAAACTAAAGATTAACATTTGTACCCATTAGAATCTCCTAAATTAGCCCATTTGCTGACCCTAAATTGTGATAAAATATTGTCCTTGGCTTCATATAAAACATTGGACCAAAATTCAAAATAACTGAAATGTTTATGTGTAAATGTGGTTGACAACCACTGTGGTCTAACGGGAAATTCCAGGCAGCACCGGTCTTCAGTGTGGCCCCTGAACTTATTGCTGCAGAATTGACAGGGAACCTGCACACATCAGAGTTTGGACCAGAGGAAACCAAGGGTAAAATATTACTTATATCATTTTCTTCCATGGTTTAATTAGCCCTTGTTCTGTCCCTTGTTTGCACAAAACTATTTCCTTTTTAGTCAAGTTGGGAGAAAACAGTCTGATGGCAGCTGGTACTGTTGGCAACCAGTAAAATGTCTTTTTTTCCCTGGCTTCTAATTGTATAACACTGTGTTATGGTGTCTCTACTAGTCACTTTCATAAGCTGCCATGTGATACGTCACTATGCTTATGCGTAGTTGTGATGAGAAGTCTCACATGAAGAGGCTTTATGTTCTGAAAGAGAGGAGGAGGCGGCTTTTAGCTTTGCCAAAGGTGTAACTAGCAATCTGGGACTGTGTGCATTTTACTTGGATTAAAGGGTGAAGCTTGAACTGTGTGCTTAGGTCAGAATACACAAAATTCTTTGTTTGCACAACAATTTATTGTGTGCTGGCCTCAAAATTTGTGTACATGAGCGCACACTTTGCGCTCATGGAGAGGAGACCCTTATGTAGCCCCCAAACAGGCCCGGACTTGCTTAGGTCACTTATCTGTATCTGAAGGTATAGTTTCCTTTTAAAATAAAGCCTCCTTTCTTCTTGTGTGAATGGGCCCTTCCTGCTAGAAGGATCTACCGTTTAAGGAGAACTAAACCCCCACATAAACCCCAGACACCCTCAACTGGCTACTCTATCAACTATCTAATTTCAAGACAAACATTTTGGCAATTTATAGCTTTTAAAAATGCTGCACTTTTACAAAGTTATGGCTAATTATTGAAGCAGCCTCTCATCCCCACTCTCTGGAATTTCTGTCTCCCTAGTTGGTGTCAGTGACTGAGAAATGGTTGAGTGACATCGTAGAGTGGAAGCTGATTTGCTATGGTATGTCATGAGGCCACCCCCCGCAACAGCAAACATTGCGGAGCAGAAGTAAAGTAATGGAGCCAAGCTGGACTGGGTGCTGATGAAGCTGCATTTGTACATATAACAGTAAAGCAGCTTGTTTTTTATATCCACAACACTTTAGGCTCTTTTGTGTTTGTGCTGGTCACCAGCATACTTAGATTAGCTGCCAATCTCACCCCTGTAATTAGATATATCTTAATTCAATAGTCACATGGTTTATAAAAGAGACTTGCTCCATAAAGGTGACAATTAAGGTGGCCATTGGTTGCAGTAAAGATCATTGGTTTCAATACAGACATTTAGGGGCAGATTTATTAAAGGTCGAATGTTAAGAGTTTTTTTCAATTTGAATGAACTTGAATGACCTCAAAATTCAAAACTATCTTGTTTAAGAAAAAACTTGAATATCTAAAACTGGAACAAATATCACCTACCCAAATCGAATTGAGTTTTTCTCCGAAAAAAACTTGAATATCAGGAAGGTTATTAACATCTTCAAATGGGTCACTGGACCTCTGCTATTGACTTCTACATGAACTTGGCAGATTTTAGGCGGCAAATAGTCAAATTAGAATTGTTCCCAGGGTCCAGGTATGATAAACGCCGAATTCGAGTTTGCATTGTTCCCAACTCGCATTTGTGAGTTTTGACCAAAAATCCAACTAGAAAACTTGAATTCGAATTTCCAATTGGAACCTTAATAAATCTGCCCCTTAGAGCTAAACTGTCAAATATACAGGTAGAAACAATAGAATGCTACCTATATCTGACAATTCAGCAATAAACAGGCCCATTGTCCAGCTCACCACTATCCAAGTCTTTTGTCGATATCGGTCAGCTCATCTCCTGCTATACATGCACTGAATAAAGTTTCATACAATATTATCTGTGCACAGGGTCAGACTGGGCCCAGACCCGCCCCCTGGACTCCTTCTCCTCACCTCCCTAGCTGAACCCAGTTGCACCTCTAACGCAAATTATAAAGGTATGCGATTGTGGGGGGAGGGGTTAAGGGAGAGAAGACTTTGCGGAAAGGAAAGTAAAACCTTTGTACATACACTACAGTCATATGACAAAGTTTCCGGACCCCTCTCAGCCTGCATAATAATTTACTCCACTTTCAACAAAAAAGATAACTGTGGTATGTCTTTCATTTCCCAGGAACATCTGAGTACTGGGGTGTTTTCTGAACAAAGATTTTTAGTTAAGCAGTGTTCAGTTGTATGGAATTAAATCAAATGTGAAAAACTGGCTGTGCAAAAAGATGGGTACCCGTGTAGCATAAAACTGCTCAATAATGATTATTGGCAACACCAAATCGGTTGGATTAGTTTGTTAAGCCTTGAATTTGAAGTTACGCAGAGGTTGGATATTCCAACAAGACAATGATCCTAAACACACTTCGAAATCTACAAAGGCATTTATGCAGAGGGAGAAGTACAATATTCTGGAATGGCCATCACAGTCCCCCAACTTGAATATCATAGAAAATCTATGGGATGATTTGAAGCAGGCTGTCCATGCTTGGCAGCCTAAAAATGTAACTTAACTGGAGACATTTTGTATGCATGAATGGTCAAAAATACCGCCATCCAGACACTCATCAAAGGCTATTGGAGGCGTCTAAAGACATTTGCAAAAGGTGGCCCAACTGAGTATTGATGTAATATCTCTGTTGGGGTGCCCAGATTTTTGTACCTGTCTAATTTTGTTATGATGCATATTGCATATTTTCTGTTAATCAAATAAACTTTATGTCACTGCTAAAATATTAATGTTTCCATAAGGCATGTTATATATTAAAAGGAAGTTGCTACTTTGAAAGCTTAGCCAATGATAAACAAAACTCCAAAGAATTAAGAGGGATTCCCAAACTTTTTCATATGACTGTATATTCCTTCCCAGGCATGTTTATTTACATAAGCAAAGTGATGGACATTGAGTTCAAAGTTCGTGCTCTCACTATAAAAAAAAATAAAGGCTGTGTGGTGATCCTCTGTTCCTGTCTCACAATAATAAATCTGTTCTGCAGAAATCCCACCCATTTTGCTCAGCAATCAGCATTATAACTATGTTTCTAGGGTATAAAATATACATATCCCAAGTTTGTATCTCTAATGGATTTTTTCCACTGTCCTAGTTGATCTGCCTACTGAGTGATGCCCCTTTTGGATTTGTAGTTCTTAGTTTGGAAACAAAGTTAAAAAAAATATATATATAGCAGATGATAATGGATTATAACCCTATCTGAAGCCAGGTCATGTATTCTTAGGAAATTTACTAAAAAGTTAGTTTTGTTACTTAAACCTGTTTTTATACAGAAGGCATGTTGTAGTTGTATGAGAATGTGCAAGTGGATGCCTTAAAGTTATTGTTGAACTACAACTCCCAGCAACAGTTGTGTGCTCACGTTTTAAACTGGTGAGCCTTTGTGCCAAATTACTAGATTGCTGCTGCTCAGGAAAGAACAACTTTTTCTCACTATAATTTAAAAAGAAAATTCAACCAAACTCCCAATTTTGTGGTCACAGACTCATTCAGGGACGGACTGGAGCACAGTGGGCCACCCGGGGTCCAACATTCTGGACACGCCCTAAATGCCGGACGCGCCAAACATACAAAAAGTCATCCAGCCCTCTCTTGAAGCTATCTAGTGTATCTGCCAGAACAATCACTTCAGGGAGTGAATTCCCCAATTTTCACAGCTTTCACTGTAAAAATCTCTTTCAAATGTTAAGATGGAACCTCCTTTCTTCTAATCCACAAGCCCTTTTGTCTGCTGGAAGGACCTAATGATAAATAGAGAGCTTATTTAAGGAGACAAAAAAAAACAAGAATGTACTAGTGCATTTTACTCTTTAAATATATAGGGAATGTGCTTGAAAAAGTTGTGTTTCTGGTTACTTTATTGAAAATTTCTGCTAAAACCCTACTCTTCTGTCCCATCTGTTCCACTTCCTGCTTGCTGAATTCTCTGGCTGTGCAGGAGAACCGACGGCACTCAGCACTATACTTTATATTTAAACTATAGTTTATATTTATGTGTATTGCATTTTTTTAACTCTTTATTTGAATTTAAATTTTCATTTTTATGTTACAGCATCTGCTTATTGATATTATGCATGACATACCAAAATTGTTATACATTGAGGCTGATAGAAAAGCATATTATTTTTTATATGCACAAGCTTTACATATTGTGGATTGCCCATCCCTGGTAAAGGGGTGACATATCATGTGATTCATCATAATTATGAGCATTCGATAGAGGTATAGGGAGGAAGGGGGAGACGAGCAAAAAGAATGGGATGGGAGAGGAGAGAAGAAAGGGGGAAAAAAAGGGAGGGGGAAGTAAAGTAGGGAAAAGCTAGAAAGTATAGAGAGAGAGAACAATTAAAATTATCAGAACTATCCGAGCCCGGGGGTATTTAGGAGAGAGTTTCTTCGTCTGGAAAAAGATCACTGTATTGTCTGTGGGTGCAATATATCCCAAGGAGACCAAACTTTCTCAAAATTTGCCAGACGAGAGCTATGTAAGGCTGTTAGATGTCCAACCCGTTGTATGTCCTGGATAGCCAGCTTAAATTCAGTAGCTGTAGGGGGTTGTGGTTTCTTGTATCACCCATTTGGTGGCGGTCAATATCAGGTTAGACAATTTCTGCCCATGCTTTTTAAGCTTTGGGATCGGTGCACCTAACAAGAAAGTGTGTGGGTTTAGTTGCAAGTTGAGACCCAATACGGGTTCTAATAGAGTTCGCACTGCTTTCCAATAATCCTCCAGGAGAGGGCATGTCCAAAAGATGTGATATAGTGTCCCCATTTCTCCACATAGTCTCCAACACTCTGATGATACCGATGGATGAATTGAATGGCGCATACTGGGTGTCATGAACCATTGCATAAGGATCTTATAATTTGTTTCTTTATGGGTGACACACATTGAGGCCTTCCTAAGATTCTACCAAAAAGATGTCCATTTGGTAAGGGTTATGTCATCTCCAAGAACTTGTTCCCAAGCCAACATATAGCCATGCTTAATGAAAGATGATTCAGAGTGGGTGTTGAGTATTCCATAAATATTGGATATGAGTCCTTTTCGCGACCCTCTGGTCAGGGCCGGGCCAAGGTAGTTTGGCACACTAGGCAAGAGCTTCAATTACCATTTGCCACCTTACCATAACAATATTTAAATAAAGAAAGCAAGGAAGTGTACAACACATTAATGAATTAAATTTTTCATTTATATAAATATGTAATGTTAACAAAAATAAGGTAAATGTCAGAAAAAACAAAACAGTAGGATAATTTGATCCTGTTAAACAAAGTGCTTCACTTAACACCAATATTGGAATGTCCACCACATTTTATTTTTAACATAACTCCTATGAGAATGAGCTGAAACCTCCTCAGCGATAAGGTAGCCCTTCCGCTGCCAGCCCATTTTTGAGGTAGATTAATATGTAGCTGCAGAATTTTCAGCCAATCCTTCTGCCACTATTTATACATTCAACTGTACAAATATGAAAAGTTCTCATTTTGTGAGGCAAAAACACATTTGTAAACACATTAAACTTTCAAGTAAAAGATAATAAATAGTGTGAAATATTGAGAAGTAAATTTAAGAGCAATTTTCTTGCCTTTATTTTTCTTGCCCCCTGTACCTGTGCCAGCAGCCATCCATCATACTGCCCCCTGTGCCAACAGCCATCCATCATACTGCCCCCTGTGCCAATGCCATCCATCATACTGCCCTCAGTGCCATCCATCATACTGCCCCTGTGCCATCCATCATACTGCCCCTGTGCCAGTGCCATCCATCATTCTGCCCCCTGTGCCAGTGCCATCCATCATACTGCCCCCTGTGCTAGTGCCAGCAGTCATCCATCATACTGCCCCCTGTGCCAATGCCAGCAGCCATCCATCACACTGCCCCATGTGCCAGTGCCATCCATCATACTGCCCCCTGTGCCAGTGCCATCCATCATACTGCCCCCCTGTGCCAGTGCCATCCATCATACTGCCCCCCTGTACCTGGCTGGCACACAAACCCAGCATCCATCATACTGCCCTCCTGTCCCAATCTACCTGTGCCAGTAGCAGCAACATTAGAAAAATATGGCCCCAAATCTTTACCTGGCTGAGCTCACTATTCCAACAGCAGGAAGCAGTACAGAATCCAATTTCAATCGTCAAACTGTGTGGACTGTGGAGTGACTGTACAAGGCTGCGAGGCGAGCACTGAGCCTGAGCCACCACACCAATGCGCTAGGCTGACACATCTGCCGCATCAGTGACGTCATTGACGTGCATGCGCAAGACGCACTGTGCTAGACTGTACTAAGTTGCCGGCAGGAGAGAAAAGGTGAGGGGGAGGTGAGGCCCTGTGGGGGAGGTGGCGGGAGGTTTCCGTCCCGCAGCCATGACGACAGAAATAAATAAATAATCACTTAAAAAAAAAAAAACAACCAAAAAAAAAACGGAACAAATTAAAAATAAAAAAGGAAATACTTCAATGATGGCGCCCTAGGCAGCCGCCTGCTCTGCCTACCCCTAGTTCCGGCCCTGCCTCTGGTTGCCATAATCGTATCCAATGGTGTGAGCTCTGTGGGTGCCCGGGGTTCTACCACTTCAAGGGCAAAATGCTTAATTTGTATTTATTGGTAGTAGAGCAAGTTGCTAAACTCATATTTAACCTGGAGTTACTGGTAAAAGTACAATCTGCAAGTATGGCAGTGCGTATGAACTTAAAAGCCCTGGAGGTAAATATGGATTGCCCCACAGGGGACTTAGTCTATATGGTTCTGGGGTTATGCTAAACTGCACCTTAGCATAGTTCCATAATGACAGTTAGTTTTACTGAGTTTAATGGATTGTCCTTGGTTTTCAGGTTTTTTTTTGAGTCCCATAAAAGTGAGGATATAGTATATGGAGAAACTGTATCATTTTCCAAAGATACCCACTTTCCACAGTGAACCCTGTCCGATCATGCCACTGCCTGCCTCAGATGTGCTGCCAGGAAGTACTTAAGTATATCTGGGGCACCTAGGCCCCCCCCATGAAGTTGGAGATGTTAGCACCCTCTTAGATATTCTATGTGATTTGGTTGTCCATATACATTTTACTATTTTGGCCTGGGTTGCTTTCAATACCTTGAATGGTATTCGGACTGGCAGAGTCTCAAAATGATATAGCAATCTAGGGAGAGTTACCATTTTCACCGTGGCAATTTTGCCCAGCAAAGAGAGTGTGCGAGAATTCCATTTATCTAGGTCTTTGTGGGTCTGTATAAGGATTTGAGCACGTACACCGTACAGTTTAACATGCTGTACTCTGCATCAGCGGCTTTAGCCGCCTCTGCAGAGCTTTAGCAGCATTGACAGCTCCCTGGGCAACGAGGCTGGGGGGCTGTCATGTTGGTCCTGCGACAAGATTGTTGCAGGGCCGACCTAAAAGAGGCAGACACATCAGATCGCGTGTCTGCCTTGCTGCACTGCTTCTTCCTCCTTACCTCGTGTTCCAGCGATGCCCACCCACTTCCTGCTTGCCGTGACTTTGCAGACAGCTTCTCAAAGAATTCCTCCAGCCATCAGAACACCCAGAAACGGTAAGTGGCCTTTATTTTACACACTTACATATACTTACCTACATTTATAGACTCATACAAACATATTTTTTTGCATTTTTCATTTTTCACTTATATGCACTTATATACACACTTATACACTGTCACATAATTCTTGGAAGTATACACACATGTACAGATGTAGCCACTTTGGTTTGTCTGTTTGACACAGAATAACTAAACACAGATATCCCATTTATCTCATTTAACACAGAAAACTGTGTCACAACATCCCATCTAATTAAAGCATTCACCATTGTGAACAATGGTGCTTTGGTATGCTAATGAAAAGGTTAAATGCATTAAATGAGTTAAGATAACTTTAGATAACACAGTTTCTTCAATTAACTCTGAGTCATGACGCATTTAACTCACAAATCCAAGTGGCTTCATCTGTATACAAATTTTTTTTTTTACTTTTTCATTTCACCAATTTGTGTTTTTTTTTACCCCTAAAAACTGTTTATTTCAGCAACGTGACTATTGGATAATAGATTTTGGATTTCATTGATTTGCACAATTTTTGTGGTTGTATTGCAATTTTATCCCTGCATTATTGTTCCTTATGTATCTTTAGTATAGTTTTGCTGTTTGGTGCTTTGGTATAGAAATATATATTTTACTTAGTTTGATCCATCAGAATATATGCATTCCAAAAATATATGGTTTTCTGGGGGTCTTTTTACAGTTTGGGGGTCTTACGGCACATAACGCACAGTTGGGGTTCTCTTTTCAGCAGCTTAGTTGGCTAGCGTGAAAATTCATATGCATGTTTTTCATTTGGGGCCCGTACACACCACATAATTTGGTAAATCTATGCATATTGGGCATCAAACTATTCAGTAGACCTCTGACTTCCATATTTAGGGTGATTTTTCTTTGTACGTAAAACATTGTGTGCGATAAATGAAGCAAACTGAACATTTTTAGGCGATTTTCAGAAATGTTTACGTTTAAAAAAAGCTTTGCAGTTTGGTAGTTTGGTGTAGAAAGACGTCTTTTTCTTTGTTGGATTCGGCAGAATGTGTACTTTCCAAAATTTATGTTTTTGGGGGGTCTTTGCTGTTAGAAGGGTCTTGAGGCACATAATATGAAGTCAAGGGTCTATGTTTACAGAAAGCGAATCGGCAGTGGAGAAAACTCATAAGCACTATTTACATTTGGGGTCCGCACATGCCAGTTGCCTTGGGATATCAATGCATATTGGGCATCAAACTGTTCAGTAGAACCTTGTCATCAGTATTTATGGTGTTTTACAATTGTATGTAAGAAGTTGGGTGAGATAAATGCTGGCAATAGCAATATTTCAAGGCGATTTTTAGAAATGCAAAAACCGCTGCTTTTATCGCCAAATTTAGGAAAGGCTTGCAACTTGGTACTTTGGAGTACAAAGACATGCATACCCAATTTGGATTTGCGGGAATGTGTACTTTCCAAAAATATATGGTTTTCTGGTGTGAATGTACTTTTTTCTACCTTTGCTCCCCCCCAAAACTATGTATATGTGTTGATTTTCCAGTACCTGAAATGACAGCCCATATGGAGGTCTTTCTTTTGGGGCCCCTATATGCCACGTGCTTGGGTACACCTATACATATTGGGCATCAAACTGTTCAGAGGACCCTAGGCTTTCATATTTGGGGTGATTTCTCTTGATACCTAAAAGTTTGTGGGTAATACGATGCTGCAGTGTAGAAATTTTGAGGTGATTTTTGGAAATGCCACCAAAATCACCAAATTTAGGAATGGTTTGCGGCTTGGTACTTTGGAGTACAAAGATATGCATATCCAATTTAGATTTGTGGTAATGTGTACTTTCCGAAAATATATGGTTTTCTGGGGTGAACTTACTATTTTCTACCTTCCCCCCCCCAAAACTATGTAAATGTGTTGAATTTGCAGTACCTGAAATGACAGACCATATGGAGGTCTTCCTTTTGGGGCCCCATATATGCCACGTGCTTGGGTACACCTATATATATTGGGCATCAAACTGTTCAGAGGACCCTAAGCTTTCATATTTGGGGTGATTTCTTTTGATACCTAAAATAATGTGGGTAATACAATGCTGCAGGGTAGAAATTTTGAGGTGATTTTTGGAAATGTCACCAAAATCACCAAACTTAGGAATGGTTTGCGTCTTGGTACTTTGGAGTACAAAGACATGCATACCCAATTTAGATTCGTGGTAATGTGTACTTTACGAAAATATATGGTTTTCTGGGGTGAACTTACTTTTTTCTACTTTTGCCCCCCCCAAAACTGTGTAAATGTGTTGATTTTGCAGTACCTGAAATGACAGACCATATGGGGGCCTTCGTTTTGGGGCCCCTATATGCCACGTGCTTGGGTACACTGATACATACTGGGCATCAAACTGTTCATAGGACACCAGGCTTTCATATTTGGGGTGATTCATCTTCATACTCAATAGTATGTGGGACATACGATGCTGCAAGCTGGAAGTTTTGAGGTGATTTTTGGAAATGTCACCAAAATTGCCAAATTTAGGAAAGGTTTGCGGATTGGTGCTTTGGAGTAGAAAGACATGCATACCCAATTTGGATTCGGGGGAATGTGTACTTTCTGAAAATATATGGTTTTCTGGGGTGAACGTACTTTATTCTAACTTTGCCCCCCCCAAACTATGTAAATGTGTTGATTTTGCGGTATCTGGAATTACAGAACTGATAGCTCAAATGAGGTGTCTACATTTTAGGGCTCCTATATACCACATGCCTAGATAAACCTATACATATTGGGCATCAAACTGTTTAGTGGAACCCAGGCTTTCATATTACATTGATACCTAATGATGTGTGTTAGATATGATGCTGTAGAGTGGAAGCTTTGAGGTCATTTTTCAAAAAAATTACCAATTTCTATAAAACATTATAACTTTAGGAAACAATTGCAACTTGGTAGTTTGGAGTACAAAGATATATTTACCCATTTTTGATTCACCAGAATCTGTTCTTTCTAATAATCGGTAGTTTTCTAGGTGAAACCTACTGTTAGTGGAATGTTTGTCCTTAAAATCAGGAAAATACCGTTTGGGGAGCAGAGCTTTGGAAATTTGGTAGTGTACTGCTTGTAGATTTTGATCAATACAAATGAGAAATCTCCATAAAACTATATATATTTGGTATTGCCGCGTTCAGGAGATACAGACCTTTCCAAATCGGCTGTGTTCTCGTACATAAAATAAACTATGTTTCTGATATATGTGATTGTTCTTTGTGAAATATGACTTTTTTCATTTTATTAGACACTCAGAAGCCTATATTTTTTTACAGAAGTATAATTACACCAACATTCTTGCATATTTTGAAAGTTCAGGTTGTCCTGAAAAAACAATATATTATTTTCCTGGGTCAACTAAAAGACCGCCCCAGGAAAGGCCCTTAAAGTGAAATAGTGCAAAATATCTAAAAACTGCTTGGCAGTAGATGTTCGCATCTAGGACAAAACGGCTGGCAGGGAAAGGGTTAAGACTTTTAGTTGTATGTGGGGCATGTTTACAGGGAGAGCTTCAGATTTTTCCTGATTAACCTTATGATTAGAAAGTTTACCATAGGTCTCCAACAAAGCATGTAAATTGGGAAGAGATGTCATTGGTCGGGTGAGGGTAAGAAGAATGTCATCTGCGAATAGCAATATTTTATGTTCCCTACTCTTATAGGTGATTCCCATTATATTTGAGTAGTTCCTAATTGCAACTGCAAGAGGCTTTATGGAAAGTGAGTAGATCAAGGGCGAGAGAGGCTATCCCTGTTTTGTCCCATTGGAAATCCCTATGGTAGAAGATAGGTAGCCCTCTATCTTAACTGCCGCTGACTGACAGGAGCAGTGTTGGACTGGGCTGCCAGGGGCCCACCAGAAAACTTTAGACCGTGGGCCGACTTTCCAAGCTATTATTTCTCCTCTCCACACCAGACCTATTTATTCCCCTTTTATACCTTCTTACTATATTCTTCCGTTATTACACTTTTTATTTTCCATAAAGAAATAGTGAATGACCATGAACTAGGCCAAATGGTTAGAAGCAAGAGGCCCACTGACACCTGGGCCCACCGGGAGTTTTCCTGGTATCCCGTTGGGCCAGTCCGAGACTGGACAGGAGTATAGAGCTGATACAGCATTTTGAAAAAGAGCCCTCAAATCCCATCATGTCCAATGTCTCGCAGCTTCCGAGCAAAGAGTGTATGGGCCTTGTTTCCACATAATATCATAATATCGCTGCCGTATGTAAGTAATGGCCTTTACCGCTTGCTTTATATTGAAATCCCTGAGTTGTGCCCTGAGTGAAGTTATACGTGCTAGTGTAGGGATGGAGGGTTTCTGATTGTATCTATGCTCCATATTCTTAAGCTGCTGCTCTATTTGAAATCTGCGATGAGCTGCCGATTTTTTGAGATTAGTAGCTATAGCGATTAACTCCCCCCTCACCCATACTTTGTGCAAAATGATATACCTCCCTTTAGGGTCTACTTGTGTCTTAGTGACCTGTAGTGGGCAATTTTTGTGAATTAAAATCGCCACTCCTGCCTTTTTGATGGGGCAGAGGCTTCCCAAACGGTGAAAGGGGAAGGTACCGATCCCTGATTTCTTTGGAAGTATTTTATGAGGCCTGTTGTCAATTGAGTCTTGCCATCCATATGTGCTAATAGTGTCTCATTAAGTCTCCATTGGAATGGTTTCCTTAAGGGTGGCAGAATATTTAGGATCATCTCAACAGGGGCATGGTTGGACCAGGTGATCTGGTGTATGGTGGAGCTTTTTAAGGCTACTAATGCATCATGATTAAGTAAAAAATAGTCCAACCATTGCTGGGAACCATGGGGGTGAGAGGCAAAGGTGTCAGTTTTTTCTGTGGGATGGAAAATCAGCCATGCATCATACAAGCTATGAGAGCATATAGCCTGCCTAAATTGTTTAGAGCACCTTTCCCTTTCCTCTCCCACCGGTCTTCCTGATCAATATTGTGTCAGGAGAAACTGGGATTTTCCTGAGAGTAGAGTTTAGGAAAGATATCTGCCTTTTATTAGGGGCATAAATTCAGGTTAAGACGATTTTTCTATTGTTGAGAAGACCTTGCAAAATTATATACCTCCCTTTAGGGTCTACTTGTGTCTTAGTGACCTGTAGCGGGCAATTTTTGTGAATTAAAATTGCCACTCCCACCACCCTTGATGGGGGCAGAGGCTAAATATGCAGTGGGACAATGTATGGAATGCAATCTAGGGGAATCTGAGAGGCGAAAATAAGTTTCTTGGATTAGTAGTATGTCTGCTTTAAGCTTGCGTGCCTCCTTAAAAAGCAGATATCTTTTAAACGTACTATTCAGACCCTTTGCATTCAAAGTGACTATCTTAGCCATATTCCTGGGAATCAAAATGCTTAAAACCCACAGTATTCCTCTCAAGTGATTTACATGGGACCCCCGAGCTCGGATCAAGAACAACATGCATTTTGACAACTGATGGATCAAACAATAAAGTTAACATTGAAAGAACTGGTTTAGGTTGAAGAAAAAGTGGAGCTGTATCAATAAGATTGTCTTGCTCCAGGTGAAGGTGGCACTGGCCCAGTGTGGGGGTCATGGGTTTGCAGCCTGGCTGGAGTGAGAGTTGCCGCACTCCTCTCCGTAAATATACTCATTACTGAGCTGGCAGTATAACTTGAAGTGAACAAAAGTATAGATACGTCTCTGTTGGCGCCATTAGCTGCTTCTCTGTGGCTGCGGGGAGGAAGGCAGCCCTGGGGAGCCAGATGAAGACCTTGGTGAGGCTTGACGTGGTGGGGAACCATGCTGTCTCTCAGGAGTATGAGCCTGTGGCGGTGGGTCATGCTTCTGTGGTGAATTGGACCTTCTGCAGGATCACAAATTATTGGGAGCCGTTGTGAGTTGCAACCAATCTAAATGGAAAGCCCCATCGATAAGGAATGTGATGTTCCCTTAATGCTGTTGTAGTCAATTTGAGGGCCCGTCTTTTGGCTAGAGTGGCGGGAGAGAGATCACTAGAAATCTGCAACGTGTCAGTTTTAAATAAAAAGTCTCGCTTGTTTCGAGTTGCCAGATTTATCTTTTCTTTAGAGCAGTGCTGGAATTGGGGTGGGATGGCATCCCGCCACTTCTTTTTTATCAATAAATTCCATCCCCTCTGGCGGGATGGTAAGGTTCAGCATACCGGAACGTTTTTTTCCCCTGGTCTCGGCAGCATTGGTGTGTGCATTCCTTTAAAATTGGACTGCATGAGCATGTACTGACCTGTACACTTACTGATAGGGCAATGATGCTGTCAGTCATGTCTGTTGCTATAGCGAAGGGCAGGGCACGAGTGGATTTTGTCTCTGGCACTTCTAGGTAGTTTGGCTGCAGTGGGATACAGAAAGGCGAGACCGGTCAAATTAGAGCGTGCACATCGGCCTTAACCACCACCGCCTGCAGCTTACTTTGTGCCCGGCTCGCCCACTAAAGCTTCGTGTGGGGCCTTATTCCGTTTAAGCTTGACACCCTATCACTGTACTGGGAAAAATGAAGATGAGTGGATTTTGAGAAGTGCCTGAAGGATTCGCCCCGTTTCAGGTAAAACTGAATCAGCAGGCTTCCCATTAAATATGCGAGCTGACGATTCCCAGCTGTCGCCCAAAACTCCAGTACCAGCATCCCTAGGCGGCGCTAGAAGCTGCGTGTTAGAGTCTGGGTTTTAGTGTCAGCATCTGGGAGGTCAGGGGTCTGACTGTGCCACTGTCCAGCTACTGACGTGTGGCCTCCCGCAGCCCTCCAGCTCTTTTTCAATTGCATCGCACAGGTCAGGGATGGTAGGAGTTGCACTTCCTGGAGGGCCACCCTTTGGGACACTTTTGTGTTCTTTTTCTTGACTTTTGAAGTAGTGCTAACAGTTAGATACATGAAAGAGTATCCACCTCACTCACACCCAACAACACCCATCATCCTGTTGTGCTGGGAGAGGATGATTGGGAGTTGTGGTTCAGCAACAGCTAAATACCAGTGGTTGCTATTGTGCTATGAATTCTGGGGGAATTTATACATGAAATTGCAGTTGTGCCATTGTGCTATGAATTCTGGGGGTATTTCTACATGAAATTGCAGTTGTGCCATTGTGCTATGAATTCTGGGGATAGTTCTACATGAAATTGAAGTTGTGCCATTTTGCTATGAATTCTGAGGGTACCAGATTTTGGAAAGGAGCCATTAAGTACTCACTCAGTTTTGTTTGTCCTACATCTTCCGGAATCCCTTTGATTCTGAGGTCTTGCCTCCGATCTCTATTTTCAGCGTCCTCTTGTCGATATTGGAGGTGCTGGATCTCTTGCCTTAAGGACTTGTTGTCCTCCTCTAGGTAAGAAACATGTTGTGTAATGTCCTCCATTGAGTATTCTAGGTGCTCCGTTCGATCATCTATGTTCCGAACACGGTCCCATGGTAGCTTCCGTAATGGAATACCGGATTGCGACCTTTGGTGTCATGGTGGCTTCCTGTTCATCTGCCATGCGGTTAGGAGTGGCCTTTACTGTGTATCGGTCTATGGAGTCCTTCTGCTGCGGGTTTTGCCGACTGCTCATGTCCAGCTGAGTATTAGCTGCTGTTAGAAGTCCCCTGAATGCTCCTTATAAAACTCTTGTCGGCTAATAACAGGGGATACTACTGGAGATATGCGGACCTAACACATTAAGCGGCCATCTTGGTTGCGTGCACACATGTGCCCCCCATGTGTTTTGCATTTTTGTACTTACTATTGTAATGACCCCCTGTTTGTTTACTGATTTATTGTTCTGCTGTACAGTTCTTTGCCCTCAAGGAGCGCTATACAAATAAAAATATACATACAAGTACATATACATACATACAATGTAAGGCAAGCCAGCTGATTCACAGACCTGACATTGCTTGGGGCACAGACTTTTGCAACATTGTTTAAAAAGTATCAACCATGAGTTGAGCAAAATGCTGCTTTCAATAGCAATTGTGCTGCTTTAAATAGCAATTGTAATTACAACTAACTTTAAATGCACATTGTAAAGTTGCTTAGATTTGGGTTTTCTTAGGCAAATCTATGTATTCTAGAACTATGTTTCACAATCTTCCCTTGTCTTTGCATTCTGTTATTCAATTTAATGGCTTACATTTTGCATCATGAACTTTTTGAACAAAATTCAATTTATCTAATTTAAGAGGCAAATTTTACATTCAATGCCTCTGTTCTAATTATTTAGCATTATAGTGGGAGCAAGCCAATATTCTTGTTCCCTAGAATTTGCCAATTTGCCCACTCTCTTATGTTCCTCTATCTGTTTCCATTGGTATCTGCATCTGTTACAAAACTTTTTGTTTCTTCATTATCTCTGGTACTTTCCATCATGTAGCATGATTCTCTCATCAAAGGGGTGGTTCACCTTTAAGTTAACTTTAGTATGTTATAGCATGGCCAATTCTAAGCAACTTTTCAATTGGTTGTCATTATTTATTTTTTATTTTAAATTATTTGCCTTCTTCTTTGAATCTTTCCAGCTTTCAAATAGACCCCATCTAAAAGCAAATGCTCTGTGAGGCTACAAATCTATGGTTATTGCTACTTTTTATTACTCATCTTTCTATTCAGGCCCTCTCCTATTCATATTCCAATCTCTTATTCAAATCAGTGCATTAGGGAGAGTTGAACCCTAGCAACCAGACTGCAGAAAATGCAAACTGGGGAGCTGCTGAATAAACTGCTAAATACAGTAACTGAAAAACCATAAATAATAAAAAATGAAAACTAATTACAAATTGTCTTAGAATATCATTCTACATCATACTAAAAGCTAACTTAAAGGTGAACAACCCCTTTAAAATATTTCTTACACTTCTCACTGATCCCCTTTAACCCTTTGCCTGCCAAGCACGTACCCCCTATGTTTCGGCAGGCAAGGGCTCCTACTGCCAAGAACGTTTTTTGGCACTTCTGGGTTCTATTTCTTCTTGCGGTATGCAGCAATAATCAACCGCTGCAGACCGCATGTAAAGTCCATAGGCAACGAGTGCTGGGCTTGGATTTCCAGCAGAGGCCCCTGATTGCCTGCCACATGACCCCAGGCCCGGACTGACAATGTGCCCGTACGGGCAATTGCCCGAGGGGCCGCTCTGTTTCTTACTTAGTGGGCCGCTCTACTGTCCGGGAGTCAACTGCCCGTGCAAGTCCCCTTCCCTGCCCTTTTCCCTGACTGTGTGGAGCAGTGAAACAGACCTCTCTGCAGCCGTGCTGTCTCCTGTTATACGTCTCCTAATAATCCGCTCTCTGCTGACAAGTCTGACAGGCTGCAGACAGCAGACATGACCAGTGGATTGCAGAGTGAACATCAATTAGAAACGGTCTGCTGTTTGCAGCCTGCCAGCAGAGAGCTGATTATTAGGAGAAGTACAACAAGAGACAGCACGGCAGAAAGGTCTGTTTCACTGCTTCACACAGTCACTGAAAAGGCAGAGGGAAGGGGACTTTCTTGGGCATTTCTCAGAGTACTGAAAATTACAAGTTGGCAATACAACAAAAAGGGTGTGGAGCTTGGGTGGGCTGAATTGTCAATCAGAACATTACTGTGTCTATTAAAAATCACATTTGAACATTTTGCCACCCACTCAGCTGGGAATCATACATGTGTTAAACTGCTGGAACTGGCACTGTGTCCTTTAGGTGATTACTTATTTACTGTTCTGGATTCTCATGGAACTACACTACAGCACTTTGGGGCAAATTCACTAAGCGCTGAAGCACTGAACGCTAGCGTTAATTTGCTAGCGTTTGGCATTTTCGTTACTTCGCAAATTCACTAACGAATGTTGGCGTAGTTTCGCTAGTGTTACTTCGCACCCTTACGCCTGGCGAATTTTCGCTACGGACGTAACTACGCAAATTCACTAACTTGGGCAGTGTACTGAACGCTACCTTTTACGCTAGACTTCCTTCGCCACCTCAGACCTGGCGAAGCGCAATAGAGTAGATAGGGATTGTTTTCAAAAAAAGTCAAAATTTTTTCTAAGTCCCAAAAAACGCTGGCGTGTTTTCTATATTATGGGTGATGGGCTGAAAAAGATCGAAATTTTTTTTGGGGCTCCCCTCCTTCCCCCCTACATTTCCTGACTCATGGCAACTTACCTATACAGTGGGCACATGTGTAGGGCAAAATAAAAATTTTATTTGATGTTTTGAAGGTTTTCTAGGCATTTGTAGTGCTGATACGTATTCCTCCATTGAAATTTGAATTTGGCGCCGTATGCAAATTAGCCTTCGCTAGCGTAACTTCGCTTCACTTAGCGAATCAACGCTAGCGCAACTTTGCAATCTTACGCTACCCCTGTGCGCAACTTCGGATTTTAGTGAATTTGCGGAGCGCTGGCGAAACTACGCCTGGCGAAGTGCAGCGAAGTTGCGCCTGGCGCAACTACGAATGTTAGTGAATTTGCCCCTTAGTCTTCAGGAGTAGTTCAAACTTATAAAGATATAGCCAATGCAGCACTGCATAAAAGTAGACAATTGCCCACAATGATGTGGTGCCTAGGCGTTCATGCCCCAACAAGACCTTCAGCACATGTAGTAGTTCTACAGAATCTGGATAGGGTTGCCACCTTTCAATAAGTACAGTTAAGCGAGAAAGGCAGCTCTTTATGCACATAATTTTTGCAGTTTTACCCCAATATATGTGTGAATGAGTACAAAACCATTGTGTGTTTACATGTGGGCTGCTTTGATTTTTTTTGCCCGGGCTGCTTTTTACTCCCAGTCTGGCCCTGCATGACCCCAATGCACGCAGAAGTCAGGAGACACATGCATGCCGAAGGGGCATATAAATTCAGCCCCCAACACCTCTCCCTTGTTCTGCTGGTGGTAAATATCGCTGGAGCCCTCCTGCTGTGGTTCCCCTGTGGTCTTTGACTGAGAGAGATACTTTGCCTGCCCCCAGGTAAGATATTTTGTTTTCATTTTTACTGTTACTGAGTGTTGCCAACACATATAATCACATATATACACATATACCTGCATAATTATCTTTGCCCTTAAATCTTATTTTACCTTTTCCCCTAAAATCTTATTTATTTATTTTTTGCTGTATTTTGACCTCTTTTGATGGATTTTATTTGTTTTCTGGCATTTTCTGTGATTTTTATTGATTATTCTGTTCTTGTTTGTACTTTGCATATTCCCTTTGTCTTGCAGTTCATTAGGTATTATTTTTTATTCCCTTTGTCTTGCATATTCCCTTTGTCTTGCAGTTCATTAGGTGTTGTTACTTGATTTTCATTGCTTTTATTACTTTTTCAGTTTTGCGTTGCTGCTGGTTTACTGGTTCTAACTTTATCTTTGTACTTTACATATTTCGTTGGTCTTGCAGTTTATTAGTGGTTCTTGAATCAGTGATTTTAGTGCATTTGCATTATTGGATACGTTTGCATTGCTTTTGATTGCTGGTTTTTGTTTGATTTATTTACTTGATTTACTATTGTAAACCGCATTTTATTGAATTTTTATTGTACCTTCTCCTTACCTGCTTTTTAATTTTAGCGTGAATAGCGGGTTATTTTGACCACAAGTAGAGGTTGATTTGTGATTTGTGTTGTTTTTTTTTTATTCTTTGGATAGTGAGGTAGGATTTTTTTTCCAGAAAGTTCCAGGGAGTTTGAAAGTTCAGGGGCTTAGGCTCATAGCTTTTTCTTTGGATAGTGAGGTAGGGTTTTTTTCCAGAAAGTTCCAGGGAGTTTGAAAGTTCAGGGGGTTAGGCTCATAGCTTTTTCTTATTTTTGTCTAGTTTTTTTTATTTTTTTTTATTTTTTGGATAGTGAGGTAGGGGTTTTCTTCCAGAAAGTTCCAGGGAGTTTGAAAGTTCATGGGGTTGGGCTCAAAGTTTTTGTTTTTCTATTGAAATCTTAGTTTATTTATCTTACTCTAGTAGTAGTCTGACCATCTCTCTTTTCATAGTTTGATGTCAGATTTTCTGGCTGTGAAATAACTGATTGATTTTCCTTTTGTCACTGATTGTGAGCTTTTTAGTTATCTTCATTTTGTTGGCAACATGGCAAAAAGGTTTTATATTGTTGAAGAGGCTGCTGCCCTATGCATGGCCTCTAGCTCAGCGGAGTTAAGCGACTCTGATTCTGAGTGTGTGCCCCCTGAATCAGACAGTGACTCCTCTACTGATGAGTCACCAGGTGGTAGCAGTAGTACTGTTACTGCCCTTGAGGAGTCCATGGAGCTTGAGGATGTGGATTATCAGGTTGATCAGGCGTTTGAGGATCAGGAAGAGGGCAATAGGGATGAAGCTGCAACTGGAGGAGAGCCTGCATGGAGGCCTCCTGGTAATTTTGCCCCTGAAATCCCCCCATTTACTGCAGTCTCAGGTGTAAAGGTGGACACTAGGAATTTTGAGCCAGTTGATGTCTTCCAATTATATATGACTGAGGCCATCCCTACAGGATATGGCCCTTTATACAAATGTATACTTCGAGTAATATCTTGCCCAAAATCCCCTACCCAGATATGCTCGAGCTCAGTCGTGGCATCCCACTGATCTTGCTGAAATGAAGAGGTTTGTGTGACTCACTTTAGCAAATTCCCTACTGGGATAACACTGCCGTGCTATCCATTCTAATGTTTTCTGCCACAATGCTTAGAAACCGGTATCAGCTACTGCTCTGGTTTCTGCATTTCAATGACAATTCTACGGCTGTAGAATCCTTCCCATGACAGGCTGCATAAATTGAGGCCCCTGTCTGAGACAGCCTGTCTGAGGGCTTTGCAACAGTGTACACCCCCTCCCAAAACATCTGTATTAACGAGTCCCTTCTCCTCTTCAAAGGGCGCCTACATTTCCGTCAGTACATCCCAAGCTTGCCCGCTATGGGATAAAGTTTTATAAACTTTGCGAATGCAGCTCGGGGTACACCGACTAGTTTTTAGTTTATGAAGGAAAGGACTCAAAATTAGACCCCCCTGGTTGTCCCCTTGACCTGACTTTCAGTGGCAAAATTGTGTGGGAGCTCATCACTACACTATTGGGCCGAGGTTACCACATTTACACCAGCATCCTCTTATTCAAAACCCTACATTGTTTAGACACCCCAGCCTGTGGCACCATAAATCATAATCGAAAAGGATTGCCCAAGGACCTCCTCGACAAAAAAACAGAACCATGGAGAAATGTATTCCCTAAGAAATGATGAGCTCGTTGCCATAAAATATTTTGATAGAAAAAATGTTTTTATGCTGACGTCAATCCACGACAAGTCAATAACTGAAGTACAGGGGAGTACAGTAACAGGTAGCAAGGTAGCAAGGAGTACAGTAAGTACATGGGTGGTGTTGACCGAACAGACCAACTTCAACATTATTACGATGCCACCCAAAAAATAAAGGCCTGGTACAGGAAAGTTGGCGTATACCTAATTCAAATGGCCCTTCGAAATTCCTATGTTGTCTATAAGGCAGCAGTACCAGGCCCCAAATTGTCATATTATAAGTACCAGTTGCAGATAATCCCTGCCCTATTGTTTGGTGGTGTAGAGGAGGCAATGCCTGAGATGCGTGCCAGTGACAATTTTATAGACACGCTTCCACCAACTACTGGAAAACAAAAAGCCCAAAAAGCATGCAAGGTGTGCCGCAAAAGGGGTATCAGACAAGATACACGGTATTATTGCCCAAAGTGCCCTTGCAACCCCAGGTTATGTTTCAAACCATGTCTTGAAATATACCACACTCGGCTGCGCAAAATTTATATTCAGGGCACTCCTAGCATTTTTATGTTATGGTTATTTTAGTATTTTCTTTTACCTCAAGTGTTATAGCTAGCACTAGGGAGTTTAGCCAGATGAGGAGTTAGGTGAAGGACAAGGGCGCCTAAAAAAAATTTGTCGTGCGTGTTAATTTCATCTTGTTTGCTGATGATTTTGTATCTCTGATGCCACAAAAAACTTTTTCTACTGACTCCTCGTAAGCTCCCATATGAGTGCAGCTGCTGACTATATTTGTATTTCTGGGCAACATTTCAGATTTTACTAGTATATTAGGGCTCCCTGTAATTTTGGTTAGTATGGGCTGCACTTCTGAAAATGTTATAGATTATTGTGTAGATTGTTGTGTACTAATGACTGTATTATAAGAACTGGCATCCAGCTTTGAGCAAAATTTATATTCAGGGCACAAAAGGGGTATCAGACGAGATACACGGTATTATTGCCCAAAGTGCCCTCGCAAAACCAGGTTATGTTTCAAACCATGTCTTGAAATATACCACACTCGGCTGCGCAAAATTTATATTCAGGGCACTCCTAGCATTTTTATGTTATGGTTATTTTAGTATTTTCTTTTACCTCAAGTGTTATAGCTAGCACTAGGGAGTTTAGCCAGATGAGGAGTTAGGTGAAGGACAAGGGCGCCTAAAAAAATTTGTTGTGCGTGTTAATTTCATCTTGCCTGCTGATGATTTTGTATCTCTGATGCCACAAAAAACTTTTTCTACTGACTCCTCGTAAGATCCCATATGAGTGCAGCTGCTGAGTATATTTGTATTTCTGGGCAACATTTCAGATTTTACTAGTATATTAGGGCTCCCTGTAATTTTGGTTAGTATGGGCTGCACTTCTGAAAATGTTATAGATTATTGTGTAGATTGTTGTGTACTGATTGACTGTATTATTAGAATTTGCATCCAGCTTTGAGCAAAATTTATATTCAGGGCACTCCTAGCATTTTTATGTTATGGTTATTTTAGTATTTTGTTTTACCTCAAGTGTTATAGCTAGCACTAGGGAGTTTAGCCAGATGAGGAGTTAGGTGAAGGACAATGGTGCCTAAAAATTTGTGGTGTGTAATGACTGAGATAATTTCATCTTGCCTGCTGATGATTTTGTATCTTTAATGCCACACAAAACTTCTACTGACACCTCGTAAGCTCCCCTATGAGTGCAGCTGCTGAGTATATTGGTATTTCTGGGAAACATTTCAGATTTTACTAGTATATTAGGGCTCCCTCTAATTTTGGTTATTATGGGCTTCGGATTTTTGTAAAGTGATCTTTGCACGTTCAGGGTTTTTGTAGTTGGGCAAAGAAATGTATGGTTTGTTGGTGTCAGGATCGTAAGGGTTCTGGCTCCGCCCCTCGAGACATTCCAGGCGCAGTCACGCAGCGCGTTTGGAAGCAGCGCAGGCGCGGTGACGTCGACGCAGGCGCGGTGACGTCGACGCAAGCGCGGTGACGCCGGCGCAAGTGCGACGGCACTGACGCAAGCGCGACGGCACTGACGCCGGCGCGGTGACGCTGACGCCGACGCTGACGCCATTGTGGACGCTGGGCCTATTTAAACCATCCTTTTAGAACAGGACCTTGCTCAGACATCGTCTTTGCTACTCTGAAGATTCCTGTGAATTATCCAAGCTTGATTCTTTTCGACTTGATCCACTTGACTACGCCTCTTGCCTACTCCTCCTGTTTTGACGTTCCGGTTGCTGTTTTTCTGGTTTGACCCTGCCCGACCTTGACTTCGCTGACCTCTCCGTTCCTGACCCGGCCTGCCTGACCAATCTTCTTGTTCTCCGCTGGGAGCTGTGCTTCAACATCCTACTGCTAATCGGCTCTCATACCTTCCCCTACCAGTCTCTCCTCTGTTCATATCGAGGGTATACCGTGTGGGGTACTGTAGGAGCGGCCTTCTATCAGCATATTGGTTCCAGATTCCGGGTAAGCCTGACAGTATGTCTGAGCCAAGCAGAATGGAACCAGCTGAGGAAGCAACTGCTTTAGAGACTTTAGCCCAGCAGATCGCAGCCCTCACACAAGCAGTGCAAGATCTTCAAGGGGGGTATCATGGTTTGCAAGCCCGGCTTACCGAACTTCCACCTTCCGATCCAGATACTGCCTCGGCTTCCACATCCAGCGCCACTCCTTCCCAAGCAGCTTCAGGGGAGATACACCCTGAACCAAATATTGCGCTGCCGGATAAATTTTCTGGTGACCGAAGCCAATTTCGGACCTTCTGGAACAGCTGCAGACTTCTGTTTTCGCTCCAGCCTAGAACCTACTATGACGAACGCACTAAGGTCGGGGCAGTGATCTCTTTCCTTGCGGGAGAGCCACAGATCTGGGCCCATCGCCTATTGGAGCTCAACAGCCCGCTCCTGGCTGATGCTAAGACTTTCTTTGCTACTATGGCCTCCCTATACGATGACCCACAGAGGCCAACTACTGCCGAAACCGCCATTCAGTATTTGGCCCAAGGCAAGAGACCCGTCGAGGACTATGCTGCTGAATTTCGTAGGTGGGCTGTTGACACCTCATGGAATGAATCGGCATTAAGACATCACTATCGGTTCGGTCTGTCTGTTCCGTTGAAAGATGAGCTAGCAAGAACTGGAGTTCCGGACAGCCTGGAAGAGTTGATCCTATTATCCATCCAATTGGATCGGCGGTTAAGGGAACGCCAGGTTGAGAAGTTTTCTCCTCAAGTTT
Source organism: Xenopus laevis (assembly GCF_017654675.1). NCBI lineage: Eukaryota > Metazoa > Chordata > Amphibia > Anura > Pipidae > Xenopus > Xenopus laevis. The sequence continues at coordinate 81,136,465 of NC_054372.1, forward strand.
CTTGGGTCATGCCCAAGGCTCCTCCACCGATTCCTAGCACCTCTTCACTTCCTGCAGCTGAACCAATGCAACTGGGGTTAATTCGGCCAAGTTTGTCCCCTGAGGAGAAGTTGAGAAGACGACGCCGTAACCTCTGCCTCTATTGTGGCTCGGCTGATCATCTTCTGCGCACTTGTCCTGTTCGCCCAGATGGTAATTGTCCTACAAAGACTGAAATTAAGTCCCAGCTCCAATTTTCAAGTGCCCATATTTCTCTGTTTATCTCTTTGCAGTGGGGAACAAACCGCCTGCAAGTGGCGGCAATCCTTGACTCAGGCGCTAGCAGTTGTTTCATGGATGCAACTTTCGCAAGGGACCATCAAGTTCCATTAATAACGAAGTCTCAGCCGATCCTTATCAAGATGGCCGATGGGTCTCCTCTTCGTTCTGGTCCAGTTACTTTAGAGACTTCGCCTTTGTTTTCTTCAATAAATGAGATGCATTTTGAGTTTATTCGCTTTGATGTGGTCTCTTCTCCTTTATTTCCAATTATTATTGGACTGCCATGGTTAAAAGCACATAACCCGGTGGTTGATTGGGCATTAGGAACTGTAACATTTTCTTCTCCATATTGCCTCCAAAATTGTTTTCATCCACAGGCCCCTCCTAAGACTGTGGCTTGTACTACAACTGAACAAAGACTGCTGTTGACAGTGCCTGCGGTTTACCATGAATTCTTGGACATCTTTAATGAGAGGAGTGCTGATGTCCTTCCACCCCATAGGGCATACGATTGTCCGATCGACTTGCTGCCCGGTGCTCCTATACCGTTTGGACGCATCTTTCCTCTTTCAGAAAGGGAGCTAGGGGTCCTTCTTGAATACATTAACGAAAAGTTAAAGAAAGGTTTCATTAGACCATCCACGTCACCTGCCGGAGCTGGAATTTTTTTTTGTAGAGAAGAAGGACCATTCTCTTCGTCCTTGCATAGATTATCGGGAGCTTAATAAGGTAACCATCAAGAACCGTTATCCGCTTCCGTTGATCCACGAACTGTTTCAGAGATTTCGTTCTGCTTCTGTATTTTCAAAATTGGATTTGAAGGGAGCTTATAATCTCATCCGAATCAGGAGAGGGGATGAATGGAAGACAGCCTTCAGAACCAGATACGGACACTTCAAGTATCTCGTTATGCCCTTTGGGTTATGTAACGCTCCAGCAACGTTCCAACATTTCATTAACGACATTTTCAGAGACATTCTGGACATTTATGTGGTTGCATATCTTGATGATATTTTAGTGTTCTCCTCATCACTGGAGGAACACCGTTGTCATATGAGAGAAGTGTTTCGTCGTTTACGCCTTCATGATCTGATAGCGAAGGCAGAGAAATGTGAGTTTGAAAAAGACACCATTGAGTTCTTGGGGTTCATTATTTCTGTTAATGGAATCATCATGTATCCAAAGAAGACGTCGGCAATCCTAGATTGGCCTATTCCTACAGATCGTAAAACGGTACAAAGATTTGTGGGGTTCGCCAACTTCTACCGTAAATTTATTAAAAACTTTTCCATGATTATCCGACCAATTACTGACCTAACGAGGAAATGTTCTAAATTTCTGTGGTCATCCCAAGCCCAGGAAGCATTTGACACCTTGAAGAAGAGTTTTACCTCGGCCCCTATTCTTGCACATCCTGACCCTTCTCAACCATTCGTTCTGGAAGTGGATGCTTCTGAAGTTGCCGTAGGGGCAGTTCTATCTCAACGTCTGGGGACCCAAAACCTTCTTCACCCGGTTGCCTTCTTCTCAAAGAAATTGTCCAGTTCTGAATGTAACTATGACGTCGGAGATAGAGAGCTGTTGGCAATTAAATTGGCTCTAGAAGAATGGAGACACTTGCTGGAGGGTGCAGTCCATCCTATCTTGGTGTATACAGACCATAAGAACCTTGAATACTTGCGAACTGCCAAAAGATTAAGACCTAGACAAGCAAGGTGGGCCCTTTTCTTTTCGAGGTTCCAGTTACACATTACCTATCGTCCAGGCTCACGAAACAACAAGGCTGATGCTTTGTCCCGTTTGGGTTCTCAAGAAGGAGCTCCAGTAAAGTCTCCCGAAACTATCCTCTCAGCCAACAGCTTCTTACTGTTACAATCTTCATTGTTACATAAGATTCGAGAGAAGTCTGGGAGTTCTCCCCCTTCTACAGAAGTTCCCTTACACCTTCGGGAAGGACTTTACTTCAATAAAGGAAGACTATTTGTTCCTGAAACTTTAAGGACTGAAGCATTAGAAGCCATCCATGATTCTCCTTTGGCTGGACATTTTGGGTTACGTAAGACTCTAGATTTGGCACGGCGGCATTTCTGGTGGCCAAAGTTGGGCAGTGACTGTTCCAGATTTATTCGATCTTGTGACATCTGTGCCCGTTGTAAGTCTTCTACTGGGAAACCAATTGGACTTCTTCATCCGTTGCCCATCCCAAATTGTCCTTGGACTTCCATCTCAATGGATTTCATTACGGATCTTCCTCCTTCCAAGGGTTGCTCAGTTATATTTGTAATCTTAGACCGGTTGACTAAATGGGCGCATTTTATTCCTCTATCTGGAGTTCCAACGGCAGCAGAGACAGCGGACACCTTCATTAGAGAGGTGGTACGGCTACATGGGCTGCCAAAAGACATTGTGTCTGATCGAGGAGTTCAATTTACTTCAAGGTTTTGGAAAGCTCTCTGTAGAGGATTACAAATTAAGTTGTCCCTTTCGTCTGGATATCATCCTCAGTCAAATGGTCAGACTGAAAGGACTAATCAGACCTTAGAGCAATACTTAAGATGCTTTTCGTGCTTTCTTCAAGACGACTGGGTCAAACTCCTACCTATGGCGGAGTTTGCCTATAATAATTCCGTACATTCATCCACCAAGCAAACTCCCTTCTATGCTAATTTTGGTTATCATCCCTCCATGATCCCTGGGTTACTCAAGGAGGAATCTGTTCCTGCTGCGCAAGATAGGCTTGCCCTGTTAAGATCTAATATTGAGATGTTACACGAGAATTTGTTAAAGGCACAGGCTGATACCAAATACTTTGCTGACAAAGGCAGAAATCCAGATCCGGAGTTTGTGGTCGGAGACAAGGTGTGGCTGTCTACTCAAAACCTGAAGCTGAATTGTCCATCCAAGAAATTGGCGCAACGTTTCCTGGGACCTTTCGAGATTATACAACGAATCAACCCAGTAGCCTTTAGGTTACGGTTACCTGATTCCTTTCGGATACATCCAGTTTTTCATTCTTCATTGCTGAAATCTGTAGTACCAAATCAATTTCCGGGGCGGAGGAAGTCTACTCCTGATCCTATCCTGGTGGAAGATCATATGGAGTTCGAGGTTGAGTCTATCGTGGATTCCAGGCGTAGAGGAGGTAAACTTCAGTACCTCATAAAGTGGAAGGGCTTTGGCCCAGAAGAGAATTCATGGGAACCAGCAGCTAATGTTCACGCGCCTAGACTGGTGGAAATCTTTCAGTCTCGGAGGTCTGGTAATACCACTAAGGACCGCGTCCGGATGCCGCGCCTGGGGGGGGGCACTGTCAGGATCGTAAGGGTTCTGGCTCCGCCCCTCGAGACATTCCAGGCGCAGTCACGCAGCGCGTTCGGAAGCAGCGCAGGCGCGGTGACGTCGACGCAGGCGCGGTGACGTCGACGCAAGCGCGGTGACGCCGGCGCAAGTGCGACGGCACTGACGCAAGCGCGACGGCACTGACGCCGGCGCGGTGACGCTGACGCCGACGCTGATGCCATTTTGGACGCTGGGCCTATTTAAACCATCCTTTTAGAACAGGACCTTGCTCAGACATCGTCTTTGCTACTCTGAAGATTCCTGTGAATTATCCAAGCTTGATTCTTTTCGACTTGATCCACTTGACTACGCCTCTTGCCTACTCCTCCTGTTTTGACGTTCCGGTTGCTGTTTTTCTGGTTTGACCCTGCCCGACCTTGACTTCGCTGACCTCTCCGTTCCTGACCCGGCCTGCCTGACCAATCTTCTTGTTCTCCGCTGGGAGCTGTGCTTCAACATCCTACTGCTAATCGGCTCTCATACCTTCCCCTACCAGTCTCTCCTCTGTTCATATCGAGGGTATACCGTGTGGGGTACTGTAGGAGCGGCCTTCTATCAGCATATTGGTTCCAGATTCCGGGTAAGCCTGACAGTTGGTAAATGAGAACAGTTTGCATTTCAAAAGTTTAGGCTAATTGTCGTTGTCTTTATTATGGATAGAAGTTTGTACGATACTGAATGCATAGCCGAGATGGTTGGAGAGAAACAGGGCACTTGACACGGCTGAAAACCCAATAGCTCAGATTTCAGTGCAGATTCTTTATTTCTGGGTCATATATTATCTTGTGTAGGCATTCAGCTTTTTTTGCAGAATTATGGTTGGCATGCCACATATTGTCATGATGGGGTGGTATAGCCTATTGAGGTGCTAGGTGACTAACGGGGAGAGTGATTAGACTTTAGACATAAGTTGATTTCACCTCTTTAGCTAATGACACAAGTTTATTGCCGCATATTGGCATGATGGGGTGGTATAGCCTATTGAGGTGCTAGGTGACTAACAGGGAGAGTGATTAGACTTTAGACATAAGTTGATTTCACCTCTTTAGCTAATGACACAAGTTTATTGTTGGCATCTCAAATGCTCCCCTTTCAGTGCAGTTACGGAAGGCTCCTGTATTCCTGATGTATATGTTTTTTTTTCTCATAATTGTGCAGATTTTCTATTTGGTTAAAAAGTTAAAAAAAACAAATTAAAAGTTAAAAAAAAAATAGCAGCATTGCCCAAGGATTCCAAAAAGTACAGATAAAACAAAAGGGTCCGAAGATGCTCCACTAAACAGATAATGGTAAGTAGACTATTCAGTAGCTATTCAGAAGGTTTTTTGTTACTTGTCTTTGGAGTTTTGGAGAGAAATCTAATTTTCAGTGTTTTTTTCTTCTTCATTTCAGGCCAAACCGTAAATTTTACAAAGAACTGTGTCCACAATTCTGCATGCAGGAAAGCAAGGGTGGTGCCACTGAAGAATAGCTGCAAGTGTGCACTTTCAATGAATATACAGTTTATTGGGGTATTATACAGGTAAGGGGGTGTTGAAACTGAAAAACTGTAAGGTGTTAACTTAGAGAGCAGCCCCAAATGTAGCTATTGCCCCTGTTTTAGGGTGTTTGGTTGCCATGTCTTTAGTTGCACCCATACACGTGGAGTATCCTTTTGTTCAAGTTTAATATTTAGCAGGTTTTTTAAGTTTTCATGGAAATTCTGTGGAAAATTCTATTGTTGGGTCTTTTTTTTCTTTATTTCAGGCTTAACAGCAAACTTCTATGGAGAACTGCACCCCCAATTCTGCATGTAAGAAAAGCAAGTATAGCACCACTAAATAGCTGCAGGTGTGCACTTTCAAAGAATATATACTTTGTGTGGGGTATTTACAAGGTACGGGGATGTTTAGACTGAAAAACTCTTAAGGTGTGCAGTTAGAATGCAGCCCCAAAATTAGTAATTGCCCTGTTTTGGGGTGTTTGGAGGCCGCGTCTTTAGGTGCACCCATACATGTAGGGTATCCTTTTGTTCGAGAGAAGTTGCAGATTGATACTTAGCAGGTTTGATTTAGTTGTCATGGCAATTTTGGGGAGAAATCTGGCTTTGGAACTTATTTTTTCTTTATTTCAGGTCAAACCACAAACCTCTATGGATAACTGTGCCCACAAATCTGCATGTAGGAAAGCAAGGATGGTGCCTCTGAATAGCTACAAATATATAGTTTGTAGGGGGTATTTCACAAGTAAGGGGGTGTTTAGACTGCAGAACTGCAAGGTGTGCACTTAGAACGCAGTCCCAAACTTTCCAGCTGAATTTGCTATTGTGTATTGACTCTGTTTTGGGGTGTTTGGAGGCCACATCTTTAGGTGCACCCATACATGCGGGGTATTGTTTTACTCTGGAGTACTTGTACGCTCATATTTGGGTTAATTGGAATATTTTTATTGGAGTATTTTTGTCAAATTCACTTTTGACACGTGTGACTGTGATGGTGTTTCAAAAAAAAAAAAAAATCCCCAAAAATATTGTGTTTTAGGGTGATCTGTATGAGAGCAGCTAAATTTAAAGCACAAACTACACCACAGCTAAAAACCTAGAGGTATGCAGTTTCTAAAAATACTTAACTTATGGGGGTATTTCACTTCTATCGTTAGATATGCCATGTTAACCTATAGATGCCCTTATCTGTTGTGTTCCAATGTAAAATAGTACAAAATGCTGTTTTATTATTGGAGTGTGTTGTGGACAGGAAAAGTGGCATACCAATACATATCTAGTATCGTTGGATTCAGCATATCTGATAAACCAAGAGTAGTATTTAGGAGAAAATAATAATTTGAAACAAATCCTTACAATCATTTTACCACAAAAGGGCAAAGCATGGTACATGAAAAACATACATGGGCGGGTTTTTATCCATGTTCTCTATGTACGGCCTGCAGGTATGGTAAAAAAAAGAAAAAAAATTGCCTCAGAAGTAAATAAAAGGGAATTTGAAATCAAACAAAATATCACATGCACAACAAAAAATGTGATTTATTGCTTGCAATGTTCATGTGACCTACAATATGTAGGAAAAACAAATAGGATGTTGAGAGATAGGATCAGAGAACATGTAAAAAATAAAAATAAAATATAAAAAAAGGGAATGAGAAACAGTGTTTCAAAACATTTTAATGATGTTCATGGAATGAAGCCCTCTTGCTTAACATATTGGGGCATAGAGGAAGTTAAAAATAGATGGAGGGGGGGAGATTTAGGGATAGCCACTCTACAATGTGAGAGCAGATGGATCTATGGTTTAGAAACCTTTAAACCTAAAGGCCTTAATTTAGACATTAATCTGAGAGCATTTTTATAATTCATTTTTTAAAGGGAACATACAGAGGTGGGTAAAAGTTACTGGAATGTCTAAATATATTGGCTAAATTGTGTTTAATTGATAGATACAATAACCATATATGTAATTATGTCGATACTTGTAAAGTTATATTGGAATAAACAAAGATCGTTTAGATATGTAAATTCACAGATGAGGGTAACATAAGCTTTCCTCTCTGCGATACAAGACGCAGCAGGTTGCCATGGCGAAGCGTATGGGAGCGGACACATTTGCTATAGAGAGACGTTGCCATGACGACGTGTAAACAAGAGAACACAGGTGTCACGGTCGGCACCCTAAACCAGAACTAGTGCAAAGCTCCCTGGTCTCGGCTCGGCTTCACCAGTAGTGTGACCGCCTTTGGCTTCGGGAGGAGCCCTCAGCGTACTCAGATGCCACCTGGACTTTTCGAGAGGAGCAAGGCAAGGAGTTCTGGCAAGCAAAGGGGCATGACAGTTGTTAAAGTCAGTTAGGCCGAAGGTCGCGGTACAACAGGATAAGGCAGAATCGTAGTCAGGCAGGCTGGGTTGAGGCAGGCAGATAACTTGGATCGTCAGGAAGGCAAAGGGTCAAACCGGGTAATCAATCAGAATAGGATCAGGCAGAAGGAGTAGTCAAAATACAGGCTGGGTCGGAGTACGGATATCAGGATGGTCAAAACAGGCAAGGTCACAACAGGAGATCAATAACAAACAGGAACAGATACACAAAAGGCACTAGGAAAACAAGTCCTATCACGGGCAATGATCACAGTAAAACTGTCCCTTTAAAGTGGACCTGTCACCCAGACACAAAATCTGTATAATAAAAGTCCTTTTCAAATTAAACATGAAATCCAATTTCTATTTTTTATTAAAGCATTCATAGCTGTTGTAACCTCATTTAAAAATCTCAGCTGTCAATCAAATATTGTCTGCCCCTCCTCTATGCCATGGGCATAGATGCGGGGCAGACAATTACTTTCACTTTCCATTCAGCACTTTCTAGATGTCACTGCTCTCCCCACATTCCCCCGTTCTCTTAACCATTTAAATGTGTAGCCAGGGCATGGGGATGGACATAAGGTCCCCCATTCTGGTGCACAAACAAGATTCTGAGATGATACAAGGCTTTCCTTAAAAACAGTGTCCACAAAATGGCTGCTGCCTGCTTGCTATCATTTTGAATTCCCAGACTGAAGGAAACCAGATTCAAATAATTTATACAGTGTAATTAAAGTTCATTTTGCTTGACTTATGTGATAAAATAGGATTTTGAATAATTGTTTTGGGTGACGGGTCCCCTTTAAGTACATTTAAAATTTGCACCATTGCACGCTGATGTCATACGCCTTTAAGACGCAGACAGACGCGGCGCACGCTCCCTAGGCGCAGAAGATCCTTGCGGGCGTCCCCTCTTGGAGTGCAGCGGCATCCCCGCTGACCCCCACCACCCCTACCGGGGTAAATTATTACATTACCCCCCTCTCTAGGGGGGGCCACTGGACCCCCAGGCTTACCAGGAAATTTGGTGTGGAATTGTTTCCTGAGGCGGTCAGCCCTTCCACCTAGTAAGGTACTGTAGCTTACCTTGGACAAGGCGAGAGTCGAGGAACTCTTTGATCTCATATTCAGGCTGACCTTCAACCAACACTGGGGGAGGAACAGACAAGTGACGAACATTAGATGCAGGTTTTAAAAGGGAAACATGAAAGGAGTTAGAAATTTTGAAATCAAAAGGTAATTTTAGACGAACAGCGGAAGGATTGATTATGGCAATGATGGGATATGGACCAATAAACCTGGGACCAAGTTTAGGAGAGGGAACCTTCAGTTTAATATTCTTTGTAGACAGGGCCGCCATCAGGGGGGCACTGGGGGTACAGCTGTACCGGGCCCGGGCCTGAAGGGGGGCCCGGCTCAGCTGTGTTTCACTTTTCAAATTAGCCGGGCCCCCTTAACAGCGCCGAAGGTCACGGTGCAGCTGAAGATCCAAAGCCGCAAAAACCTGCTGCTGAATTATTACTCACTAAGCTCCGTGCTGTGCGGCAAGTTCACTCTCCTGCTCATCCGGTACTGCTGCTGCTGACAGGCTGAGGCTGATGTGGGCGTGGAGAGGAGGGAGGGAGGGGGAAAGGAGCAGAAGCGTTTAACCCTGCAACTCCAGACTGAGCAAGAGTCAGGTATTGTAACATTGGCACTGGAAGCCTCTCTTTCCAGCCTGTATTTGTGTAATTATTTTAGCACCAGCCTAGTGTTGCTGCCATTCTATCCTAGTATGTCTGTTGTACTAATTATTTGGCAGATCTTTCTAGTGATCATGTTGTTTGCTTATTCTATCAGTTAAAAAAAAAAAGTTAAATTTTTCTAATAGAACCATAAGCAGCATTACTAAAGAAATAAAAAGCCTAGCTTGAAGGTCAGTTAAAGGGGTTTTTCACCTTTACATTAACTGTTAGTATGATGTAGAGAGGGATATTCTGAGACAATTTGTAATTGGGTTTTTATTTTTTGTGGTTTTTGACTTATTTATCTTTTTATTCAGCAGCTCTCCAGTTTGCCATTTCTGTAATCTGGTTGCCAGGGTCTAAATCCCCCTAGCAACTATGCACTGATTTAAATAAGAGACTGGAATATGAATAAGGGAGGACCTGAATAGAAAGATGATGTTTTTAGCGCTGGTGTCTGTGTGGAATTTTTAATGTGGTGTGGGCGGGTTCTGCGGTGGGCGGGGCCAGGGGGCCCAGAAAATTTTGCTGTACGGGGCCCCGTGATTTCTGATGGCGGCCCTGTTTGTAGATAACCATACCAAGTCCCCCACCTTGTACTGAGGTACCTCTCTACTGGATCTGTCAGCATCTTTTTTCTGAGCCGAGGAAGCTGTGGACAGTGAGTTGTAGACCTGGGACCAAATCTTAGAAAATTGTTCTACAGAAAAAGCTTTGGGATGCAATCCATAAACTACGAAAAATGGAGATTCCCCAGAGGAAGAATGGGAAGCATTATTATATGCAAATTCAGCCCAAGGCAATAGTTCAGACCAGGTGGACTGGTTATGGGACACATCGAAGATATTGCTCAAGGGATTGGTTGACCCTTTCAGTTTGGCCATTTGTCTGGGGATGGTAGGCAGAAGAAAAGGATAATTCTGTACCAACTAAAGAACAGAAAGCACACCAAAATTTAGAAACAAACTGAACCCCTCTGTCAGAAACAATATTTTCAGGAAAACCGTGTAACTTAAAAATATGAGTAATAAACAGGTCAGCCAGGGAAGAGGAATAAAATGAGCCATTTTACTGAACCTGTCTTCCACCACCCAAATCACAGTTTTCCCTTGAGAAGAGGGCAAATCCACAATAAAATTCATGGAAATGTGGGACCATGGTTTTACAGGGATGGGTAATGGATTTACCAGACCCTGGGATAAACTATGAGAGGATTTAGATCTTTGACAAATTGGACATGAATTAACAAAAGCCTTAGCATCCAACTTAAAAGAAGGCCACCAAACATGACAGGAAAGTAGAGAAATTGTCTTTGCAATACCTGGATGACCTGCCACTTTAGAATCATGAACCTCCCTCAACACTTGTTCTCTAAGCTCCTCAGGTACGAACCATCTACCAGATGGAGTTTCAGTAGGAGCAGAAGACTGTAAAGGGGCTAACAACGAAGGTCAGACTCTAAGGCTGCAACAATTACTTCCCTGGGAATGATGGGAGTACACTCACTAGAGTCAGGGGAAACTGCTTCGAAACTCCTAGAGAGTGCATCTGCCTTGACATTTTTAGATCCAGGACGAAAAGTTAAAGAAAACTTAAACCTTGAAAAGAATAGAGCCCATCTGGCTTGCCTAAGATTGAGGCGCTTGGCAGACTCTATATACAAAAGATTCTTATGGTCTGTATAAACCGTAACATGATGTTTCGCACCTTCAAGAAGGAGCCGCCATTCCTCAAAGGCCCACTTGACAGCCAACAATTCCCTGTTCCCAATATCATAATTCACTTCTGCCGGTGAAAATTTCTCCTACTACCGAGGCATCTACCTCCACAATAAATGGAAGAGTAGAATCGGGATAGGGGCCGAACTGAACGCTTTTTTAAGAATTTCAAAGGCTTGCACAGCATCTGGAGGCCATAAACTGGGATCAGCTCCCTTTTTGGTTAATAGCAATGTAGCGCTATAGTAAACTGACTTGTGCTAGGGCCGTTTACTCTACTTTCCTTGGTGGGCTGAGACCACCGATGAGCTCTGTTTCTCAGGGGTAAGCCCTCGCAGCGGGGTGGAGGCAAGGGTGTAGTGTAACTGTAACCTGATATGCGATAGCACAATGATGGGCACCAGTAGTTCTTTAACAGCTGAACCAAGAACAGTATTTATTAAACAAGAGCACAGAGATCATTTAGCACATTGATCCACAATGGAGTATAGAACATACACAGCAGCATAAAGGAAGCATATACTCACAGCACGTATAGGCTGAATCCCCACAGGCTAGGGAATATAGAGCAGAGAGTAAGTTGACAGCATGTGATGGGTAGTGCCCAGTTTTCAGGATATCTTCCAGTGGCAGACTAGGGGAACTCCTGACATCCCTATCTCAACACTTGGTTCCTTACTTGGGTCAGTAATACCCTGGGATCTTAATCCCTCTAATCTCCTCGGCGGAGCCTTGAGCTGCTCAACTATTTAACCTATCTATCACTCCTAGAGCGATCTATAAAACGAGTATAGCTATCTAATTACTAGGGCCAAGGCGCCTAGGGTCAGCATCACCCATTCCCAGCCTGCTTGGTTGGGCTAAAGCAATGGACCCAGAGCACATGGTTCCTAAACCTTTTATACTCTGGCACAGTGCCACTAGTGTACACTGTGTGAACTGCAGGGGTTACATAAGCACAAGGTCCCCATAAGGACCCACTGAGGTGTCCATATTACTAGGGATGTGCCTGTCTGTAAAGTGTAAGGGTGTCTAAGATTTTCACATCCCTACATTCTCTCCCTGGTGAATTCCTTCCATCCCGGCAAGGAACCTTTCAAAGAGCAAATACTGAAAATATAGCAAAAATACATTGCATTTCTATACCATTACCTTATAACCTCTTCGGGGTAACTCTTCTGAGTAACCCAGTTACAATGGCATAGCTGGAAAGAAACATATTAATAGCAACAGTTTCATTCATGAGCAGGTAAACTTTATCAGTAAACACCTGCAAAAGAAGGTACAAGTTAGAGATACTGCATTTCAAACACATCAGTATTCTAGTCCATCAAATAGTTGAACCCACAGTCCTTTTTCAAATGCACTTAGGAAGGTAAAAGGGAAAAATTGGAGAAACCTACCAACGGGCAGGTGTTAGCTGAAACAGTCCTTAGACCTAACTCCAAGAGGAGCAAAAGAAGAAAAGTCCTTCCCTGAAGAAAGTTCAATCACTGTGGAGGGACTGAAAAATGTAACCGAACACACTCCCAATGGAGCATCATCAATGGAGAAACAAACCACCACCCACCAGTAGACTCAAATCATGTGAAGAAACCTGGCCTTGGTATCTTCATAGGGAATGTAGTATTTGGGATGGGGTTTGTCCACCCATTGTCCATCTCCCAAATAGACTTCCAAATTGAAATACTTCGTGGGGTTTACGCCCTTTTCTACTTTTTCGCGCGTTTCCCTTCTTAACCCATGCAGGGCAGGGCGTTGGCTCTGGAGGTTGCGCAACACAAGGAAACCTCCTTGTGTTGCGCAACCTGGAGGTTGAGCAACTTTTCCTACACGAGGTGGTATAGGTGGCGGTGAAGGTGGTGGTGTAGTAGGGCAACTGTCCACCAATGATTCTGTTCCCAGGGCCAAACAAACAGGTTCCTCAGCTAGCATAAAGTCATTAAAGTCTATGGCATCAGCAGCTAGGAACGGATTTAGCCCAGGGGTAGACATTTTAATTTCAGCGTACTCTGTGTCATTGATACTACAGCCCTTTTTCTCTTCCCATAGGCTGGAGCTATAGTAAGATTCATCTATCATCGGATCCTCACACTCAGAAGTCAAATTAAGCAATGACAGAGGAGGGGGACTGCTCATAGGCTGGGCAGACTTAGGCAGGCTCTGATACCGGCACGGACACCCCTCTGCAGAGACTCCCATAGGGTACACCTTGGAAGGCCATGTGTCACTGCTAGGTTCAGCAGGGACCCAATACAAGACCCGGACAAATCCTTTCTCATCCGACGGTTCTTGTGCAACATATTCAAAAGCATTAAATATGGGGTTGTCCCTTAAGGAATGATTCACAACCTCTATATGGCACCCCTCTGGGACATTATCCACTACAAACGTGTAGTCAGGATCCGCTCCCATTTCTAAGGACCAGTCCCACAACGCTGCTTCAGACAGGGGAGCCATTATGCTTTTGCTGTGACAATTGTGTGAGGGATACACGCTCACAATATAATCAGTAGGCACACCGCTCGGGGAATAAGAACTACAGACTTTCCCCGCCTAGGTGCCTTTTTCCTACTGAGTCCGCACACGCAGCGCCTGTCACACTAGGCCGCGTGTGATGTTACAGTTAAACCCTTTTCAAGCCCCACGTAGCGGGCGCCAAAATGTAGCGCTATAGTAAACTGACTTGTGCTAGGGCCGTTTACTCTACTTTCCTTGGTGGGCTGAGACCACTGATGAGCTCTCTTTCTCAGGGGTAAGCCCTCGCAGCGGGGTGGAGGCAAGGGTGTAGTGTAACTGTAACCTGATATGCGATAGCACAATGATGGGCACCAGTAGTTCTTTAACAGTTGAACCAAGAACAGTATTTATTGAACAAGAGCACAGAGATCATTTAGCACATTGATCCACAATGGAGTATAGAACATACACAGCAGCATAAAGGAAGCATATACTCACAGCACGTATAGGCTGAATCCCCACAGGCTAGGGAATATACAGCAGAGAGTAAGTTGACAGCATGTGATGGGTAGTGCCCGGTTTTCAGGATATCTTCCAGTGGCAGACTAGGGGAACTCCTGACATCCCTATCTCAACACTTGGTTCCTTACTTGGGTCAGTAATACCCTGGGATCTTAATCCCTCTAATCTCCTCGGCGGAGCCTTGAGCTGCTCAACTATTTAACCTCTCTATCACTCCTAGAGCGATCTATAAAATGAGTATAGCTATCTAATTACTAGGGCCAAGGCGCCTAGGGTCAGCATCACCCATTCCCTTCCAGCCTGCTTGGTTGGGCTAAAGCAATGGACCCAGAGCAGATGGTTCCTAAACCTTTTATACTCTGGCACAGTGCCACTAGTGTACACTGTGTGAACTGCAGGGGTTACATAAGCACAAGGTCCCCATAAGGACCCACTGAGGTGTCCATATTACTAGGGATGTGCCTGTCTGTAAAGTGTAAGGGTGTCTAAGATTTTCACATCCCTACAGCAATATGAATCTTGCGCAAAAATAAAACACTGGGATTCCACCCCTAAAATAATATTAAAACATTTGATTTTGTATGCGCTTCCGTTTGCAAAATAAAATACACCAACTTTTGTGTCCCCCAAATGTCTCAAAGATTCCCTGTATTCTACAGGGATCCAGAGCCAAAGGATTTGTCCCAATATTACGTTCACAATCCCTGCAGCCAGCGATCGTTTCTTTCTTACAAAAGAAAAGAAAAAGGCACACCAAGGTGAAATATTGTAGAAGCCGGTATCAGGGCCCTGCTTGGTTGGTACTTACAGGATTTCCCGGACACGGCTGCAAGTTGGTATAGATCCGCAGAGTGGTAAGGCTCAGCCCTTCCTTCTAAGCGGTGTCGCTGCTCTCCTCACGGTTTCACAATATGCTGCGCTCGCTGTCCTTGCGATCCTGCTCACGGACACATTAGTTGCCTCGTGTCCCACAGTCTCGGCGTCTTCTCATCCACTTCCTAGTTCAACTGCGGTCAGGTCCTCACGGGGTCAGTTAGCGGATAAAGGATACCTTGTACTAGGGAATTATACGAGCAACAAAGGGAAACTCAAATATTTGAATGTTTTTTATTTATAAAACATAGTAATCACTTACACTTCAGATTAGAATACTTTTGGCCCCCCACATTACCTTTTTGGTTAAACTGGTAATGTGGGGGGCCAGAATGGAATTTTTTAAATTAATTGATGATAGTAATTCGCAAAACCGAGAAACCTTTGAGTTGCACGTAACGAAAGGGGTTGGGTCCAGTCCAGGAATGCTCTCACCTTGCCTGGATCCATTTCTAAACCCTTGCTGGAAATTATAAACCCCAAAAACTGAACAGAAGCAACCTCAACGGTACATTTCTCCAGTTTCGCATAGAGATTATTTTCTCTTAGTCTACGTAAAACCTCACAGACATGTTTACGATGTTCAGATAAATTGGAAGAGAAAATTTGAATATCGTCAAGGTAGACCACTACGAATATTCCCAACAGGTCCCGAAAAATGTCATTGACAAATTCCTGAAGGAGCGTTACAGAGACCGAAAGGCATTACAAGATATTCGTAGTGGCCATCCCTGGTGTTAAATGCAGTCTTCCACTCGTCCCCCTCTTTGACTCGAATTAGATTATAAGCCCCCCTAAAATCAAGCTTGGTATAAAATCTTAGCAAATCTAACTTGGTCAAAGAGTTCAGATATTAAGGGGAGAGGATAGCGGTTCTTAATAGTGATCTTGTTAAGTCCCCTGTAATCAATACAGGGACAAAGACCGCCATCCTTTTTCCCTACAAAAAAGAAGCCCGCCCCCACAGGGGAATTAGAAGGTCTAATGAAACCCCTCTCCAAGTTTTCTTTAATATACTCCTTCATTGCCTGGGCTTCGGCAAAGAAAGAGGATAGGTTCTACCCCGGGGAGGAGTTGACCCGGGAACCAGAACAATTGGGCAGTCATACTGCTGATGTGGGGGTAGAGTCTCGGCTGCCTTTTTTGAAAACACATCAGAATAACCAGAGTAGACTGATGGTAACCCTTCTAGTATGGTAGTGACCACTACCGGAGGAATACAAACACCCCCACACTGAGACCCCCACTGAGTAACCTCCCCAGCCACCCAATCAATAAGGGGTTATGGACCTGGAGCCAAGGTAACCCCAATATAAGGGGGGAAGAAGCACATTCAAAGAGAAAAAAGGCTATTTCCTCACAGAGGAGATTATTTATACACATTGATAAAAACACAGTTTTTCTAGAAATTTTACCTGACCCTAAGGGTCTCTTGTCCACCGCTAATATTTTCATGGGGACACTTAATGAGACGGAGGGAATATTATGTCTGGCTGCGAAGGCAGCATCAAAGAAATTACCCTCTGCCCCCAAGTCCACAAAAGCAGAGACCAAAACAGAGCCCGTAGGCCAGTTTAATTTTGACCGGTAACAGAATCCTTGAGGCAGATTGGGGAGAGGAAACTCCTGTACCCAAATGGAGCTCCCCTTCTCCATTTAGGCTTGGGAGTTTCCTGGCCTCTTAGGACACAAGTTTAGAAAATGTCCCTTCTCTCCACAATATAGGCAGAGACCCAAGGAGCGCCTGCATGCCGTTTCGACAAGGGTTAGATGAGAAGTACCTATTTGCATAGGTTCTTCTTGAGGAGAGGGTGCAGAAGCCTTAGGGAACTTATCAGGGGTAACTAAGGCAGATTTATCACTGGAAGCCCCAGAAAAATTTGAAGAACCCTTTTCACCCCTTCTCTCCCTCTGTCTCCTATCCACCTGGATGGCAAGGGACATGAGATCGTCCAGGTTAGAAGACAGAGGGTAATTAACAAGACTGTCTTTGACAAGGTCTGACAGCCCTATACGGAACTGGCTACGTAGAGCCATATCGTTCCACCTGGTCTCTACTGCCCACCGGCGGAACTCAGTGCAGTACACCTCCGCATCCCGTCTCCCCTGGCGTAACTTACGAATCGCGGTATCGGCCATATAGGCACGATCCGGGCCATCGTAAAGTATGGCCATGGTCTCCAAATTTGGGATCACCCTGTAATAGGGTCATGACAAACCTTACTTTCTATCACAGGCAATGATCAAAGTAAAACCATTTAAATACATTTAAAATTCGCACCATTGCGCGCTGATGTCATAAGTCAGCATGCCTGCCCCTTTTAGATGCAGACAGACGCGCCACGCGCGCCCTAGGCACAGAAGATCCTTGCGGGCGTCCCTGCTTGGAGTGCGGCGGGCGTCCCCGCCGACCCCCACCACCCCTACCGGGGTATGTTATTACAACAGGAAGCGGAAAGAACAGCACGCAACCGTAATAGTCGTCTCCTCATAAAGAGACATGCGCACTAGCAACTTTGAAGCCCTTGAGGAAGTCAGAAGACGACACGCATCGGGCGGTGATGTCATGCACAGGCGCCCAGGGTTACACGAGGCGGTTCCACCTATATCGACTGCCTGGGGACCCAGAAAACGTCAAAGTGGTGATTTTTTTATGCAAATTTTAACAGTAACATTGTGAGTTTGTTTTTAACTTTATTGGGGATTTTAAAAAAATTACGGTTTTACACTATGTCAGCGCATTTCTTTAAAGCTATGGAATTTGGAGAGGCGACTGCTAAACAATCCTTTTAGCGTTCATTTCTACTTAAACGTTCATGAGTACCTTCACATAAGATTCACCACACCGTGTGAACTGAGTGGCACATTAATTAATAGTAAGATTGAAAAAGGGTACTGTTTTCTAGACTATTCCAATCTCACAAAGTGGTGTATTGAATTTATGTAATAATACTACACTATATTGGAATTACTCTTTTTGCCCCCTTATTTTGTTTAAACCTCGTGCTAGTGAGCGCTGGTTCTTTCTACAAATATTAACTAAATCCTGTTACGGGTCTGAGGGAGAACAGACATCTTTGTGGACCGGCAGAGGAAGTGGACTACCGGAACCTTTGATATCCTTTTAGTGTGTATCTTTATATTCTCCACTCTACAGGGAAACAAACAAAGCTGCTGGAGTTCTGGGAAGTACAGTGGGGGCTCCCCCCTGCCGTTAAGTATGATCGTTAGGGACCATCTGAAGTTTCCTATCTGCAGCAGTCAGAGCAAGTAAAACAAAGGGGGAATTTCGCTGCATACAGTCAGATTTCTTATGAAAACAGTACACATTTTTTAATTAAAGTATATTGGAGATAGGTTTCTTTTTCATTTATTTTTTTGACTTTACATCCCCTTTAAGAAGACGCAGATTAAATAGATGGAATCATGAAAATGAAAATCATGAAACAACCACCGTACCTTTTCTGCAGAAGAATTCTTCCAAAAAGGACTTGCAATTAGAGAGGATAAAAACCACATAGGAGCACCACACATGGACCACTGATCAAAGTGCATACTAGGCAAAAAATACATTTTAATATGTGCAGATATTTAGCACTCAGGTGCCTTCCTGATGCTTACATTGCTGTTGTTCCCCGAGATTGGTTAACTAGGTCCTCTAGCACTATATAGTGTTTTTGTGTCATTAGACATTACTATTGGTCTTATTTGCCAGTTATGATCAGGATTATGGTCAGTGTGCAGAAGCAGACCATCTGTTGATCTGTTGATTATGGTTGTTGTTATGTTGAGTATGGTCTAGTTGTGACATCACCTCCATGCTGAAGTTATACTGTACCTTCAGCTATTTGAGGAGCCTATTTACTAACATTTGAATGTAAATTTTTTCCATAAATCTCAAAAAGGTTTTTTTTTCAATTTCTCTAAAAAAAAATAAAAATCACAAAAAGCTCCAATACAAAAATTCACAAAGTAAAAGTTGCAAAGGTCCTATAGAAGTGAAGCTGTACTACTATTGGACCATTTTTAATCAATTCAGACTTTTTTTTCACTCTATAATATTTTTATTTTATTCCTGGTTCAACAGAATAAACAATTGTACATTTTACATGTCGTATTGTTTGCTTCCATGTATTATTTATATAATCATTTAAAATATGACATCTCGCTTTTGTTGGCATAATTGAGGAACCGGGTAAAATAAGAAAAAATACAAATCAGAATGAAGAAAAGAAAGAGAATTTAGTATAAAGGCAAATGAAAAGAAAAAAGTAAAGAATAGAACCCCCCGCTCAGTTTATTATATACTTATCATACATTTCTGTTTGATGCCCGAGTTTTCTGTCAATATCTCTCAATAACATGGTTCTACCATGGAGTCCAAATTTAATCAAATTTGTCCATATTATTCTGTACACGTGCTGATAATTGTTCCATTATATATAAATGGTATTAATTTTGTTTAAAGTCTGTTGCCATGGTATGTCTGGGGACAGCCAATTTATAGCCAAGCTCCATTTTGCTGCTCAAAGTATTTGTTTAACCAGATGTCTGGCTTGCTTATTTAACTGTGTTTTTGGAAGATTATGCAATAATTTCTATGGATTTAGTGGAAATGTTGTTGAGCAGATTTCCTGTATCAAAGTTCTGTGCTGTTGGACAATCCCACCATATGTTAACTAGAGTTTCTATATTGTCCCAGCCTCGAAAACATAATGGTGAATGTAGCTGCGAGATCCGATGTTTCCTTTGGGGAGTCATATACCATTTTGTCAAAAGCTTATACGAAAGCTCCTTTGTTTGCTATATTCTCAGACACTTTTTTAGTTGCTATCCAAATTTTATTCCATCCATCTCTGGGAAGTATAGTTGGTAGATCTTGTTCCCATGCTGTACAATATGTTGGAGTAGATTGTAAGGTATTTGAAAGCATTTGGATATAGGGTGTTGATATCATGCCTTTAGTAAGTGGGCAATTATTACAAAAAGTTTCAAATAATGTAAACTCTTTAGACGGCATATTTTGGATTAGACCTTGTATAACATGTTGTACTTGAGCATAGGAGTACATTTCAGAGCCAGCAAATTGTAATAGATGAAAAGACTTCATATTATAAGGACCCAAAAGGGATCTTATGGTGTTCAGGCAATTTCTGTATCCAATTTTCAAAATGTTGCGCTTGTAATTCTGGTAAGAATGAAGGGTTACCAACAATTGATTGCATTAAGGAAAAGTTTTGCAAATTAGGGGCTTAGCAAATTGAATTGTAAATTTATTTCTTGTTTTGTGATCCACCATAACTAGTTGTTAGTTGTTAAGGGATCCCTTGCTTCCATCTCCACCCACACTGTGGCAGATGGTGGGGGTTGCCATTTAACCAATTTATGCCATTTGATCTGTGCAGCTTTATAATATAGCATCAAATTTTGGGTCCCCAGACCTCCCATTATTGGTTTTCGATACAATACCTGGCTTCATACTCTAGGTTTCTAACAATGCCAAATATATGCAAATACTTGTTTCTGTAGATACGTAATATCTTTTAAAGGAACAGCAAATGGTAATACCCAGAAATAATAGAGCAGTTTTGGTAACCAAGTCATTTTGATTGCGCATATACGCCCTAGCCATGAAATTGAGTAACACTTCCAACATTCCAATAATTTCTGTAAATATATGATTATGGCTTGATAATTGACCTTATAAAGTTGTGAGTATCTTGATGCAATCTGTATGCCCAAATATATAATTATATTAGATGATAAGATCAAATGAAAATGTAATCGTATTAGCTTAAAGGGATACTGTCATGGGAAAAAAATTTTTTTTCAAAATGAATCAGTTAATAGTGCTGGTCCAGCAGAATTCTGCACTGAAATCCATTTCTCAAAAGAGCAAACAGATTTTTTTATATTCAATTTTGAAATCTGACATGGGGCTAGACATTTTGTCAATTTCCCAGGTGCCCCAAGTCATGTGACTTGTGCTCTGATAAACTTCAATCACTCTTTACTGCTGTACTGCAAGTTGGAGTGATATCATCCCCTCCCTTTTCCCCGCAGCAGCCAAACAAAAGAACAATGGGAAGGTAACCAGATAACAGCTCCCTAACACAAGATAACAGCTGCCTGGTAGATCTAAGAACAACACTCAATAGTAAAAACCCATGTCCCACTGAGACACATTCAGTTACATTGAGAAGGAAAAACAGCAGCCTGCCAGAAAGCATTTCTCTCCTGAAGTGCAGCCACAAGTCACATGACATGGGGCAGCTGGGTAATTGACAAAATGTCTAGCCCCATGTCAGATTTCAAAATTGAATATAAAAAAATCTGTTTGCTCTTTTGAGAAATGGATTTCAGTGCAGAATTCTGCTGGAGCAGCACTATTAACTGATTCGTTTTGAAAAATTTTTTTTTCCCATGACAGTATCCCTTTAAGCATAGATTCAGATAAATTTATCCCCATCATTTCTGATTGGTGCGGATTTACTTTCAAGTCCTGAATAGCTATAGTATTGTGAAAGGAACATAAAGAGAGTAGGAAGGCCTGTTACTAGTCTGGACAAAGTCAACAATAAGTCATCAGCATAAAGACTAATCTTATACTCCTTACCACACTTCCATATATACCGTATATACTCGAGTATAAGCCGAGTTTTTCAGCATCCATAATGTGCTGAAAAAGTCTACCTCAGCTTAAACTTGAGTCAGCGAGTAGTAGTTGAGATTGCAGTCACTTTTAATCATTCCTATACCAACAGTTCGATAGGGGAGAGACTGCAATATCACACAGCGCCCTCTGTTGGTAATATGAAAGAATAACAGTGCGCCCTCTGTTGGTTATATGAAAGAATAACAGTGACTGCAATATCACACAGCACTCTCTGTTGGTTATATGAAAGAATAACAGTGCGCCCTCTGTTGGTTATATGAAAGAATAACTGACTGCAATATCACACAGTGCCATCTGTTGGTTATATGAAAGAATAACAGTGACTGCAATGTCACACAGCACCCTCTATTGGTTATATGAAAGAATAACAGTGCGCCCTCTGTTGGTTATATGAAAGAATAACAGTGACTGCAATATCACACAGTGCCATCTGTTGGTTATATGAAAGAATAACAGTGACTGCAATATCACACAGTACCCTCTATTGGTTATATGAAAGAATAACAGTGACTACAATATCACACAGCGCCATCTGTTGGTTATATGAAAGAACAACAGTGCACCCTCTGTTGGTTATATGAAAGATTAACCAATATCACACAGCACCATCTGTTGGTTATATGAAAGAATAACAGTGACTGCAATATCACACAGAGCCCTCTGTTGGTTATACAAAAGATTAACAGTGATGGCAATATCACACAGCACCCTCTGCACATGGTAGCGGGACAGTGGGACAATGCACACAGTAATCCGTTTGGCAATTCTCTGTCACTATCAACTTTGCAAAGAAGTCCGGTTGATCGGGGGGTCGCTCTGGTGGAATGTGCGCTGCTGGGAGACAGGGCTGTAGTTGTGTCTAGGCTTATACTTGAGTCAATACGTTTTCCCAGTTTTCGTAGGTAAAATTAGCTACCTCGGCTTATACTCGGGTTGGCTTATACTCGAGTATATACGGTAACCAGAAATGTTTGTATGCATACGAATAATTTGTGCTAACGGTTCCACCACCAACGCAAACAATATCGGTGACAATGGGCACCCTTGTTGAGTGCAGTTGCTCATAGGGAACCTATCAGACAAATGGCCTCATACTTTTGTGCGAGCTGTAGGATTAGAAAACAATCTTTGTATTGCCATTAAAGATTACCCAGTAATACCAATTTTTTCTAATACTTCATACATGTATGTCGTGAATTGAAAGCTTTCTGTATATCAAAGCTAACTACCAGTAATTGTTCTTTAGTTCTTTTAACTTGTTGGATAATATTCGTAAACCTATGGATGTTATCTGCTGCATTACATGTAGTAATAAACCCTGTTTGATCAGGATGTGTCAATTGTGGTAAGATCAGTGCAAACCTAGTTGCTAATATAGAGGTGAACATTTTCAGATCTACAGTTATCATAGAAATAGGTCTATAGTTAGTGTATTGATGTCTATCAGTATGAGGTTTTGGTATTGGAGATACAATTGCTTCCATCAATTCATGTGGAAGTGCTGCACCTTGAAGTATGTTATTAAATGCTGCTACTAGATGAGGGATCAGTAACTTTGCGAAATGCTCCTACTCCCTTCTCTGTAATTGGTGTATTTAGCGCCAACGTCTACTCGGGGGCAAATTGGGGTAACCTCAATTGATCTAGATCAGCTTGACATTTCTCTATATTGGGGGTAAATGTTTGATTATATAATGTGGTATAATAGGCTTGGAAGACATTTGAAATACCTGTGGGGTCTGTAACTGGTAGGCCTGACTTATTGAAAATTGGGGGGCCTGGTTCATCTATTTTGAGTAGTTTTGCAAATTGCATTAAAGTCATAGGCGGAGGGTAATTTTTTTTGATTAGAGAGGCTAAAGTTGAACATATACTGGCTACCTTAAAGGGATCCAGTCACCCTGAATTTCTTTAACCCACCAGAGGGGTGGGCTAATAGAGCCTACATGGCGGTTGGGTTAAACAGTAGGTTTTTTTCCCCAAAATATATTAAGTGTATTGGAGACAAGGGTAGTGGCACATTATACTCAGTGAGAGATAGTGGGTCCTGGCACATTATACAGTGGGAGATAGTGGGTCCTGGCACATTATACAGTGGGAGATAGTGGGTCCTGGCACATTATACTGTGGGAGACAGTGGATCCTGGCACATTGTACTCAGTGGGGAGACAGTGGGTCCTGGCACATTATACTCAGTGGGAGACAGTGGGTCCTGGCACATTATACAGTGGGAGACAGTGGGTCCTGGCACATTATACTCAATGGGAGACAGTGGGTCCTGGCACATTATACACAGTGGGATACAGTGGGTCCTGGCACATTATACTCAGTGGGAGACAGTGGGTACTGGCAGATTATACTCAGTGGGAGACAGTGGGTCCTGGCACATTATACTCAGTGGGAGACAGTGGGTCCTGGCACATTATACAGTGGGAGACAGTGGGTCCTGGCACATTATACAGTGGGAGACAGTGGGTCCTGGGACATTATACTCAGTGGGAGACAGTGGGTCCTGGCACATTATACTCAGTGGGAGACAGTAGGTCCTGGCACATTATACTCAGTGGGAGACAGTGGGTCCTGGCACATTATACTCAGTGGGAGACAGTGGGTCCTAGCACATTATATAGTGGGAGACAATGGGTCCTGGCACATTATACAGTGGGAGACAGTGGGTCCTGGCACATTATACAGTGGGAGACAGTCGGTCCTGGCACATTATACTCAACTGGTAGGCCTGACTTATTGAAAATTGGTTGGCCTGGTTCATCTATTTTGAGTAGTTTTGCAAATTGCATTAAAGTCATAGGCGGAGGGGGATTTGAGGCTAAAGTTGAACATATACTGGCTACCTTAAAGGGATCCAGTCACCCTGAATTTCTTTAACCCACCAGAGGGGTGGGCTAATAGAGCCTACATGGCGGTTGGGTTAAACAGTAGTTTTTTTTTTCCAAAATATATTAAGATTATTGGAGACAAGGGTACTGGCACATTATACTCAGTGGGAGATAGTGGGTCCTGGCACATTATACAGTGGGAGATAGTGGGTCCTGGCACATTATAAAGTGGGAGAAAGTGGGTCCTGGCACATTATACAGTGGGAGACAGTGGGTCCTGGCACATTATACTCAGTGGGAGACAGTGGGTCCTGGCAAATTATACTCAGTGGGAGACAGTGGGTCCTGGCACATTATACTCAGTGGGAGACAGTGGGTCCTGGCACATTATACACAGTGGGAGACAGTGGGTCCTGACACATTATACTCAGTGGGAGACAGTGGGTGTTGGCACATTATACTCAATGGGAGACAGTGGGTCCTGGCACATTATACACAGTGGGATACAGTGGGTCCTCGCACAATATACTCAGTGGGAGACAGTGGGTACTGGCACATTATACTCAGTGGGAGACAGTGGGTCCTGGCACATTATACTCAGTGGGAGACAGTGGATCCTGGCACATTAGACTCAGTGGGAGACAGTGGGTCCTGGCACATTAGACTCAGTGGGAGACAGTGGGTCCTGACACATTAGACTCAGTGGGAGACAGTGGGTCCTGGCACATTAGACTCAGCGGGAGACAGTGGGTCCTGGCACATTATACACGGCGTGAGACAGTGGGTCCTGGCACATTATACACAGCGGGAGACAGTGGGTCCTGGCACAATAAACTCAGTGGGAGACAGTGGGTCCTGGCACATTATACACAGTGGGAGAAAGTGGGTCCTGGCACATTATACTCAGTGGGAGACAGTGGGTCCTGGCACATTATACTCAGTGGGAGACAGTGGGTCCTGGCACATTATACTCAGTGGGAGACAGTGGGTCCTGGCACATTATACTCAGTGGGAGACAGTGGGTCCTGGCACATTATAATCAGTGGGAGACAGTGGGTCCTGACACATTATACACAGTGGGAGACAGTGGGTCCTGGCACATTATACTCAGTGGGAGACAGTGGGTCCTGGCACATTATACTCAGTGGGAGACAGTGGGTCCTGGCACATTAGACTCAGTGGGAGACAGTGGGTTCTGGCAAGTTATACACAGTGGGAAATGAAATGCTAATTTACATGTAAGAGCCTCAGGAAAAATGGTAGGTATAACAGAGGTCTGTATCCTTGAAAACAACAATGACAAAAGTCAGAAAAACTAGTATAAAGCAACAACGGAGCAAAAAAAAAAAATAAAAGTAAAAGAACCTAAAAAACCTTTAATACTTATTCAAGCCTCGGGACAGTTATCTTTGGATAAAGGAATTTATTGAAAATCTGCCTATGATTAAAGTCTTATTTGAAAAGTATAAAAAAAATTATATAAATTTATGTTTTGTCCATTTGATATATTTGTCAGCTTCAGTGAGTTGTATATCTGCTAATTCACGCTTCAGTTTCTGTATCTCTTCATAATTTTGGCCCGGGCTTTGAAAGCATTGGGTTAATTACCTTATTTGACTGATTTATTTTTGTAATCTAGTTTTTTTTGTATGTGCCCCATATTTTAATCAAATGGCCCCATATATAAGGTTTAAAGGCTGCCCAAATCATTATTGGTGTGGTATCTGCTGTACATCAATTCAGAATTTTACAGGTTTTCTGTTTTTTTGCAGGTTTTTGTATTTTTAATTGAATCTGTCAGCTTTTTATACTTAGATCTTTTAATAAATTTCATGACATATGTCGTTTTAGAAACAATGGGTTTATTCAAGGTTTCAAAAACCTCTAAACTCACTAAAATGTTGATTAATGGGCCTCCACAACATGGTTTACTCCACAAGATGTAGTCTTAGCCCTGCAGGTTCAGAAAAACTGAAACACAGTTCAATATCCATCTACTCATAAGGATATAAGGTCAGTCATAACCACTTTGCTCACCAAAGACCTGAATGCAGAGAGGAGCCAAGCCGACCGGGTGCCATAGGCAACACAACTGGCCACCTCCCCTCCCCCTGTGAGCGCGTGCGTGAACCTGAGCTATGAAAATGCATGAGGGTAAAGCAAGCACATTGGTATCATTGGGGAGAGTGGCAGCAGGAACAAGAGAGCCTGAACTAGAGGTAGGCTGATGACTGAACATGCAAATAAGAATACACGTGGAGCTCACCTAGTCTCTTAGTCGGATTTTCCCACGGGATATCCTGTGCTTGATATCCCAGTTTAGTCAAACTGTAGAAAATATGAAGGTGTGGGACACATCCAAGGCACAACTGGACTGCAATAATTTCTTTATTGGGGGTAGAGATACACAACATGTTTCGGGCAGCGCCCTTTGTCAAGTGTGACACTTGACAAAGGGCGCTGCCCGAAACATGTTGTGTATCTCTACCCCCAATAAAGAAATTATTGCAGTCCAGTTGCTGCCTTGGATGTGTCCCACACATTCATATTTTCTACAGTAGGCTGATGACTGTTTAAAAGGTACCTGCCCCTCAACCCCCTCAACCCTGCACCCTAGGCAGGTGCCTATTCTGCCTACCTCTAGTTTGGGCTCTGGCTGGATGCAGTTGCCAGGACTATCCAAGAGGTAGGCCTGGCAAAAATAAAAAACATACAGCACTTGGTGATGCACTTGACTTGACAATTTTAAAAGTGGTCAAAAGTACCTGTAATAAACTTCAATAGAGCCAACTAGCACCACTGCTATATGCTCCTTCTTTGTAAACATATGGAAGACATACAGAAAGGTGGAACAAGATACAAATAAGAGGTATACCCAAATCTGTTGAGAACCAAGACCTGTGCAAAACAGTATGTGCTATTTCAATCTTGCATGGGACCTGAAAGACCCCATAGGACTTGACAAGGTACATAGATCCCTAGGAGGCCAGATAAAAAAGAAAAACATAGAAAATAACCCCTTTAATGTTTTCAACTCCAGTGGCAGGGACAAAGATCATGGAGCTAGATTTGAATAGATTAGCTGTGATTCTCATTGAATGATTATTTTGCTGCAGCCACTGGTTCTGCAGAGTTGGAGAAAGTATGTATTAATATATACAAAAACTATAAAATCCATTACATAACAACACAGGACCCAGTGCAGTCTAAATATTCTGATTATGAATCAGTCTTGCTGTATCACCTTCTGGCAGATATTATTTGACTTGTGCTGTTTTGATAATTTATGACAATACCTCCCAACAGCAGCCCAGACCACACCGAGCATGTGCATGGTCTTGCAAAGAAGTTTAACAAAGTTATAAGATGGCAACCACCTGTGGCATAAATGATTTGTTTTATTAGGCTGCAGTAAGTTCATGTTTATGTTTAGTATACAACAAAAAACACTTCTAGCATTATTCTATTTTAGACTTTAGTTCCCCTTTAATGACAACACTAATATTTGCAGATCTGACACTACTGCCTCCTCACCACCAGAACATTGCCATCATGTACCCCCTTAAAGGACAAACAAACCCTTAATAAGAAAAAAACCCTACCCTACATAGGCCACCCTCCCTCCTCTCCCCAGCCTAGCTGCCCCCCCCCGGGCAAATGCCCCATACCATTTACTTACCCCTCCGTGCAGATTCTGTCCAATGGAGTTCACGGGCGGCATCTTCTTCTCTTTGGTAATCTTAGAAATGAGACCAGTGAAGCGGCGCATGTGCAGTTGAAACAATTTAATTTTTGGCAACATCTGCGCATGCACCAAAACTCACAAAAATTGCTGGAGCGTCGGTCTCATTCTGAAGATTACCGAATCGGCTGAAGATGGTTCCTGTGAATGCTCTGCTCTAAGTCATTAATGAACAAGTTGGATAAAAGAGGACCCAATATAGAGCCATGCTGGACTCCACTGAGAACCCTTCAAGAAGAAAATGGACCATTATCAAAGTAAAAAGATAGAAGCACTCCCATCAAGTTGCCGTATGAGATAATAAAGGCGGTTTTATTTTAACAAGATGGGAGTGCTGCTATCTTTCTACTTTGAGCTATAAGGTATGTGACATCTTTTGCGTGCACCCCCAGAAGAAAATACATATAACGTGTGCTGGAAAATTGTTGTTTTTGGAATGTACTATTATCATCCTAGGCACCATTAATAATAAAACAGAACTTAGTAGAAAGCAGTTTTTTATGTGGCACTGTATCAAACGCTTTGGCAAAGCCCAAATAAAACCCACTGTCCAACATAATCTGAAAATGTGATCCCCTAACAATTTTTCAAATAACTCGCTCCCCACCAGGGCCAGGCCAAGCTGACAGGGTGCGCTAGGCACCCCGGTCAGCTACCCTCGCTCCCCCCCCAGTGCACATGCATGTGCCATAAAATGAGGAGTGGAGGGAGGGAAAAGCAACAAAGAGGAAGGGGAGGGAGAGAGGTGGGGGGAGTGAGGGATGGAGTGAAGAGTGATAGAGGGGAGAGAGGCAAGAGCAGCAGGGGAGCGAACCACCTGGACTAGGGGTAGTCAGAAGACTTTTGAAGAGGTACATGCCCAGTGCCCCCACATCTTTGAGCCCTAGGCAGGTGCCTCTTCTGCCTATGGTAGTTCCTGCTCTGCTTACCACAGATGTCAAATTTACAGGCCTGTAATTGCCAGTCTGAGATTGTAATTCTTGCATACATTTACTTCTTTAGGGAATAAATTGAGAACACATGATTTAATATTGTTTTAAATGACAACCATTTCTGTTCTGTGTTTTTAGTGGAAAACGTAACACTCCAATCTATGATCAATTCAGACCTTAAAGAACTAAAATTAGCTTTTCTGAAATTCAGGGTCTTTGTTGGCCAGTTTAAAATTACCTTTTTGAAAGAAGCATTAAATAAGATGACAATATGGTCACTATTGCCCAGGGGTTCAACTAATTGCACATTTGCTATATATTCTGGGTTGTTATTTTTTATTTTGTGTGGCAGCTCAGTGATTCAAGTGAAGATTATTCTGAATTCTTACATTGCTACGTTTACTTGATACATTTCTCTGCTGCATCTGTGGAATATTAGCAATTATTATATCAATTATAACAGCTCCTTAAATGACTGTCTCTCTGGTCAGAGTTTAAGGGTCTGGCCACACGAGCAGATTCGGGGAGATTAGTCGCCCCATCGACAAATCTCCTCTTTTTTGGGGTGACTTTAGAAAACAAAGTGCCGCGTGTGCCTTCCCCCAGGCAATTTTCATTTTAGCCGGTGGAGGGCAGGGGGAAGGCAGTTCAGGGAGATTGTTGCCCCAAAGAAGAGGAGATTTGTCGCTGGGGTGACTAATCTCCCCGAATCTGCCCGTGTGGCCAGACCCTTAAAGGGGAAAAACACAATTTTTAAGTAGAAAAAAAAAACAATTTTTTTTTGTGAATTATTAAACGCAGATGCTGTTAACTGTATCTGGTCAAAGTTATTCTTGTTATCAGTAAAGATGAGAATGGGATGAGTACCTTCTAAGAGATGTTCTTTAGGATAATTTTTTATACCCAAGAATTCATGATCCCCTACATCAAAGTTTTTTCAATAAGAGCTTAAGATCATTGGGAAAGAAATAGCTTATTTAGAGGCATCTTTATGAAGTGTTTAGAGTAGTCAGAACGGACGAGAATAGGGCAGACGTGAATAAGCTCTTAAATTTTTCAAAAGCTTTTTCCGCAAAGGGAGACCAGTGGAATAAAGTAATTTTACTTTGTCAAGTCTGTAATTGGTTTTAGTATACCTGAGAAGTTCTTTATAAATTTCCTGTAAAAGTTGGCCAAACCAGCAATCCGTTACACACCTTTACAGTCAGATGGCGGGGGCCAAATGAGGATAGCTTCAGCTTTTCTTGGTAGCCATCTGAATCCAAAAAAAATATACTAAAATACTTACTTATTTAGAACCATTTACTGGCCATGTCTATTTTACTTATTTTAAAGGGGTTGTTCATCTCTGAGATAACTTTTAGTATGATGTAGAGAGTGATATTCTGAGACAAACGCCCATTTGAAAGCTGCAAAGAGTCCGAAGAAAAAGGCCAATAACTATAAAACTAAAATAAAACAAATAATGATAACCAATTGAAAAGTTGCTTAGAATTGGCCCTTCTATAACATAATAAAGGTTACCTTAAAGGTGAACCACCTGAAAATAGAATTAGGTTTCTTCAGAAAGGGTTAAATCACTCTGTTTAATGAAAAATATGAGCCTCTTTAAAATTCATTGGCTAAATTACGATCTTCTTCTTGCGTGGGCTGAGCAATACAACCCATATGTTTGTACATGATGAATTTATGCAAATACAGTAAGTAAAATCCCACTTAGTAAAAGTCAAAAAGTGATTGTTTCATGTTTTGGTTTCCATAAAACCATTTCTGGGAAAAATTGTGTCAGTCAAATGAATTAAACAATTTGCAAGCATACTTATTAACCAATAAAAATCAATCTATAATTAGAGTCAATTTACTGGCCTTTCCCCCCTTACTTATAGGAGATTGTAAAAAACGAATGACAAATATAGTGCTGTATTAACAGAATGATTTTTGCAGTTATGGCAAAAAAGTAATGCAACATAATGATTATATGGAGTAATAGCTTGTATATTGTGTTTAAAGTCACCGCAAGACAGACAGCTGATGTACACTGTTAATGATTTCTCCTGTAAATTGTACTGTAAAAGATGGCATTATCATCATATTATTGTCAGGCACAGAAAGGTTTAAGTAGGGCGAAGGAGGAAAAGTCACAGTATCTGAAGGGTTACTTCAGATACTGGTCCTGTCTGGTAATCCAGAGATTCTGGGGTGCAGTACTTCAATACTTAAATGAAAAGCTTGCATTACAAATATTCGCTCACCAGAACTCTATCTGTTGGGGTTAACAGGGGATTTGCAGTTCCGTCCCTACCCTAGAGTTTGTTACCTACAGCTGCTATACTATGCCAAAAAAGCCAAATTAATGCATTGGAAATCTCTCAACCCCCCAACAATACAATATTGGCAAAAACTAATAAATGACTCCCTCTCAAACCAGAAACTGACTTATCTGGCTAGAGGATGCCCAGGAAAATTTGAGGCTATCTGGGGTACCTGGCTAAATAAGCAAACTGTTTAAGTATATCTAAACTCATACAGTATAATCTATATGACAAACTCTGTCTCACCTCCCCTCCTTTCTGTATTTTTCTTCTCTGTTGTTATTGGTTTTGTAAATGTTTAAATTTAAAATAAAAACTTAAAAAAAAAAAATTGTAGTGGTGGACATTCCCATGCCAAGTGGAGGAAGAAGGCATTCAGACCATGGCATCTGGGACAGTTGGCCTCTGGTCGACCCACCATTCTTTGCAATCTCATTTGGGTAACAAAGTTGATGAAGGGACTTAATATCTATTAGAGATAGAATGATTCAATGTAAGTCCCTATGTAAAGGGGTTATTTATTAAGCTCTGAATTTTTCTAGTCTGACTTTTAAAGGTTCAAATGCAAAAAAAACTCCAAAAACCTCGATTTTTTTCGGGATTTATTAAAGTCCGATGATGTTAAAAGTCTGATGAAAAAAGTACTCCAACTCAGACCTGTAAAAGTCAATGGCAGGTTTCCTTTTAACAATTGGAATATTTTCTGTGTTGAGCTGGGGTTTCTGAAAAAATCTTAGCTTTCCAGCAATTTTACAAAAACATTTTCTGCAAAGGAAAAATTTGTGAAAATTATTAATAAATAGGGGGGAAAGTCTGTGCAGATTGTGTAAGTGTTTTTCAGAAAAAAGTGAGAACATTTCAGAGTTTGATAAATAACCCCCAAAGTGTCAGTTGCCTCTTCCCATTGTTCATAAATTAGATTTGGAAGCGATTGTAACTGCTTGTTGTTTGCCTTGGCAAAAGGTAGGTAACGAATGAGGGCCAAAGCCAAAGCATTGGAGTGTTTCCCAAAGATAGGGCCACTCTACTGAAGCAAACGCTCTGAGCCCAAGGAAAGAAGCAGCTTAAAACCAGCATTGTCATGATGGGTTTGTAGGTGTTATATACCTGTCTGAGATTGTTCAATGTACAGTATCTAGTAGAATTAATTCAAAGGCAACTGGACATTACAAAGTTTTTCTTGAAAACGTTCAAGCACTCATCCAAGTGGTTTCTTCAGTTCAACTGAAGTGGTAGGGAATTCCCTGGCATTTAAACCATTGAGAGTAGTAAAGTCACCAATATCCAATCACAATAGTTCTATTGAACTTTAGTAAGGTGTTGACTGAAACTCACAGATGTGTGAAAGTGTCACAATGGTACCATCATTGTCATTCAAGCAGGTGCTAACCTTTCAATGTACATGACTGGAAGTGTGAACTGTTGTGAAGCTGCCGGGTAAAGAAGTCAAAGCGGCATTATACATTGACAAGTGGTGTTTCAGGTCCCCTCCTCTGTTTAGGGATGGTTTTTCTCCTTTAGCATAAATGGCCTCTTTCACACCTATTTCAAACCATCAGTCTTCTCTATCCAAAATGTGCACTCTTCACTACACTGGACAGCATAGGCCACATTGCTCTTCATGTGCTTTGGTGTTGGCTCTTTAGGGTGCCCCAACTTCTGTCTTAGTAGTGTTTCTGGGTTAAAAATACACAGGAATGTGATTTTTCTTGAAAATTCTGATGTTGCACACATGGGATGACTATGTTGCTTTGTCTGCTATGCTCCTCTCCTCTATTTCTTGATTTGGTATTTTTGCTTGACTTCGATTCTGCTTAACCCTTCTGATTGACTTCCTGGTTTGCCCCGACCCGGCCTGATCTGACTACTCTATTGCCTAACGCCTTGTACCACGACCTTCTGCCCAAAGACTTTGCCTACTGTTGTGCCCCTCTACCTGTCTAGAACCCCTCGCCTTGCACCTCTCGTTATAAGACCTGGTGGCATCTGAGTAGCTGAGGGCTCCTCCCGAGGCCAAAGGCGGCTGCTACAGGCAGAAGCACAAGCCGAGACCAGGGTGCTCGGTATCGGTTCTAAATTTAGGGTGCCAACCGTTACACTTTGATTTGTTTTGATAAAGGCACAGACCAGGTTTTCAGAGCTCCTTTCAGATGCTTGCATTATTCTGTTACGATTGGTATCCCAAACCCAGAACAAACCCCAAGGTCCCGGCTCAGTCTTCCAACTTTAACAGCCACTTTTCACTTCGGGAGGAGCCCTCCGCTACTCAGATGCCACCAGGTCTTAGTGTGAGAGGTCCAGGGAGAGAGTTCTGGGAAGCCAAGGGACACGTGATACAGGAACGGAAAACAGGAATCGTGGTCAAGGGACAGGCCGAGTCAATAGCAAACAGGAGCAGGCAGTACAGATACAGAAGGTGGAAGATTAGTCGGGGTCACAGGCCAGGTAAAAACACACCGATATCAAAGTATAGAGCGGGATCAGAATGAATACATCTTACATGTTTCTCTGAATGCAAAGAACGGTTTTCTATCCCCAGAAATCTACCGGAAAAGGGATCCTTAGGTTTTGACTCTTGAATGGCAGGTGCTTGTTGCAGTTCATCCAGACGGGCAGTTAGTAGTTGCAGGCACTGGATCTTGCTTTGCCTCTTATTCCCCGAGACGCTGGAGGAAAATTGCTTTTTTGGTGTTAAGTGGGGGAAATTAATAGAGTTTATATAGCATACCAGTTGTTCATCAGTATAAGTGACCTTGGAACTATATAGAGCAGGGGTGTCCAACCCGCGGCCCGCGGGCCGCATGCGGCCCGGAATGGAGATCCGTGCGGCCCAGCAGGAAGCAATCTGTTTGCCATGTTGCGCGTCAGAGCAAAGGCACACCTCCTCTCCCCACAGCTTTGCTGGACTGGCTGCAGCCTCTCTACTGTGCGCGCGGTGCGTGTGACATCACCGCCGGCGCTCTGCGTGTGACGTCAGCGCCGGCGCTCTGCGTATGACGTCACCGCCTGTGTTCTCCGCACCAGTCTCCCCAACGGCTGCTAGCTAGCAGCTGCTGTTTGGCGCCAATTTCCTGGCTTTGCTGGGCCCTGCCCCCTCTTGTCTG
Source organism: Xenopus laevis (assembly GCF_017654675.1). Classification (NCBI taxonomy): domain Eukaryota; kingdom Metazoa; phylum Chordata; class Amphibia; order Anura; family Pipidae; genus Xenopus; species Xenopus laevis. The sequence goes on from NC_054372.1 coordinate 81,170,812, forward strand.
GCAGCGTGATAAAGGCACACAGAGAGAGAGAGCAACTCCCAAAACTATGTGGCTCTAAGCCTGCAGCTTACTGGCAAGTCTGGCACTCTTGCACTCCACAGCAACCAATTATGATTACCTCAGCTCCCCTGGTTCAGCACAATACACCTGCACAGTATTTTTACAGGTACAGAATTTTTTACTCTTTTAGTCTGTCTTAGTGCTTTGCATTTGATATGATAAATTTGGAAGTAGGGATTTGTGTAATAACACCCCTGGGCCATATACCTATTCCATAATTTTCTGGAATTATTATTTTTACTAAATTCACTGTGTGTAGGTCTGTAGGATAAGGCATTAATTCACTATTAAATCTATTTGACAACCAATTTGTTCACTCAACTTATTTATTCAATCATGTTAATTAAAGAGCAGTGCAATAAATTAGAATTAATACAAAAATGAATTAAAAAGAAATGAATTCCCAAGCCCCTGTGATTCCCAATAATCAATTGATTTGTTTTTTAAGATAATTAATTATGAGGTAAATGTACTTAATAGCTTATAAGTGCATTGCAATGAATAATCACTTCTTAATTAAATTCACAGTTCATAGTATCAAAAATAGAGAATAAATTTTGTAACTGAAAAATGAATTATAAATAAATTTTTTATTCAACTTCAAAAGTAGCCCAAACATAGCACAATATGTGCAGTGAAATAAAAAAAATTTTATGAAAATACGCCAGTTACAAATTGGGCCTCTTTTAGTTACGCCCCTGGTGATGGTCAAGTCTGTACCTACCATTTTGCTTTGTTGGAAAATTAGCAAAACAGTGAAAATTTTAAAAAGGCATATTTTCACATACATTCATTTATTTTTAAGACTTTTTTTTACTGCAAATATTGAACTATTTTTGGGCTACCTTTGAAGTGCCACTTGGCTAGTTTTGGGCTGATTTTGAAAATTAGACCTGGCAACCCTGAGAAGGTTGCTCTATATTTGTCCCATATTCCAGTGTATAGCTCAATCTGGTTATCTAGCTGGTATTGTAGTTAATTTCTGTGTATTTCCTTTATTTTTATAAATCAAAAGTGTTGTGTATTTCATGTGCGGCCCCAGAAATTTTTTCTTCTTCAAATGTGGCCCAGGGAAGCCAAAAGGTTGGACACCCCTGATATAGAGCTTTATAGAAAGAGGCAACACTGTCTAAGATGGCCTGGGGATTGAGTCTCTAATTCTCAACATCAGGGTTTGTGTATCTCTAATAATGGCTATATAGGCTTAGAAATTTCCCATATTTGTCGCCCTGTATAAATACCCTTTGGCTGGAGTACAAAACCTTTTCCTAGTCAATTAAGTTTGAGCTCAGATTTCTCTGAGCTTGACTCAAATTCATCTGATTTTCTCTCTGTACAGTTCTATGTCTGTTTCCAGAGGCAGTGGGAGCTTTAGCGGCTCAGGAGCCTGAGTACTCTGTTTCATGTGGCAAGCCATCATCTTTTTGTCTGCCCTAAGGTTACTTGATCACTTGAAAATTCAGGGGCACTTCTAATAAATGTATGTTGCAGCGCTTCCCTGATTGCTTTTAATTCAAAATGAAATCAGTACAGCCCTTTTAGATGGATTTTCTTGATATCTTCCTAAATTTTCAAATGATCTGGTAACCCTAGTCTGGTCTAATCAAAAACACAGTTTCAGCCACTCAAATGCCTTTTTTTCCACTGCAGCCTATACTGTTTCAATCAGCTGTTCAATTTCTGATATACTGTGCTAAGTATAATGACTCACAAACCTAATATTAAAAATAGCCTAATTAAGAAAACAAATAAAATAATTATATATTTACTCACCAATATAAAGCTAATTATAAAAATTCTAATAAACTGGGTTTGCAGTCTTCAATATAATCAGACTGAAGAGCATAAACGCTTGGTATAACTGTTAATCAGTGCTGGCAGCATGCAGGTAAGAGACAGGTAATGAGCAGGAGCTGTGGACCAGAACTACTTGTCTTTGGTGCAATTACGTCTTTGCCTGGCTCTGAGCACCAACTTATCTTTCTCTACAGGACAATCCAACAGAGCTAAAGATTGTAATAAAAACAGAGGCAGAATCACAATGAAACAACTGCAAATACAGAAGACAAACTTATTAAAACATCTTGCCCCAGGCTCTCAGCAACATTTACACCCTTGATAAAGCAGAGTTCAAAGAGCCAAAAGCATGGGTTCCATCCTAGGAACTACCCATACTACTACTATGGGAATAATACTGTCCTACAGGGCACACAATTACCTGTGGAATACAGGGATATGTTAACTCCTTACATGTGTGATGTGTGTATAGTATGTGTTAGAGATAACACAAAGCAAAAACTGTGGTACTGTGTTAGCCAGTAGCACAAATAACAAATAAAAAACAAACAAATACAAAAAGTATTGAAGAAGTGATATAAATCAAAACAAAAATCAGAAAGTACCTAATGTTAAAGTGAAGGAGTAGCCCAAGTACTATTAAAAGTTAAACAAATCTTTATTAGGACATACATAAGCCTAACGTGTTTCGTGCCTGAGTGGGCACTTACTCATACTGAGTAAGTGCCCACTCAGACACAAAACGCATTAGGCTTATATAAAAAAATCATACATTGCGAGCTTTCGGAGCACCAAGGCCCTTTGTCAGGAAAATACAATTGAAAGCTAGAAAGGCACAGCATATATACTGTTAGATCAGTGAAAGGTATTCATGGTCAATACAGATAGATAGAGATCAATTGCAGAGATAATAAAATGAATTAGGGTGGGTTGTAAATAATCCAGGAGTCTAGATTCAATCAGGTCACATAGTGTGAAATGAAACCTGACCCTAAATTAAGGCCCTGTCTTGATGTGTTAAATAACTCCATACATTTAAATTCATAGATATTCCTTTCCCATTCAGTTTTAAAGTTCCCTTTTAAGTTCCCTGAAGACTGTGATTTTGATAGTTATATAGTTAGTTATATAGTTAAATCAGGTTGTAAAAAGACAAAGTCCATCAAGCAGGGCCGGAACTAGGGGTAGGCAGAGTAGACGGCTGCCTAGGGCGCCATCACTTTAAAAAGTATTTTCCTTTTTTTTGGTTGTTTTTTTTTAAAGTGATTATTTATTTATTTCTGTCGTCATGGCTGCGGGACGGAAACCTCCCGCCACCTCCCCCTCAGGGCCTCACCTCCCGCTTCACCTTTTCTCTCCTGCTGGCAACTTAGTACAGTCTAGCACAGTGCGTCTTGCACATGCACGTCAATGACGTCACTGATGCGGCAGAGGTGTCGGCCTAGCGCATTGGTGTGGTGGCTCAGGCTCAGTGCTCGCCTTGCAGCCTTGTACAGTCACTCCACAGTCCACACAGTTTGACGATTGGAATTGGATTCTGTACTGCTTCCTGCTGTTGGTACAGTGAGCTCAGCCAGGTAAAGATTTGGGGCCATATTTTTGTAATGTTGCTACTGCTGGCACAGGTAAAGATTGGGGCAGGGGGGCAGTATGATGGATGCTGGGTTTGTGTGCCAGCCAGGTACAGGGGGCAGTATGATGGATAGCTACTGGCACTGGCACAGGGGGGCAGTATGATGGATGGCACTGGCACAGGGGTAAGTATGATGGATGGCACTGGCACAGGGGGCAGTATGATGGATGGCTGCTGGCACTGGCACAGGGGGCAGTATGATGGATGGCACAGGGGGCAGTATGATGGATGTCACTGGCACAGGGGGCAGTATGATGAATGGCTGCTGGCACAGGGGGCAGTATGATGGATGTCACTGGCACAGGGGGCAGTATGATAGATGGCACTGGGGGCAGTATGATGAATGGCTGCTGGCACAGGGGGCAGTATGATGGATGGCACTGACACAGGGACAGTATGATGGATGGCTGCTGGCATTGGCACAGGGAGCAGTATGATGGATGGCTGCTGGCACAGGGGGAAGTATGATGGATGGCACTGGCACAGGGGGCAGTATGATGGATGGCACTGGCACAGGGGGCAGTATGATGGATGGCTGCTGGCACAGGGGGCAGTATGATGGATGGCTGCTGGCACAGGGGGCAGTAAGAATGATGGCTACTGGCTCCGGCACAGGGGGCAGTATGATGGATGGCTGCTGGCACTGGCACAGGGGGGAGTATGATAGATGGCACTGGCACAGGGGGCAGTATGATGGATGGCAATGGTACAGGGGGCAATATGATGGATGGCACTGGCACAGGGGCAGTATGATGAATGGCTGCTGGCACAGGGGGCAGTATGATGGATGGCTGCTGGCACAGGGGGCAGTATGATGGATGGCACTGACACAGGGGCAGTATGATGGATGGCTGCTGGCACTGGCACAGAGGGCAGTATGATGGATGGCTGCTGGCACAAGGGGCAGTATGATGGATGGCACTGGCACAGGGGGCAGTATGATGGATGGCTGCTGGCACAGGGGGTAGTATGATGGATGTCACTGGCACAGGGGGCAGTATGATGGATGGCACTGGCACAGGGGGCAGTATGATGGATGGCACTGGCACAAGGGGCAGTATGATGGATGGCTGCTGGCACAGGGGGCAGTATGATGGATGGCACTGGGGGCAGTATGATGGATGGAATTGGCACATGGGGCAGTATGATGGATGGCTTTTGGCACAGGGGGCAGTATGATGGATGGCTGCTGGCACTGGCACAGGGGGCAGTATGATGGATGGCACTGGCACAGGGGGCAGTATGATGGATGGCACTGTCACAGGGGGCAGTATGATGAATGGCTGCTGGCACAGGGGGCAGTATGATGAATGGCTGCTGGCACAGGGGGCAGTATGATGGATGGCACTGACACAGGGGGCAGTATGATGGATGGCTGCTGGCACTGGCACAGGGGGCTGTATGATGGATGGCTGCTGGCACAGGGGGCAGTATGATGGATGGCACTGGCACAGGGGGCAGTATGATGGATGGCTGCTGGCACAGGGGGCAGTATGATGGATGGCACAGGGCCAGTATTGATGGTATGGCTGCTGGCACTGGCACAGGGGGCAGTATGATGGATGGACCACAGGGGGGCAGTATGATGGATGGCACTGTCACAGGGGGCAGTATGATGAATGGCTGCTGGCACAGGGGGCAGTATGATGAATGGCTGCTGGCACAGGGGGCAGTATGATGGATGGCACTGACACAGGGGGCAGTATGATGGATGGCTGCTGGCACTGGCACAGGGGGCTGTATGATGGATGGCTGCTGGCACATGGGGCAGTATGATGGATGGCACTGGCACAGGGGGCAGTATGATGGATGGCTGCTGGCACAGGGGGCAGTATGATGGATGGCACAGGGGGCAGTATGATGGATGGCTACTGGCACCGGCACAGGGGGCAGTATGATGGATGGCTGCTGGCACTGGCACAGGGGGCAGTATGATAGATGGCACTGGCACAGGGGGCAGTATGATGGATGGCTGCTGGCACTGGCACAGGGGGCAGTATGATGGATGGCACAGGGGGCAGTATGATGGATGTCACTGGCACAGGGGGCAGTATGATGAATGGCTGCTGGCACAGGGGGCAGTATGATGGATGTCACTGGCACAGTGGGCAGTATGATGAATGGCTGCTGGCACAGGGGGCAGTATGATGGATGGCACTGACACATGGGCAGTATGATGGATGGCTGATGGCAATGGCACAGGGGGCAGTATGATGGATGGCTGCTGGCACTGGCACAGGGGGCAGTATGATGGATGCTGCTGGCACAGGGGACAGTATGATGGATGGCACTGGCACAGGGGGCAGTATGATGGATGGCTGCTGGCACAGGGGGCAGTATGATGGATGGCTGCTGGCACAGGGGGCAGTATGATGGATGGCTGCTGGCACCGGCACAGGGGCCAGTATGATGGATGGCTGCTGGCACAGGGGGCAGTATAATAGATGGCACTGGCACAGGGGGCAGTATGATGGATGGCTGCTGGCACTGGCACAGGGGGCAGTATGATGGATGGCACTGGCACAGGGGGCAGTATGATGGATGGCTACTGGCACCGGCACAGGGGGCAGTATGATGGATGGCTGCTGGCACTGGCAGAGGGGGCAGAATGATGGATGGCTACTGGCACAGGGGGCAGTTTGATGGATGGCTACTGGCACTGGCACAGGTACAAGGGACAAGAAAAATAAAGGCAAGAAAATTGCTCTTAAATTTACTTCTCAATATTTTACACTATTTATTATCTTTTACTTGAAAGTTTAATGTGTTTACAAATGTGTTTTTGCCTCACAAAATGAGAACTTTTCATATTTGTACAGTTGAATGTATAAATAGTGGCAGAAGGATTGGCTGAAAATTCTGCAGATACATATTAATCTACCTCAAAAATGGGCTGGCAGCGGAAGGGCTACCTTATCACTGAGGAGGTTTCAGCTCATTCTCATAGGAGTTATGTTAAAAATAAAATGTGGTGGACATTCCAATATTGGTGTTAAGTGAAGCACTTTGTTTATCAGGATCAAATTATCCTACTGTTTTGTTTTTTCTGACATTTACCTTATTTTTGTTAACATTACATATTTATATAAATGAAACATTTAATTCATTAATGTGTTGAACACTTCCTTGCTTTCTTTATTTAAATATTGTTATGGTAAGGTGGCAAATGGTAATGCTTGATGGGGGTGCTAATTGAAGCTCTTGCCTTGGGTGCCAAACTACCTTGGCCCGGCCCTGCCATCAAGTTCAACCCCTCCAAATGAAAATCCATACACACACCCCTCCATACTTTCACATAAATTATATATACCCATATCTATACTAACTATAGAATTTAATATCACAATAGCCTTTAATATTATGTCTATCCAAGAAATCATCCAAGCCACTCTTAAAGGCATTAACAGAATCAACCATCACAACATCACCCGGCAGTGCATTCCACAACCTCCCTGACCTGACTGTAAAGAACTGCCTACTCTGCTTCAAATGAAAGTTATTTTCTTCTAGTCTGAAGGGGTGGCCTCAGGTACAGTGATCCTCTTTATGGGTGATTGCAGAAGTGTTGCCCCACTGGTGTATCCAGTGCTAAACTGGGAACAAAAAGGTGAAGGGGTGGTGTGTGTGGCATGTGTAGCCCTGCACACAGAAGAAAGCCACACCCAGAAAGAAAAGGCGGCATGCACAGCAAATTTTTTTGTGGCCCCCGTTTTGTGGCCACTAATGGCCCACTAAATCAGTATTTACATTTATAAATACCGCAGAACCCATAGCACAGTGGCACAGAGGCAATATCTCATATAAATACCCCCAAGAGTCATACAGGGTGTCACAGTGGCAATATTATATAAATATCCCCAGAAATCATCATCATCAGCCCAGCACTACGGAAAGCATTTTAGGACATCTTCAGGAGAAATTGCTCTCCTGCATGCAATCTCCTAAGGCAGAGGAATGCAGCATAGGCTGTTATTTCTCTCACCCATCCATCCTCAAAGGCTGGGTTCCCATCTCCCCCCCTTGTGGCTCAATTCTCAGTCCTCCCTCCTCAGCCATCAGCTCTCCCTCCTCAGCCATCAGCTGTCAGCCCTCCTCAACTGTCAGCCAACATAGAAGTTGCAGCTTGAACTTAAAGGACCAGTAACATCATTTTTTATTCACAAAAAAAAAAAATTAATATACATTACTTACCCCCAATATGCTGCTCTTTCCTGCTGTTTCAGTAAGACAGCTGAAAAAAATCAAACCGACGCTGTCCCACGGCGTCCAAAGGGTCTCCGCCATCTTCTAGCTTCATCTTCCTTCTTCTCCTCTATGTGCGCATAGCTGTGTGCCTCTTCCGGGTCTTCATGACATCACTTCCTCTCTCACTGCATGTTCCCTCGGCGTCTGTCCATGCAGCTTTCCCCGTGTTCCTGTCACCACAGCCTTTGCCTTCTTTCAAGTAGCTTTACCCCTCCATGTTCCTCTCACAGACATTCCCTCACCCAGCCTTTTCTTTTCTGAGCGTCCACTTTCAGTGCAGCATTCTCCCCCCCTGTTCCTCTCACTGCCGTTCCCTCATCCAGCTTTCTTGTTTCCTCCCCCTCCATGTTCCTCTCACACTGCGTCTCCTTTCCTTAGCGTCCCCTTTCAATTGCAGCCTTCCCCCTCTGTGTTCCTCTCACTCTTTTCCGTCACCCAGCTTTCAAGTTTCCTCCCCCTCCTCTGTGTTCCTCTCACTGCTGCCTTTTCGTTTCCTCCCTCTCCATGTTCCTCTTACTACCGGCTCCTTTCCTTAGCGTCCCCTGTCAATGCAGCCTTCTCCCCCCTGTGTGCCTCTCACTGCTCAGATTTCAACTTTCCTCCCCCCTCTTTGTTCCTCTCTACTGTTCACTCCCCTCACCAACTCGTCTTAAAAAAATAAAAAATAAAATACACGGCAAGAAGAACTTCTGCACTTGCCGGCTGCTCTTCTGACTTCCGGGTTCCTGCCGGAAGTCGTTGGAGGAGGAGTACTGCCGGGGCCGCGCACGTACTTGCAACTAAATTGGTTAGAGAGACGGAAGACTTAAATTATGAGGGTAGACTGTCAAGGTTGGGGTTGTTTTCTCTGGAAAAAAGGCGCTTGCGAGGGGACATGATTACACTTTACAAGTACATTAGAGGACATTATAGACAAATGGCAGGGGACCTTTTTACCCATAAAGTGGATCACCGTACCAGAGGCCACCCCTTTAGACTAGAAGAAAAGAACTTTCATTTGAAGCAACGTAGAGGGTTCTTCACAGTCAGGACAGTGAGGTTGTGGAATGCACTGCCGGGTGATGTTGTGATGGCTGATTCAGTTAATGCCTTTAAGAATGGCTTGGATGATTTTTTGGACAGACATAATATTAAAGGCTATTGTGATACTAAACTCTATAGTTAATATAGATATGGGTATATAGAATTTTAATTAAAAGTAGGGAGGGGTGTGTGTATGGATGCTGGGTTTTCATTTGGAGGGGTTGAACTTGATGGACTTTGTCTTTTTTCAACCCAATTTAACTATGTAACTAACTATGTAACTATGTACTGCGCAGAGTAAAGACTGGTCGCCAAATCGCCGTTTTTCTAAAGTCAGGTCCGACCATGGAGGGGAGTTTTTACTGGGGAGGGTGAATACGGAATATCTATTAGGTCGTGAGTATTATATACAGGCTGTAATTTTTATTTTTTTAATAAAAAAAAATGATGTTACTGGTCCTTAAATGCCTATTGGCTAAAAGAAATGGCATCAAATGAAAAAAAATGGAAGGTTTAAAGAATAAATAAATAAAAAAAGCAAGCCAAGAAGAAGTTTCCATGAATACTAATGAAATGTGGTGAATATAGGGAAGATGATCGCTGATTAATGAGGGCGCAGGGCTGACAATGCACACCCTGGTTTATGAGCTGACGAGGGAGAGCTGATGGCTAAGGATGGTTGGCGGAAAGCTGACTGCTGAGAACAGGGTGGTCTTACCAACTGCAGGGCCTAATTGGGGCAACTTTGGCGGGGTCCTCAGATTTAAAGAGCCAGTAACATTTTCAAGTAGACTTTATGTATTTATACCCTAGCAACCATGCATTGTTTTGAATAAGAGACTGGAGCCTATAGTAACAGTGGGATAATAGTCTCTGGGAAGGGAGTGTGACTGTGGGATAGCAGGTATAGTAGGGAGAGGTGGTGTTTATAGTAACAGTGGGATAATAATCTCTGGGAAGGGAGTGTGACTGTGGGATAGCAGGTATAGTAGGGAGAGGTGGAGCCTATAGTAACAGTGGAATAATAGTCTCTGGGAAGGGAGTGTTGGATAGCATGTATAGTTGGGAGAGGAAGAGAGGATCCACCGCCGGCGTCTGAAGAGAGGATCCACCGCCGGCGTCTGAAGAGAGGATCCACCGCCGGCGTCTGAAGAGAGGATCCACCGCCGGCGTCTGAAGAGAGGATCCACCGCCGGCGTCTGAGAGAGGATCCACCGCCGGCGTCTGAAGAGAGGATCCACCGCCGGCGTCTGAAGAGAGGATCCACCGCCGGCGTCTGAAGAGAGGATCCACCGCAGTCTGAAGAGAAGATCCACCGACGCCGTCTAAAGAGAGGATCCACCGCCGTCTGAAGAGAGGATCCACCGCCGCCAAAGGAGAAGAAGAAGCCACCGCCGAGGAAGAAGACGTCACTAAGGAGAAACTGCGTGAAAGGGCCCCGGCGAACTTGACAGGTAAGTCCCATTGGCCACCAATGTTAACCCCCCCTGGCCACCAATGTTAACCCCCCTGGCCACCAATGTTAACCCCCCTGGCCACCAATGTTAACCCCCCCTGGCCACCAATGCCCCCTGGCCACCAATGTTAACCCCCCCTGGCCACCAATGTTAACCCCCCTGGCCACCAATGTTAACACCCCCTGGCCACCAATGTTAACCCCCCCTGGCCACCAATGTTAACCCCCCGGCCACCAATGTTAACACCCCCCTGGCCACCAATGTTAACACCCCACTGGCCACCAATGTTAACACCCCCCTGGCCACCAATGGTAACCCCCCCTGGCCACCAATGTTAACCCCCTCAGGCCACCAATGTTAACCCCCCCGGCCACCAATGTTAACCCCCCTGGCCACCAATGTTAACCCCCCTGCCCACCAATGTTAACCCTCCTGCCCACCAATGTTAACCCCCCCTGGCCACCAATGTTAACACCCCCCTGGCCACCAATGTTAACAACCCCTGGGCACCAGCATTAACCCCCTGGCCGCCAGTGCTACAAAGGGGGCCCTGCCTACTAATGTTACCCATTCTGAAATGTTGGGAGGTATGTGACGACATATGTTCTAGCGCCCGTTAATTTAACGGGCTTAATGTCTAGTAAATTAATAATACATCAAAAAGGAAACTAAACATTCCTGCAAAGCATCATGTATGTTTCTAACAAATTTCTCAAGTTTCCATTGTCTTAATGAAAAGCAGTTCATTCACAATACATTTTGCACATGTTCTGCAGGATTCTTTGTCTGTCCAAGAGTCCATTTGCATCTCATGTGCCAAAGATGATACCGTATCACCATTAAAATGATATACAAGGTTTCCCTTTCCACACCATTCTCTCTCCCTAAACAAGATTTAACATTCTGGTTGTGGTCATAAAATGCAAATCAAGAGCCATCTGTATGTTTCTTATTTAAAGACGTGTCTTAACTTTTGCCACCTAATCTTTTTACCTGAATCCTTACATCTGCCTCATGGCTCACAATCCCTCCTTCCTCTTCCTCCAGTGACTCCCAATCTGCCTCCTGGGATTCAGAAGCCTCTTCCCTCTTACTCTTTTTCCTACTGGAGATAACAGAAAAGAGACTTTTCCTTTTCTCATGTGCTTCCTCTATTCTTGCCTATTCTTCCTCTGCCACTTCCCCCATGATTTCCCCCCTTGCTAAACAAACCTATTTTCAGTTTCAGTGGTAATTACACCAGGGCTCTTATTCTCTTTAACTTTCTTCTTTGATTTGCTGCCCACCACTTTCCACTCATCCCTTCCTCTCCCCTTTTCATGGACATCAGTTCCTTTGTCTTTTTATTCCCTTCACTCCTCCCCTTGTCACTCTTCCTTCCATCTTTCTCTGCCTTCTTCCCTCTCACCTCTGTTTGGCGCCCTCTAGCTGTTTCTCTTTCCCCTTCTGCCGTCTCCTCCCCCTTGTCTCAGTCTGTGGCAGGTTCTCCCCTGGCATTGGGGTGCTCATCTCCTGTGGCAAATTCGGACAAGCTCGCTGAATGTTGAGCCAGGCTTCGGGGCATGATCTATCAGCATGGCCTGACTTCATGCACAGGTTACAGTTTATTGCCTGGACTCATTCTTTGCTCGGGTGCCCAGTCTCCCCACACAAAGCACATTTCTGTATGTTACATTTCATGGCATAATGCCTGTTGGACCCACATTTATAGCATAGTCTGGGCTGATCCACATAGAAGCAGACACCCCTTGTTTTCCCAATGAAAAAAGAATTTGGGAGGTGTCTCTGAACATTATGCTCTACATGCAGTTTAACTTGGACTTTATATCCCCCAACTCAGAAAACTTCCTCATCAAACAGTCACACCAGGGGGGGATAAACAGTGCACTGGCGCCTGAGCCATATGAGGAAATCCTGCTCATGCACCGTCTCATTCTTCATCATTATAGTCACAACTTTAGTTTCAGGTTTGGAGACAGGTATTACCCTAAACCTCATTCACACCTTGGCCTCTTTCTTCAGATGATAACTGTGGTATTTACAAAAATGGCCTGTAGATGTCACTGTGCTCAGACTTATACTGTGCATACTTCCTGACAGCTTAAAAGTGAAAGCTACTGTTGTGTAATGGCTTCATGAGAGCCTGCTAATAAAGCACTGTTATACTCTACTCATCTTTGTCTACCCAAAACAACAGATTGGCGACAGGATGGCTCCTCTACCTCTGCAGCAGCCTGCACCTTTTCTTCCACACCCTGGTGAGCCTACCATAGCTTTTACTGCTTGGATCCGTATGTTTGAAAATTACATTATTGCTGCTGACCAAGGGGAGATTTCTGTTGCTAGAAAGCGTGCTTTACTTATTCACTGCCTGGGAGCAGAGGGACAGCGTATATTCTATACATTACCATTACCTGATGATACTTATGAAACTGCTCTTACTGCTATAAAGAACCTTTTCATGCCAAGAGTAAATGTGGTTGCTGAAAGATATAACTTAATGGCGAATCCACAGAACAATTTGTAGCAGCTTTGAGAGAGCTGGTTGTTACCTGAGCGTTTTGGAATCTAACAGATGAAATGCTACGAGACCAAATAGTGGAAAAAACAAACTCACCTTGCATTAGAGAGAGACTGCTCCTAGAGCAGGATTTAACCCTTGCAAAGGATACTACAATTGCTAGCCAAATTGAAACAGCAGTAGCAGAGGCATAGGGGCAAATTCACTAAGAATCGAAGTTGCGCCAGGCGCAACTTCGCTGCTCTTCGCCGCACTTCGCCGCACTTTGCCAGGCGAATTTTCGCCAGCGCTCCGCAAATTCACTAAAATGCGAAGTTGCGCACAGGGGTAGCGAAAGGTTGCGGAGTTGCGCTAGCGTTGTTTCGCTATATAAAGCGAAGTTGCGCTAGCGAAGGCTAATTTGCATACGGCGCGAAATTCAAATTTCAATGGAGGAACACGTATCTGCACTACAAATGCCTAGAAAACCTTCAAATCTGCAAATAAAAATTTTATTTTGCCCTACACATGTGCCCACTGTCTAAGTAAGTTGCCATGAGTCAGGAAAAGTAGGGGGGAGAAAGGGGAGCCCCAAAAAATTTTCGATCTTTTTCAGCCTATCAGCCATCATGTAGAAAACACGCCAGCGTTTTTTGGGACTTAGAAAAATTTTTGACTTTTTTTGAAACAATCCCTATCTACTCTATTGCGCTTCGCCAGGTCTGAGGTGGCGAAGGAAGTCTAGCGTAAAAGGTAGCGTTCAGTACACTGCGCAAGTTAGTGAATTTGCGTAGTTTCGTCGCTAGCGAAGATTCGCCTGGCGTAAGGTTGCGAAGTAACACTAGCGAAACTACGCCAGCGTAGTAGCGAAAATGCCAAACGCTAGCGAATTAACGCTAGCGTTCGGCGCTTCGCGCCTTAGTGAATTTGCCCCTAAAACTCTCAGTCAGGGAACTGCTGGGAATGTACAGATTGTGAATTCAGCACTGTGGCCTAATAATGCACAGTCATAGACAAAATACAGTGCTAAGGAAAGGGATTGCGAATCATGTTACATGTCCTGCAAAAGCAGTACGGTGCCGCAACTGCACAAAAGTAGGACATTTTGCTAAGATCTGCCGTAGTTCTGCTAACGATGTTCATGAAGTCACTACTACAAATGTTACAGTATTAAGTGTGGATAAAGCTGGTACATTTATTCCAGACAAGTTTATATGCACAGTGTCAGTACTGCTTCTGCTGACACGGGACACTCTAATAACCTGATGCTTGATACTGGTTCAGCTGTTTCTATACTACCAAAGGACAGGGCCGGGCCAGGCCAGGTGGGCGCTCTAGGCAACCCGGCCTGGCAACCCCCCCCACGCATGTGCTTTCCTGTCCAGGTGCGACAGAGAGGTGAGAGCGAACAGGGAGCAGGGAGGGAGCAGGCCGGCGTGACTACAAGATAAGGGGAGGGAACTGAGAGCAGACAGGGAGCCGGCCGGCGCGACTGACAGGAGAGAGTGAACAGAGAGCAGGGGGGAAACGTCCGGCACGACTCCAAGATGAGGGGAGGGAACAGAGAGGGAGCCGGCTGGCGTGACTGACAGAAGAGGGAGGGAACTAAGAGGAGGGAGGGAGCCGGCCGGTGCAACTCAGAGATGAGGGGAGGGAACAGAAAGGAGGGAGTTGGCCAGCATGACTGACAGAGGAAAGAGCAAACAGAGATCAGGGAGTGAGCCAGCAAGTGCAACTCAAAATGAGGGGAGGGAACAGAAAGCAGGGAGGGAGCCAGCCTGACTGAGAGAGAAGAGAGGGGAGGGGTCACTGAGGGAGGGAACAGCGATGGAGAGGAAGTTCACAGGAGGGAAGGAAGACTGAGGAGTGCGGACTAGGGGTAGGCAAAGGACAATTTATAGAGGCAGCTGCCCAGCGCCCCCCTATCACTGCGCCATAGGCAGCTGCCTCTTCTGCCTACCCCTAGTTCCGGCCCTGCCAAAAGATATTTTCTTGAAATACTTTGCAAAAGATCCGCTTGTTGCACCTGCCCTGAAACTGGTCAGTTACTTAAAGGATCCAATCCCTGTGCTTGGTTGCTTGCCAGTGATGTACAATTTGAATCAAATACTGCAAAATGTGACTACATTGTGAATAAGGGTACTGCTATACTTGGAAGGGATCTCTTTGCTGCATTAAACCTACAATTAATTGATGGTCTTATTACTACAGCATCAGTGCCTGCCACACAGCCAGTGTCTAAAATTTCACCACAAAGCAACACTTCACTGGGCTGTGCAAAGAACTTTGTACACAAAGTTAAGTTGAGACCAGATGTAAAACCAATATAATTTCCTGATTCAGCATGGGAAAAACGTATTGATATTGTCAGTCCTTTTACAAATTTGCTATAACCTTGATAGACTACTACAGTAAATGGCCTGAAATTGCATTTGTTTCTCAAATAACATCAGCTACAGGAATAAAATTTCTGTCTACAGTCTTCAGCAGAGAAGGTAATCCAAAGGAGTTAATATCAGACAACGGACCACAGTTTGTCTCATATGAGTTTGAATCCTTTCTGAGAGAGAGGAATATTGTGCAAAGGAAATCTTCAGTGTATTACCCACAAAGCAAATGGAGAAACCAAGCGATTCAACAGAAGTCTGAAAGAAGCACTACAGACAGCAAATCTTACTGGGAAATCTTGTAAAGTATTTACAACAGAGTTCCTACATAACTGCAGAGCAACGTGCCATGAAACACCCCAATCATCTCCTGCTGAATTATTACATGGTGGACAGATGCGCACTAAGTTACAGGTTGCAGACATCAAACTTCCACAAAATACTTTGCCTACAAAATCATCTACTGCTGACATTGTGAAACGTCAACAAGCCAAATGCAAGGCTTATACTGATAGAAAACGTGGTGCAAGAGAAGTGCACTTTCAGCCTGGATCTTTAGTCAGAATTAAGAAACCAGGAATACTGAAACAAGGACAATCTAAATTTACTACACCACTTGAAGTGAGACGCCAGCGAGGACCATACACATATGAACTGTCTGATGGACGCATATGGAATGCAAGTCGTCTTGCTCCTGTTAGATATGACTTTGGAGAAGCTCCATTTAATGAAGGACATTTTCCTACTCCTGATGTCAGGCCTGAAGAAAGTGAACCTATAAGGCGTACTGAGAGAATCTGCATGGACCCAGGACTATGTGATGTGAATAATGTATATTATTGCTTTAAGATGCATTGTTGTTGTTTATTACATTTGCCCAAATGCTTTCCTACTATGGGGGAATATGTGGTGTTTATACAAATGGCCTGTAGATGTCACTGTGCTCAGACTTATACTGTGCATACTTCCTGATGGCTTAAAAGTGAAAGTTACTGTTGTGTAATGGCTGCATGAGAGCCTGCTTATAAAGCACTGTTATACTCTACTCATCCTCGGCTCCCAAAACATAACAATACCTCCTCCAAAATTCCTCTAACCCTTGGGATAATTTAAAACGGACTTCAAATTCAGTTAGAGCATAAATATCTGGGGTGGGGTGAAATCCAACAACTGTTGGAGAAATCCTCTCTCTCATTCACTCACGTAATTTTAACTACATTTATTCTCTTATCGATCAGATCATTAGAGTCATCATGATGCACTTTCTGCAACCTCTAAGGCCACACTGCTCCCAGGCTCCTTGCTGTCTGTAGCCATCTCCTGGCTGGTCAGAGCACTTTCTGCAACCTCCAGGGCCACACTGCTCCCATGCTCCGCACTGTCTACAGCCATCTTGCAGCCATCAGACTCCACTCTCTCCTCCTGGCTTGCCTCTGTTGTAGCTCCGCAGCTCCCTGCATTCACTCCAACACCAGCCTCCAGTTCGATAGACTCAGAATCACTCTCCTGCCGCTTCTGGAACAGCTTTTACTTTTCTTTTTCTTACCTTTAATGGAGCAGGAAACATTGCCCTTTGCTGTGCGGTCCACGGTCACCACTATATTAGGACCAGTAGCCCTCCTGCTGCCGCCCAAACGGGTCTTTACTGCACGACTTGCAGGCATAAATACATTCTTCCCCATGGAGTGGGGAAAGGCAACAAAGATAAAGAAAACGTGTCCACAACACTAACCCCCAGATCCAGCCGGGCCTGGGAGAAAGTCACAACTCCACAGAGCTCTCCAAACACATCCTCGCAGTAGTGATTAGAAAATGGCCTCTGGGAAGGGGGTGTGGCTGTGGGATAGAAGGTATAGTAGGGAGAGACGGTGCCTATAGTAACAGTAGTGTGGCTGTGGGATAGCAGGTATAGTAGGGAGAAATGGTGCCTATAGTAACAGTGGGATAGTAGTCTCCGGGAAGGGACTGTGAGATAGCAGGTACAGTAGGGAAAGATGGTGCCTATAGTAACAGTATGATAATAGTCTCTGGGAAGGAACTGTGGCTGTGGGATAGCAGGTATAGTAGGGAGAGAGGGTGCCTATAGTAACAGTAGTGTCGCTGTGGGATAGTAGGTATAGTAGGGAGAGATGGAGCCTATAGTAACGGCGATAATAGTCTCTGGGAAGGGAGTGTGGCTGTGGGATAGCAGGTATAGTAGTGAGCGATGGAGCCTATAGTAACAATGGGATAATAGTCTCTGGGAGGGGGGTGTGACTGTGGTATAGCAGGTATAGTAGGGAGAGATGGTGCCTATAGTAACAGTGGGATAATAGTCTCTGGGAAGGGACTGTAAGATAGAAGGTATAGTAGGGAGAGATGGTGCCTATAGTAACAATGGGATAATAGCAAGCATGGAGTTACGGAAAGGCCACCTAGGCTTAGGGCAGCAGGATTTTAGGGGGGCGGCATGCTGCCCAACCACACCCACATTGGTCCAGATGATGAAAATTTGCACAAAAAAAGGGGAGGGGACAGGGGCGACAAACGGCAGTGGGTCTAGGGGCACCCACTATGTAAATCCAGCCCTGAATAATAGTATCTAGGAAGGGAGTGTGGCTGTGGGACAGCAGGTATAGTAGGGAGAGATGGTGCCTGTAGTAACAGTGGGATAATAGTCTCTAGGAAGGGACTGTGGGATAGCAGGTATACTAGGGAGAGATGGTGCCTATGGTAACAGTGGGATAATAGTCTCTGGGAAGGGAGTGTGGCTGCAGGACAGCAGGTATAGTAGTGAGAGATGGTGCCTATAGTAACAGGAGGATAATAGTCTCTGGGAAGGGAGAGTGGCTGTGGGACCCAAGGTATAGTAGGGAGAGATGGTGCCTGTAGTAACAGTGGGATAATAATCTCTGGGAAAGGAGTGCGACTGTGGGATAGCAGGTATATTAGGGAGAGAGAGGGTGCCTATAGTAACAGTGGTGTGGCTGTGGGATAGCAGGTATAGTAGGGAGAGATGGAGCCTATAGTAACAGGGGGATAATAGTCTCTGGGAAGGCAGTGTGGCTGTGGGATAGCAGTTATAGTAGGGAGAGATGGAGCCTATAGTAACAGTGGGATAATAGTCTCTGGGAAGGGAGTGTGACTGTGGGACAGCAGGTATAGTAGGGAGAGATAGTGTCTGTAGTAACAGCAGGATAATAGTCTCTGGGAAGGGACTGTGGGATAGCAGGTATAGTAGGGATAGATGGTGCCCAGTAACAGATGAAAAAGCTTGAAACAGATCCTAGGAATAGTTCTTTGACAACTAAAGTATTTGTCCTAATTTATATAAATAAAACGTCCATGCCATCGGTAAATTTGATTATCCCACAACCCTGCCACCCATAAAAACTTCCCTGCAAGGTCTGCACAATGCATTCTTTCTCAATATAAGCAAGTTTTGGAAGGAATGCTACTACTAAATTGCATGATGAAAGAAAGAGGTCATAACCCAATGGGGGCTGCATACAGTATATCTGCAACAGTGCATGACTGTCTGGGAATATTAACTGACTTGCCTTATAACTGATTCTGTTCAGATGGAGGAGGTCATGAGGATATTAGGGGTGATGTACCACTACTGACCTGGGTCTGCAGAGAAACAATTTTGGAGGCTGTGTTGTGTTACTGGAGTCTGCAGCAGCGTGGTGCTGGTAAATGGCGCGATTGGCACAGGATGGCTAGCCTGGAAAAGGTCCCATGTTGTGTTGCTTCATCAATATCCAAACTGGACAGTCCAAAACCCAGCCATGGGTATATATGTGCTCTGGCTTGATCAGTCCATGTAAAAAAAATAAATGGGGGTGTTAGCTCACACAGCTTTCACTCAAGGAGGGTTCCTGCTTCCAGCAAGACGGCGGGGCCCCCATTGGCTCCCTGTCCTGCTCGGCCCAGTCAGCCCTCCTTTGTAGACAGAGCTAAAAAAAAAAAATCTCAGTCCGGCCCGGGGAAAACAGCTCCGGTATTCAAAAATCTGAATACTGAATAAAAAAGTAGTGGGGTGCCACCCTGCTCAATTCCAGCACTGGGTGTATCACATGATTTGGTGTTGATGATTCATCCTTGTGTAACACCCCTATCTAAAGCAAGAAATATGAACAAGTGCTGCATAGACAGTCTACAGGACTACATATCCCAGCATGCCTCAGAGCTGAGGACCTGGCTGGGGCTTTAATCCACCAATGATAAGAAAGGGCGCAAAATGCTTTGAGGACCACACTGCTGGACTATAAAAAAAGGGAGAGAAGTGTGTGCCTGCAGGCAGAAAAACTGCTGACTGCTGACTGCTGCCTACCTGCTGTACCTGCTCTGCGTGGGAGAGCTGCCAGAGGGGAGAGACATCTGCAGGGATCCTGCCCCAGGGGAAGCTGCTACTGGGAGAAGCTGACCCTGCTATCCCAGTCCTAGACTAGCACCTGTAAAAGAGCTATCAGTGCTAGCCAGAAAGGGAACAGGGGGAAACGGACTGCGGTTGGTGGGAGAGTCCTAGGCTGACATGCTGCAAAGAGGCCCAGGTGATTTCAGCTGCTAGAGAACAGAGCTGCCTGCATCCCATCTGAGGTCTGTTACTAAAGGTGATACAGAGTTTGGAGCACAGACTGTGAGTAACCTACAACACCACACACTATTGGGGAACTGTGTATTATCAAACCATAGGAGCTAATCCATCTGTTGCTGAACTATACACTCTGCCAAGTCATTTCTCACCTGGGAGGAAAGTGTTTCTTCACTAAGTTTATAGAGTTATACTGCTAACCGACAGAGGAAAGGATCAGTGCTATTGGCCAATAAGCTAAACTCAATAAGGGCCCCAACGTGCACAAATCATCTGGGACTGTGACAGGGAAATTAAGTTACAACATTTAGCACATATATTTTCTGCATACTTTGTATTAGCAATTTAAATGGTGTCATTGTTGGTTGGTGTATTGTTATACATATATATCTTGCTTTATTATTTTAAATCATAGTCGGATCCCTGCTGATTATTTGTTACGCTTAATAAAGAAAAGGGATATCACTGTTTATCATTATTGTGGTCCGTTCAATGGGGTGTCACTGAGCGTGCTGGAGTTACCCATATATATATTAGTCTCACTCAAGGGTGTGCTACATTTGGGGGCTCGTCCGGGATTATCTCCACCCACGTCACTGACTCCGCCCCTTTTCACCAGTTGTATAGCATCCTGCCATAAGAAGCGAAGATGGAGCCGCAAGCCGTGCTAGAGTGGTGTCAGGACCGTCAGGCAAACCCCACATATTGCCTAGCTCTGATAATAGCAGAGGCAAACTTAAATTCAAGGCAGATTTACCAGTTAATGGATGAAATGTCACCTTTTGGCCGCTGCCTAATAGTTGATAGGAAAACAGATAACAAGGATGTAAAGACATGCGTTTTGCTGCAAATGGAGGATCCTATAAATCCTGATGATGTCCCATTCATGATGACATTCGGCAGTGAGAAATATCAGTGTAACTTGGTTTTACCTGCTTCACCAGTTTCAGTTATCACATCAGACGGAGATGTTGAACATCCAGCAGCCGGAAACAAAGAAGTTAACAACCCATCCCTCGTAGCAAATCCATGTGGGCCCTCTGCTGCCATCAGGGCAGATATCCTTACTGCACTAGGAAACTTAGTAGAGAAGTGTGTTCGGCCTATACAGCCTCACAGCGGGTTTGGATACAGAAAACTACACTTTTTCTCAGGAAAACAACCCACGCCAGAAGGGGAAGATGACTTTGAAGCCTGGATGGATCAAGCCACCCAAGCCCTGGAAGAATGGGATGTTCCAGAGTCACAGAAGAAACAGAGAATCACCGAGAGTTTGATGGGTCCAGCTGCGGATGTAATTCGGGCCCTGAAGCAGAGCAAAAGGGATTGTTGTGCCACTGATTACTTGCAAGCTTTGCATGATGTGTATGGCCGAACTGAGAATGTGGCTGAGCTCATGTATCAGTTTGAACACACCTACCAAGAGAAAGATGAAAGGATGTCCGATTATATCCCACGGCTAGAGAAGATACTCCACCACATGATATTAAAGAAAGGAATGGATCCCTATATGGCTGACCAGCTAAGAGTAAAGCAAATCTTGAAAGGAGCTCAACCGAATGATCCCATCATGTGGAAACTAAGGATACCAAAGGAAGACCGTGCAGTCCCCACTTACCCCCAACTAATCAAACAAGTACGGGAGGAAGAGGCCCTTATGGAAGCCAAGTTACTGCCTACCAGTAAAAGCATGACTTCAAATAATGTGAAACCAGGAGGGGAAGCCACCCGAATTGTTCAAGCGAGTACTGGAGTTATAGCCCCAGAGCAAAGTGAGATTCACAACCGGTTGGATGCTCTGAGCGAGATGGTTGAAAGGATAGCCAAAATTCAACTGGCTGCATTAGAAAAGGACACTAAGTGCAGGTCAGATATTGTATGCTGTGAGAAGCCTACCTCTAGCCAGGCTCAAGATTTCCATCTTACATATGAGAATACCCCAGCACCTGGGCCCCCTCAACTAAATAGGACAAAAGGAGTACTGGGGTTCTGTCATCGGTGTGGTGAAGATGGCCATTACAAGAGGCAGTGCCGAAATGCTGAGAATGCCCAGAAGGTAGTAGCAAAACTTCTGGCTAAAGAGAGAGGGAAGGCTCAGGGAAACTTCAGAGGGCCCCAGTGAAGGAGCAAACTGGAAGCCCGCCTAAGAGAAGCTCCAATAGATTTAAACAATGGGTAGACAATGGCGAGGAGGCCTCCAAAACCCAAGCAAGACAGGTGCCAACTGAAGGTGCACTATACCATACCAGTATGGAAAAGTTCAAAGGACGATTTCCTCCCCGTACCCAGAAAGGTGTTAGAGAAGCTTGCACATGGTGGGGACCCGAATTGCCTAAAGGGTTGGCCGATCCATCTCCAGTTGTTCCAGTCCAGATTGAAGGAATCTACGGAGATGCTCTATTAGACAGCGGGGCTCAAGTGACTATACTATTTCAGGATTTTTACAAGAAATACCTGAGCTACATCCCTTTGGAAAAAATAGAAAACCTTGAATCATGGGGCTTAGGTGATACAAAGTTCCCTTATGATGGCTATATTAATATCAAGTTGGAATTTCCGCCTTCAGTGACCGGATCTAAAGAGGCTGTTGAAGCATTGGCTTTAGTGTGCCCTAGACCAGGAGGATCTAAGACTTCCATAGTGGTAGGCACCAACACTGATCTGATAAGGCGAATGCTTGCTGGCCTGTTGGACTCAAGACAAAGACTGGATTTTAAGAAAGTTAACATTCACCCCATGCTGCAGTCCGTACTGGTCTCCAGGCACAAACAGAAGCGGGAACCAAAAGAATGTGTGGGAAATG
This sequence comes from Xenopus laevis, assembly GCF_017654675.1. NCBI lineage: Eukaryota > Metazoa > Chordata > Amphibia > Anura > Pipidae > Xenopus > Xenopus laevis. The sequence continues at coordinate 81,193,293 of NC_054372.1, forward strand.
TATGGTTTATACAGAGAAGAGAGCAAGTAATACCCCCTGGGCAAATAAAATGTTTGAATGCTCGGGTAAAGATGCGCTGGGAGGACTCAGTCCCTGACCTCATGATTGAAGGGGAACAAGGTGCTGACTTGCCTCTTGGAGTTGAACTTATTTCAGAAGCTTTGCCGGCGGAATGCTTAAGGCGAAAAAAGGGAAACATAAGAGTAGGCCTCAAGAATACGACCAGTGTACCAGCTATACTACGTCCCCATGCCCTGCTGGGTAGAGTCCATTCAGTTTGCCCTATCACTGACACTGACCTAACTTCAGATGCCTGGGAGTTAAAGCCAGAAGATTTCAAATTTGGTGACTCACCTATCCCAGAAGATTGGAGAAACCGATTGCAGATTCAGCTGCTTAAAAAAAGTCAAGTGTTCTCCAGAAGTGACCTGGATATGGGCTGCTCTAATAGCACTCAACACAGGATTCGTCTCAAGGAAGATAGACCCTTCAGAGAGAGGTCTCGGCGCATAGCTCCAGGTGACCTAGAAGATTTAAGGAAACATCTAGAAGAGCTGAAGACAGCAGGGATCATCAAGGCATCAAGAAGCCCATATGCTTCTCCGATCATGGTGGTGCGTAAAAAGAATGGGTCCATTCGAATGTGTATGGATTACCGAACTCTGAATCGGCGCACCATACAGGACCAATACACTACCCCTCAGATAGAGGAGGTCCTGAATTGTCTTGTAGGAAGCAAGTGGTTTAGTGTATTGGACCTTAGAAGTGGATATTACCAAATACCAATGCATCCAGATGATAAAGAGAAAACTGCTTTTATATGCCCTCTTGGATTCTATGAATTTGAACGGATGCCGCAAGGTATCTGTGGGGCACCCGCCACCTTCCAAAGGCTTATGGAACGTACTGTGGGAGACATGCACCTACTAGAAGTGTTAGTGTACCTGGATGATTTAATTGTATTTGGAAGAACTTTGGAAGAACATGAAGAAAGGTTGATGAAAGTTCTTGATCGGCTCCAGAAGGAAGGCCTGAAGCTATCACTTGATAAATGTCAATTTTGTCAACCTTCCGTGACCTACATAGGACATGTGGTGTCTGCAGCTGGAATTTCTACTGATCCCAGTAAAATAGAGGCTGTGTCCACCTGGCCAGAACCCAGAACCTCCACTGAGTTACGTTCTTTTCTTGGATTCTGTGGATATTACAGACGATTTGTAGAAGGGTTCTTCAGAGTGGCTAAACCTCTCAATCAGCTCCTGCAGATCGACACAGATCAAGAGAGTGAAGACAAACCCAGGTCGATAAGAAAATCAACCACTCCGGGGTGGACCAAGGAATCCATAGAGGACAAGTGGACAGAAGAATGTGACCGAGCATTTAATCAGTTAAAATATTGCCTCACTCATGCCCCAGTTCTGGCTTATGCTGATCCCAGTAAGCCATATACCCTTCACATCGATGCCAGTAGAGACGGCTTAGGAGGTGTGTTATACCAAGAGCATGAAAAATTGTTGAGACCAGTTGCATTTATCAGCAGAAGCTTATCCCCCGCAGAAAAGAATTATCCTGCGCATAAGCTAGAGTTCCTTGCATTAAAATGGGCAGTGGTTGATAAACTCCATGACTACTTGTATGGCACTGAATTTGAGGTCCAAACAGACAACAACCCTCTAACGTATATCTTAACAACGGCTAAACTGGATGCAACAGGGCACAGATGGCTAGCTGCCTTAGCTAATTATACATTTAGCCTACGCTACCGTCCAGGTCGCAGTAACGGAGATGCTGACGGGTTGTCCAGACGACCCCATGAGACCCTGCACCCTGATGATGAATGGGTTGAAATTCCAGCTCCAGGTGTAAAGACTGTGTGTTCAGCAGTGTCCTATGAATGTCGAACAGGTAGCATGGCTGAGAACATAGGCCTCAAGCTGGAGGGAGTTCCGTTACTCTACTGCAATATTACCTCTATTCAGGCTACCTCACTACCACCTCTCTCTAAAGAAGATATAATGAGGGATCAAAGAGATGACCTTCTTTGTAAAGTAGCCATGGAAGCTCTTAAAAAGAGACAAGTAGAAGTACTTAAAGCTGACTCTCATCCCCTTGCTAAACTTTTGATAAAGGAATGGGAAAAACTAACATTGAGAGATGGAATGGTCTATAGAAGGGCTCCCAATAAACAAAACCAAGAGAAATGGCAGTTACTGCTTCCACAAAAACATAGAGAAAGTGTCCTTGTGTCATTACATGATGAACATGGTCATTTGGGCTATGAAAAGACTTTAGGACTAGTAAGAGACCGTTTCTACTGGCCTTGCATGAAGCAAGATGTGGAAGATTACTGCAGGTCCTGTTTGCGGTGTATACAGAGAAAGACTTTACCAACCCGGAATGCCCCTATGGGTCACATTGAAAGTCAAGGGCCCATGGACCTTGTGTGTATTGACTTTTTATCACTTGAACCAGATAAAGGTGGCATCAGCAACATCCTAGTAATCACAGATCATTTCACTAGGTATGCTCAAGCATTTCCAACTAAAGATCAACGGGCTATCACAGTAGCTAAAGTGCTCGTTGAAAAATTCTTTGTTCATTATGGGCTACCACATAGAATACATTCGGATCAAGGCAGAGACTTTGAAAGTAAACTTGTCCATGAACTGTTACTGCTACTGGGAGTGCATAAATCCAGAACAACTCCGTACCACCCACAGGGGGACCCACAGCCTGAAAGGTTTAACAGAACTTTGTTAGATATGCTGGGTACCCTAACTTCAGAACAGAAAACACATTGGAGCCATCATGTGGCCACCCTAGTACATGCATACAATAGCACTAAGCATGATGCCACAGGCTACTCACCTTACTTCTTAATGTTTGGACGTGAAGCTAGACTTCCTATAGATATGGCCTTTGGAGTTACTGCGGATGATACCCCTGTTAAATCACACCAAAGTTATGTGGAGAGACTAAAAAGAAACTTGCAACAGGCCTTTGAGAAGGCTCAAGTAGCATCAGGGAATAGAAATCAGCAGAATAAAGCCCGGTATGACCAGAAAGTGAAATTCCATGATTTACAGCCTGGAGACAGAGTTCTCCTAAGAAATCTGGGGCTACCAGGAAAACACAAACTAGCTGACAGATGGGGATCGCAACCTTATATAATTTGTTCTCAACTTCCAAACATTCCGGTATATCAGATCAGGCCTGAAGGAAAGAATCATCCTATTAAAACATGGCATAGGAACCATCTACTTCCTATTGGCCCAACTGTAAGAGAGCCTAGATCCGTAGATGATACACCTCCCAAAAACACCAGACCCAGAAGGTCAAAGAGAATTCAGAGTCAAACTCCTACTGTACCTAGGGCTGACTGTCGCATCTACTCAAGTGAAAATGAATCTGAAGAAGAGGTATGGGGTTTAAACTATTTCTTCTATGAAACAGACTCAGAGAGACCTGCTTTAAATAGTGAGGATTCCACTACAGAATTAAATGTAAATGCTCCAGAGTTTATTCCAGAAAATCCTGAGTTAATTGAAAATATAGATGATGTACCTTCCCAGGTGTCGGAGGTTGCTCCTGACACATCTATCACAAATGGAAACGAATCTGTACATGAACTGTCAGACAACCTACTGCCTACACTAGAGACTGATACTGATGTTGGCTCCAGAGTTGACTGTGATGAAGAACATACATATAGAGTCAAGAGTGTTTAACACTAGAGAACCCAGAGTAATCAGACCACCTCAAAGGCTTACTTATGATTCTCTGGGCAATAGTACAGAAAAGACTGTGATTGTGGCCCATAGAAATGCCTACGCCCATGTTCCCTCTACTGCACACTCTTCAGGTGACATCCCAACTCAGTGTAGATCTGTGGTGTATTTTCAATGTCCTTACTTGGTAGATATACAAATTTGAGTTATGTTACTTATACATGTATGTACCTGTCATATATTATGCATTGCTAATTATGCTCAGAGGTTGCACTTGAGAGGACTCAAGATTTGTGGTGGGGGGAGAGTGTAACACCCCTATCTAAAGCAAGAAACATGAACAAGTGCTGCATAGACAGTCTACAGGACTACATATCCCAGCATGCCTCAGAGCTGAGGACCTGGCTGGGGCTTTAATCCACCAATGATAAGAAAGGGCGCAAAATGCTTTGAGGACCACACTGCTGGACTATAAAAAAAGGGAGAGAAGTGTGTGCCTGCAGGCAGAAAAACTGCTGACTGCTGACTGCTGCCTACCTGCTGTACCTGCTCTGCGTGGGAGAGCTGCCAGAGGGGAGAGACATCTGCAGGGATCCTGCCCCAGGGGAAGCTGCTACTGGGAGAAGCTGACCCTGCTATCCCAGTCCTAGACTAGCACCTGTAAAAGAGCTATCAGTGCTAGCCAGAAAGGGAACAGGGGGAAACGGACTGCGGTTGGTGGGAGAGTCCTAGGCTGACATGCTGCAAAGAGGCCCAGGTGATTTCAGCTGCTAGAGAACAGAGCTGCCTGCATCCCATCTGAGGTCTGTTACTAAAGGTGATACAGAGTTTGGAGCACAGACTGTGAGTAACCTACAACACCACACACTATTGGGGAACTGTGTATTATCAAACCATAGGAGCTAATCCATCTGTTGCTGAACTATACACTCTGCCAAGTCATTTCTCACCTGGGAGGAAAGTGTTTCTTCACTAAGTTTATAGAGTTATACTGCTAACCGACAGAGGAAAGGATCAGTGCTATTGGCCAATAAGCTAAACTCAATAAGGGCCCCAACGTGCACAAATCATCTGGGACTGTGACAGGGAAATTAAGTTACAACATTTAGCACATATATTTTCTGCATACTTTGTATTAGCAATTTAAATGGTGTCATTGTTGGTTGGTGTATTGTTATACATATATATCTTGCTTTAATATTTTAAATCATAGTCGGATCCCTGCTGATTATTTGTTACGCTTAATAAAGAAAAGGGATATCACTGTTTATCATTATTGTGGTCCGTTCAATGGGGTGTCACTGAGCGTGCTGGAGTTACCCATATATATATTAGTCTCACTCAAGGGTGTGCTACACTTGTGTGTAATTTTTGTCCTGTTTCGCCGATGTATATGCCTCCTGTAGAGCACCTAGTACATGTAATCATGTATACCACATTGGATGAAGCACACGAATAGTAGTCCAGAATCTTTGCACTTAATGTATTTGCAGGTTTCACATCTGTTGCAGGGAAATGTACCTGCTTTAGTTGTTTCAGGAAGAGCACTTCTGACAATCATTTTTCTCAGATTAGGTGGTTGTCTATAAGATGAGAGGTAGTTCCGGGAATATTTCTTTTAGTCTGGTATCTGTATGGAGCATGGGTTGCAGGTCTCTGGCTATTTTTCTAATAATGTTCAGTTGTGGGTTGTAGGTAACTACAATAGGTACCCTGGTGTTTTCTGTTTTTTCTTTGTATTCCAAGAGTGTGTCTCTGGGTATTTGAGTTGCTCTGTGGACTTGATCATTAATAAACTGCGGATGGTATCCCTGATTAACAAAACTGTCCTAGCTATGATATGCATGACGGCCTGTTGGTTTTTGGTATAGAGATTTTTTTAAGTAGATGGTTGTATCCAGGAAGTTGATGTATGAGTAAGAGTGGTTAAGAGTAAGGTTGATAATGGGCTGTATTTGGTTAAATCTTTGGTGGAATGCCAATAGTTCTTTTTCTGATGCTGTCCATATGATAAGTATGTTATCTATATACAGTAAATGGGCCTGGTGTTGCAGGAAGCCTGGAAATTTTCCTCTAACTGGGCCATAAACAGATTGGCATACTGGGGTGCCATTTTTCGCTTTCCATAGCACTTCCCAAAAGTTGAAGGTATATGGCATCCCCTAATGAGTTGTAGTAGTATGTGTGTCAGGGAGCCTATCGGTTCTCAGTGGGAGAAGTCCTGATCAAGGAGGAAGCTTCGGGTAAAAGTCCAAGTTCGCTGTATCAAAAGGGGTCAAGAGTAAACATAGTCAATATGCAGGCAAAAGTTCAATAGGCAGGCAGAATAGAAGCAAAGTCACAGGTTCAGGCAAGGTCAAAAGTCTAGGAAATATATTAATATAAGTTTAGGAACACCCAGGAAAACTCTCAGTAAATCCTATATTTGGGCATTGAACCCGTGACCCCTGAGTCTTATTTTGAATTTTTGCGCCCGATGGATGGCGTCATCTCGCCGGCGACGAGAGATGGGAGCGCCATCTGGCATTCCTGACACTACCCCCTCCCTCAGGGGGGCCTCTGGACCACCATATCGTGGTTTCTTTGGAAACTGCATGTAGAATTCCTGCACCAAATGGGGAGCGTGGACGTCAGTTTGCTTTACCCAGGAACACTCTTCGGGACCGAATCCTTTCCACTGGATCAAGAACTGAAGGGACCCTCTGGAGATTCTTGAGTCCAAAATCTTCTCTTCTTCATATTCCTGTTGACCGTCCATGGCGGAAGAAGAGGGAGGAGATTGTTCTGAAGAGAAGTGGTTAGCTATAGCTGGTTTCAACAAAGAGACATGAAATATATTAGGGATTCGCATCTCAGGAGGGAGTTGAAGTCGGACAGCCACAGGATTAAAAATCTCTTCAGTGCGAAATGGACCAACAAATTTTGGACCCAACTTTGGGGAAGGAACCTTGAGATGAATGTTCCTCGTTGAGAGCCACACTTTGTCTCCAACCTTATATAAAGGAGAAGATTTCCTTCTGTGATTAGCATAGTTCTTGTGGGACGGGGAACTCTAATCCAAATTAAATTTGGTAGCAGACCAAATGGCAGACATGTGGGCTACATGATCATCAGACAAGAGGAAGTCTTGAGGGAAGGCTTGTGGATGCTGCCCATACACAGTCAAGAAGGGCGATCTACCGTGGAGGCATGACAAGCGTTGTTATGAGAGAACTCCGCCCAGGGAAGTAGATTTGCTCATTCATCCTGACAGAGGGATACATGACTTCCAGTGCTTGGTTTACCCTCTCCGCTGCCCCATTGGATTGAGGGTGATAGGCAGAGGAGAATTGGAGAGAGATACCCAGATTCTTAAACGATCGCTAAAACATGGACACAAACTGGGATCCTCTGTCAGATACAATCTCCACTGGCAATCCATAAAGTTGAAAGATATATTGAATGATCAACTGAGAAAGTTCAATGGCAGAGGGAAGTTTACGAAGAGGGATATAATGTGCCATTTTACTGAAGCGGTTAATAACTACCCATATTACCGTGTTCCCCTTGGAAGGTGCTAATTTGATAATAAAGTCCATAGCTAAATGAGTCCAAGGATGGTTAGAGGTTGCAATAGCCTGCTAGGGTGAGAATGACTAGATTTAGAAGAAGCACAAAGTAGGAGGGGGGCAGGCATTAGGTTATCCTCCATTATGAATGAGAGCAAAGACAGGTGCAATACGGGAAGAGAACCCCTTGATAAATTGTCGGTAGTAATTAGTGAACCCAACTAATCTTTATATAGCCTTGGTACTTGTGGGAAGTGGCCAGTCTTGGATTGCCTTGATTTTAGAAGGATCCATCTCGAATCCCTCACTAGAGATACCAGGTACTCATAATGCTCATCTCTGGTGTTGAATGCCGTCTTCCATTCATCGCCCTCTCAGATGCGAATGAGGTTGCAAGCTCCTTGAAGATCCAACTTAGTGAAGATCTTAGCACCTCTGCGTTACATAGTTACATAGTTACATAGTTAAATCTGGTTGAAAAAAGACAAAGTCCATTATATATAACCATACCTATACTAACTATAGATTTTAGTATCACAATAGCCTTTGATATTCTGTCTGTCTGTCCAAAAAATCATCCAAGCCATTCTTAAAGGCATTAACTGAATCAGCCATCACAACATCACCTGGCAGTGCTTTCCACAACCTCACTGACCTGTGAAGAACCCCCTACGTTGCTTCTAGTCTGAAGGGGTGGCCTCTGGTACGGTGATCCTCTTTATGGGTAAAAAGGTCCCCTGCTATTTGTCTATAATGTCCTTTAATGTACTTGTAAAGTGTAATCATGTCCCCTCGCAAGTGCCTTTTTTCCAGAGAAAACAACCCCAACCTTGACAGTCTACCCTCATAATTTAAGTCTTCCACACCTCTCACCAGTTTAGTTGCACATCTCTGCACTCTCTCCAGCTCATTTATATCCCTCTTAAGGACTGGAGTCCAAGACTGCACTGCATACTCCAGATGAGGCCTTACTAGGGACCTATAAAGAGGCATAATTATGTTTTCATTCCTTGAGTTAATGCCCTTTTTTATTCAAGACAGAACTTTATTTGCTTTAGTAGCCACAGATTGACACTGCACAGAATTAGACAACTTGTTATCTACAAAAACCCCTAGATCCTTCTCATTTAAGTAAACTCCCAACACACTGCCATTTAGTGTATAACTTGCATTTATATTATTTTGCCAAAGTGCATAACCTTGCACTTATCAACATTGAACCTCATTTTCCAGTTTGCTGCCCAGTTTTCCAACTTAGACAAATCACTCTGCAAAGTGGCAGCATCCTGCATGGAACCTATAGTTCTGCACAATTTATTATCATCTGCAAACATAGAAACAGTACTTTTAATGCCCACCTCCAGGTCATTAATAAACAAATCAAAAAGCAAGGGATCTAGTACAGAGCCCTATGGTACTCCACTGACAACACTGGTCCAATTAGAAAATGTTCCATTTACCACCACTCTTTGTAGTCTATCTTTTAGCCAGTTGTCTATCCAGGTATATATACTATGTTCCAGGCCAACATTCCTTCATTTAACCAGTAACCTTTTGTGTGCCACTGTATCAAATGCTTTAGCCATTGAGGTCCCTGCTTCTCATAAAAAGAAGTTAAGTTAGTCTGGCAAGATCTATTACCCATAAAACCATGCTGGCATACACTCATAGTATTATGATTTGCTATAAAGTCCAGTATCTAATTCTTTAATAACACTTCAAAAAGCTTTCCTACTACTGACATCAGACTAACTGGCCTATAATTTTGAGGCTAAAAACGGGATCCTTTTTCCAGACCTCAATGAATCCTGAAAAATTTAAGTAAAGAGGTTTGGCAATCACAGAGCTAAGCATGCTAAGTTCCCTGGGATGAATACCATCTGGCCCCAGACCTTTGTTTATCCTAACATGTTCTAGTCTCTTTTGAATTTCCTCATGTGTGAACCATGCATCATTAGTAGTATTACTAGAATTGGGACTATTAAGAAGGAAACCTTGAATAACCGGTTCCTCATTTGTGTAGACAGATGAAAAATATGAATTCAGAATCTGCGCTTTTAATTTGTTTTCATCAACCAGCTGACCCCCCTCTGAAACTAAAGCTTCCCACCCCTTCCTGCTTCATTTTTTTACTATTAACATATTTAAAAAATAGTTTTGGATTCTTTTTACTGCTTGCTGCAATATCCTTTTCCATATCAATTTTAGTTTGCCTTATAGCTTCTTTGCATGATTTATTGGCCTCCTTGTACCTTATAAATGAATCGGCTGTCCCAGTTAACTTGAAAGCCTTAAAAGCACGCTTTTCTTACCCACCTCAACACCAACACTTCTATTGAACCTAAAAGGTTTTGCTTTGCAACGTCGTTCTTTGCTTACAAGGGGAATATACGGACATGTATATTTATTAAGCAGCATTTTAAAGACTTCCCGTTTTTGTTCTGTGTTTAACCCTGTGAAAAGCATTTCCCACTTAATATGTTGCGGAGATGCCCTTATACTGTCAAAGTTTGCATGTCTGAAATTTAGTGTTTTAGTTACTCCCTTATAGATTTGCTTCTGCAACAGAATCTCAAAGTAGGCAATGTTACGATCACTATTTCCTAAATGCTCACCCACTTCTTTCTTGTTCAGGGAGACGCATCTGACCGATCTGCATAGGTTCCTCCGAGGGAGAGACAGAAGGAGGTGTAACAATATTAGGGAGGAGGCGTGGTGCCAGAACAGGCAGGAATCTTTTGCTCTTGGGAATAGGCGTTAGCAACACCACCAGGGGCATCAAAAACAGTACGGAAGGTTTGGATTAAGGCTTTGGCATCGAAGGTCAGAGGAGAATTCTTCTCTCAAAATGGTGTTGCCCATTCTAGTGGTTTTCCCTCCAAAGGGACATCACATACCCCACCGTGGCTCATTCACTGGAGTACTGCAAGGGTTGAAACTCGAACTGGATCAGACACTAAGTAACGAAACCTCTGCAGGCTTGAGGATCCCCATTATAGCGGAGTGGAGAAGGAATGCTGGGCTCATCCGCCGATGAGGCTGCAGAAAAAGGAGCAACTGCAGCGGGAGGATTTCCTGAGACCGAAGAGGAGGATGGCATCCGAGAAAGGACAGTATCAAGGACTTGCCCAATGCGGACCTGCTGCGCTTCATAAGCTTCCATGCGGGACTCCAATCCCTGGGGAGCTCTTCCGATTTAGGCGTTGCTTCCTCAGTGGGGTCCATGGCCAGAATATACTGTCAGGGGGCATATTGGAGAAGTCTGAACCAAGGAGGAAGCTTTGGGTAAAAGTCCAAGTTCGCTGTACCAAAAGGGGTCAAGGGTAAACGTAGTCAATATCCAGGCAAAATTTCAATAGGCAGGCAAAATAGAAGCAAAGTCACAGGTTCAGGCAAGGTCAAAAGTCCAGGAAATAAGTTAATATAAATTTATGAACACCCAGGAAAACTCTCAGTAAATCCTATTTTTGGGTATTGAACACGTGACCTCCGTCTTTTTATTTTGAATTTTCAAGCAGGATGAATGGTGTCATGGCGCCAGCGATGAGATGCCACGCGGCGGCCATGTGGAAGCAGTGCTGACAGAGACAGGAGCGCCATCAGGCGCTCCTGACATAAAGCTGGTACTGTGGGCATATATTTTTTTTTCTAGGAAGTGCTGGTAGCCTGCAATACCATCTTCATGTGGGATGTTGGTATACAGAGACTCCACACTCATGGTAGCTAGGATGGTGCCCTCTGGAAGTAGACCTACAGATGAAGCCACTTGGATTTGTGAGATAAATGCGTCATGACTCATGGTTAATTGAAGAAACTGCGTTATCTAAAGTCATCTTAACTCATTTAATGCATTTAACCTTTCCATTAGCATACCAAAGCACCATTGTGAACAATGGTGAATGCTTTAATTAGATGGGATGTTGTGACGCAGTTTTCTGTGTTAAATGAGATAAATGGGATATCTGTGTTTAGTTATTCTGTGTCAAACAGACAAACCAAAGTGGCTGCATCTGTATATTGGCCAGTTTGTTTAAATGGTCAGTGCTGTCTTGTATGAAGCTGGGTGTTTTTCTTACAATTAGCTTCAGGATGTTTATTACCGATCCAGATATGCCCTCGGTTAATGTTCCAATACCAGAGATGATGGGTCGCCCTGGGTTTCTTTCCTTGTGTACTTTGGGTAACATGTAAAAGGTACCAATTCTGGGGTTCACTGGTATCAAGTCTATTAAGTGTGTCTGTGGGAAGAAAGAGAGCACTGATAACTTGTTTTAATTCGTTTGTATATTAGTATGTATATATGTATTGGGTCCTCTTCCTGCCTTTTATAATATGTGGTGTTAGACAGTTGTCTATTGGCTTCTTTTTACATTAAAGGAACAGTTCAGGGTAAAAATAAAAACTGGGTAACTAAAAATGTAATTTATTTTTCTAATACAGTTAGGCAAAAATGTAATGTATAAAGGCTGGAGTGACTGGATGTGTGACATAATAGCCAGAACACTACTTCCTGTTTTCAGCTCTCTAGTCTGAGTTAGTCAGTGACTATAAGGGGGGCCACATGGGACATAACTGTTCAGTGAGTTTGCAATTGATCCTCAGCATTCAGCTCAGATTCAAAAGCAACAGATATGACCCATGTGGCCTCCCCTCAAGTCACTGATTGGTTACTGCCTGGTACCTATCAGTGGAAACCAAGTAGTGTTCTGGCTATTATGTTACACATCCAGTCACTCCAGTCTTTATACATTACATTTTTGCATAACTAACTATATTAGAAACATTTTTTATTTTGCACAGCCTATTTATTTACCCAGTTTTTATTTTTACACTGAACTGTTCCTTTAAGAAAGGACCTTAATTTAGGGTCAGGTTTCATGTAACACTATGTGACCTCACTGAATCCAGACTCCTGGACTATTGACAACCGACTGCTGAACTCCAATTAACTCAGATTAATCCAAATGGGAAAATTTCACCCATGGTTAGGCTCTGCAGACTCACAAGCTGTTTCACTGCTTTTGACGAAGCTTCCATAGTGATGAAATGGGAGTTATGTAGTAGTTAAACTACAGCTAACTATGTGACTAAGAAACTCCTTATAAAGCCTACACATCATACTGTAGACTGTGTCCCCAGTGTCTGTCGCCATACAGGGCTGATAAAAGTTGCCAAAGCTCAGTTCAGCCCAACATCACACACTTAGGGGCAAATTCACTAACCTTTGAAAATTCACCAGCGACGGCTTTGCTCACAGCGCAACACTTCACCAGGCGTAGATTCACCAGGACAAAGCTAATTCACTAAAATCCGAAGTTGCGTCCAGGGCCCGAATGCTGGCTTAGTTGCACTAGCGTTACAGTGCCAAGCGAAGCGAAGTTACATAGTTACATAGTTAAATTGGGTTGAAAAAAAGTCCATCAAGTTCAACCCCTCAAAATGAAAACCCAGTATCTATACACACACACCTCCCTACTTTTAATTAAATGTTATATACCCATACCTATACTAACTATAGAGCTTAGTATCACAATAGCCTTTGATATTATGCCTGTCCAAAAAACCATCCAAGCCATTCTTAAAGGCATTAAGTTGCGCTATCCTAATTTGCATATGGCGGGAAGTTAAAGTTCAATGGACGTATATGTTGCAGCAAATATTTTACGCTACACAAGCCCGGGAAACCTTAATAAAATAAAATTAAGTTGTTATATTGCCCTACACATGAGCCCAGTGTATAGTTTATGTGCCATATGTTAGGAAATGTAGGGGGAAAGCCGGTTACCCCAAAAAATTTTTACTCTTTTTCAGCCTATCACCTTGACAAAAGGAAAAGACGCTAGTGTTTTTTGGGACTATTTTTTTAGGTAGTCCTATCTACTCTATTGAACTTCGCCTGGTCTGAAGTGGAGAAGGCATCTCTGGCGCAAGAGGTAACGTTCAGTAAAATCCGCATCTTGAATTTGGGGTTATGTCCATTCGCCAGATCGCAAATTGGCCAGACATTAGGGAGTAAAGTACCGCGTTAGTCACTTCGCCCTTTAGTAAATTTGGCCCTCTGTCACATAGTTAGCTGTAGTACCGCAGAACTTCAATTTCATCACTTTGAGACTTTGTCAAAAACAGTGAAACAGTGAAACAGACTGAGCAGAGCCTACCCATAGGTGAATTATTCACCTTTATTTATTGTTAGACAGGAAGAGGGAAACAGGAATATGAATCATAAGACAATGGCAAAGGCATGCCCTTAACAAGCAGGTTACTACAATAAGAATAGGCATATCACCTAAAACTATCATATTTATTATCATATTTATGCAAAACAGGGGACATTAGAGGGCACCCTCTATAACAGGCCAGACAGTATCCTATGCATTAGTTCTTATTGGTTCAGTAAAGTGACTGACAGTATTGTTTCACAGAATTTATCTGTTTTGTGAAACTGAGTTTTCATTTTGTTGATAGAATGAATTCTGTACTATAAAATCTTGCTTTCTGTCACAAACATCTATCTTGTCATTAAAATCTAGCTTGGCATGCACTAGTTAGTTACACCATTATATATTCTGTCCACTTTTTTTTTAATTTTTTTTACAGAATTCATTCTGTAAGTAACTTTACTCGTAACTGCAACAGTTACATGGATGTTATACATTTCTGAGACAGATTGCTTGTTTAAAGTATACAGAATGGAGTTTGCAATATAATGATATCCTTTTGTGTACAAACCAGATACTGTTCTCATTCTTCAATAGACATAGGTCTTTTGTATATATTTTATCTGTGTATATGGTCACAAATAATTATGTATCATGAGAGACATTCATTCTCTGTACTAGGGATAGTTTTTTATACAAAATGTATTTGGGACAAACTGCACCCTATATTCCACAACCTCACTGCTCTCACTGTGAAGAACCACCTATGTTGCTTCAAATGAAAGGTCTTTTCCTCTAGTCTAAAGGGGTGGCCTCTGGTGCGGTGATCCTCTTTATGGGAAAAAAGGTATACTTGTAAAGTATAATCATGTCTCCTCTCCAGCTTCTTTCCTAAATGGGCTGCTGTTAAACACTATAGCTTCTTAACTGGAAGTTCTTACAAATGGCTGAGAAATATAATGCTGCACTGATAATTCTGGAGAAAGAAAAGCATACAAAGCATAAATATGATCATTTTAGGTGATATGGCTATTCTTATTGTAGTAACCTGCTTGTGTGGACATTTTGGTTAAGGGCATGTAGGAGGTTTTGAACGGGACGGTCCCGCTTTTGACAGCTGAACCCGCACCCGCGTTTCTCTTTGATGTGCTGCACTGAACTGACACAAAACTAACTTAATGAAAAGTGCTTCCCTTTTCACTACCTGCTACTTGGTACAAGCCTCTAGACCCCCCCCCCCCCAAAAAAAGAAGAAAGGCAGCCAAACCACTCTGCAATTTGGGACCCGTGCTGCCGTTTCTGCCTCCGGTGCCTCTGACATCATCGTGCAGCTCGTCGGATCACGTGCTATTGCTAGCCAATAATCATCTATGACAACTACAGCAGTATATTACTTCCCTACCCTCATGGCATCGCTAGTTTCCAACACTGTTCTATGATCTTATCTGCAGTGAAAAGTGAAAACAGCACACAGTTCACAGACGCTTGAATAGTAAGAGATTTATTACAGCACAGGCTCTGTTCAGATCCTAGGAGGGAGGGAGACAAGGAGCTGGAGAGCCAAAGGTGTGGTTGCAAGGAGAATCGTGGGGAGCTGCTATAAGAAAGAAGCGCAGGCAGTGGGGGGCCTCAGGAGTGACAGAGGAGAAGCGTGGGGAGTAGAGGAGGTTGGTGAGAGCTGGAGGAGAGAAAGGAGCAGAAGAAGCGGGAAGCTGAAGGAGTGGGAGAAAACAAGAGAGAGATAGTGCAGAGGAGGGGAAGGAGTCAGTGGAGTGGGACAGCACTTTAAAGCAGACAGTGTGGAGAATCGATAGGAAAGAACAGACATTCCAGCATTACAAATAAACTCACACAGAGCAATAACCAATGGAATACTGCTGGTGTAGGAGCTGTGGAGGGGAAAAAGTCACATGATTCTGCACGCTGACCGCATGTAAGGGAAAATCTAACATTGGCATCCTCCCACTTTATGACGTTCAATTGTGACAGCTACAGAAGATACAGTCGGGTTAAAGATCTTCAAAAGGCTTTACTTGGAAATATAAACACAACAGTCTATGAAAAAATGGCAACATGACCTATAGGTAATTTTTCCATGTAGAGTCTTATTTTGAGTACAATTCTGGGTGTCAGTATCACTTTAAAGGGCAATTCACCTTCATTAACAAAACTGTAATGACATAAAAACCATATAAATGTGTTCAAACTTTCATAACCTGACAAATGTTGTAAAATGGATATGCTAATTAGGGGGTGTGGCTACAAAAATGGGTGTGATCAAAAATGTTGCCACGCTACTCACAGCAAGTGTTTTTGTCCCTCTTTCTGTTTCCATAATGTTGGGAGGTATGCTGCCAACTTTAGAGGTCATTTAGGACCACAATAGCCATGTTTTATTAACCACACTCCATAGCCAGGGGGAGATGTGCCTGACACAATTGTGCCTGACAAAATTGCATCCAATGCGACACAACTGCAAAATTATATTTGTGTTTTGACACAAATAAGACCCAGCTGCTCTTTTCTAATTCTGGGTGTTGTAAATTCTGATATGTGGCATTCGTGTGAAATGTGCTCAGCTGTGCTCTCTGCACTAGTGTTGTGTTTCTCCTCCCCCCCTTTGATCTGCTCTGATTGATCTGCTCTCATTCCATAAAGTTAAGCATGGGGCAGGTAAGTGGGATGGCATCATAAGACCCCTGTTATAAATTAATGTAAAGCACTGTGTAGCTTGCGGCTGTTATATAAATACATTATTATCCCTCTAAAATTGCCCCTGCATAAATGACCCCTTTTGTTTACACACAGTATTAACCCTTTCCCTGCCAGCCATTTTGTCCTAGATGCGAACATCTACTGCCAAGCAGTTTTTAGATATTTTGCACTCTTTCACTTTAAGGGCCTTTCCTGGGGTGGTCTTTTAGTTTACTCAGGAAAACAAAATATTGTTTTTTTCAGGACAACCTGAACTTTTAATAATATGCAAGAATTTTGGTGTAATTCTACTTCTGTAAAAAAAATATAGGCTTCTAAGTGTCTAATAAAATGAAAAAAATCATGTTTCACAAAGAACAATCACATATATCAGAAACATAATTTATTTTATGTATGAGAACACAGCCGATTTGGAAAGGTCTATGTCTCCTGAACGCGGCAATACCAAATATATATAGTTTTATGGAGAGTTCTCACTTCTATAGCTCAAAATCTACAAGCAGTACACTACCAAACGGCATACTTCTGATTTCAAGGCCAAACATTTCGCTAACAGTAGGTTTACCCTAGAAAACTACCCATTATTAGAAAGAACAGATTCTGGTGAATCAAAAATGGGTAAATATATCTTTGTACTCCAAACTACCAAGTTGCAATTGTTTCCTAAATTTATAATGTTTTATAGAAATTGGTGAATTTTTTTGAAAATTTACCTCAAAGCTTCCACTCTACAGCATAATATCTCCCACACATCATTAGGTATCAATGTAAAACACCCCAAATATGAAAGTCTGGGGTCCACTGAACAGTTTGATGCCCAATATGTATAGGTTTACCTAAGCATGTGGTATATAGGGGCCCTAAAATGTAGACACCTCATTTGAGCTATCAGTTCTGTAATTCCAGATACTACATAGTTTGGGGGGGGGCAAAGATAGAAAAAAGTACGTTCACCAAGAAAACCATATATTTACGGAAAGTACCCATTCCCCTGAATCCAAATTGGGTATACATGTCTTTCTACTCCAAAGCACTAAGCTGCAAACCCTTCCTAAATTTGGCAATTTTGGTGCCATTTTCTAAAATCACCTCAAAACTTCCAACCTGAAACATCGTATTTCCAACATACTATTATGTATGAATATAAATCACCCCAAATATGAAAGCCTGGGGTCCCCTGAACAGTTTTATGCCCAATATGTATAGATGTACCCAAGCACGTGGCATATAGGGGCCCCAGAACGAAGACCCCCATTTGGTCTGTCATTTCAGATACTGCAAAATCAACACATTTACATAGTTTGGGGGGCCGCAAAGTTAGAAAAAAGTATGTTCACCCCAAAAAAACATATATTTTCGGAAAGTACACATTCCCCTGAATGCAAATGAGTATGCATGTCTTTCTACACCAAAGTACCAAGCCGCAAACAATTCCCAAATTTGGTGATTTTGGTGACATTTCCAAAAATCACTTAAAAATTTCTACCCTGCAGCATCGTATTACCCACATACTTTTAGGTATGAAGAGAAATCACCCCAAATATGAAAACCTAGGGTTCTCTGAACAGTTTGATGCCCAATATGTATAGGTGTACCCAAGCACGTGGCATATAGGGGCCCCAAAAGGAAGACCCCCATATGGTCTGTTATTTCAGGTACTGCAAAATCAACACATTTACATTGTTTTGGGAGGCGGCAAAGGTATAAAAAAGTAAGTTCACCCCAGAAAACCATATATTTTCGGAAGGTACACATTCCCCCGAATCCAAATTGGGTAAGCATGTTTTTATAGTCCAAAGCACCAGCTGCAAAACGTTCCTAAATTTTGTGATTTTGGTGACATTTCCAAAAATCACCTCAAAGCTTCCACCCTGCCGCATTGTATGTCCCACATACTATTGAGTATCAAGAGAAATCACCCCAAATATGAAAACCTAGGGTCCTCTGAACAGTTTGATGCCCAATATGTATAGGTGTACCCAAGCACGTGGCATATAGGGGCCCCAAAGGAAGACCCCCATATGGTCTCATTTCAGGTACTGCAAAATCAACACATTTACATAGTTGGGGGGGGCAAAAGTAGAAAAAAGTAAGTTCATCCCAGATATCTTCTGAAAGTACACATTCCCACAAATCTAAATTGGGTATGCATGTCTTTGTACTCCAAAGTACCAAGCCGTAAATCATTCCTAAATTTGGTGATTTTGGTGACATTTCCAAAAATCACCTAAAAATTTCCACCCTGCAGCATCGTATTTGCCACATACTTTTAGGTATCAAGATAAATCACCCCAAATATGAAAGCTTAGGGTCCTCTGAACAGTTTGATGCCCAATATGTATAGGTGTACCCAAGCATGTGGCATATAGGGGCCCCAAAACGAAGACCCCCATTTGGTCTGTCATTTCAGATACTGCAAAATCAAGACATTTACATAGTTTTGGGGGGCAGCAAAGTTAGAAAGAAGTACATTCACCCCAAAAAAACATTTTCACAAAGTACACTTTCCCCTGAATGCAAATTGAGTATGCATGTCTTTCTACACCAAAGTACCAAGCCGCAAACCATTCCTAAATTTGATGATTTTGGTGACATTTCCAAAAATCACCTCAAAATTTCTACCCTGCAGCATCGTATTACCTACATACTTTTAGTTATCAATACAAAACACCCCAAATATGAAAGCCTAGGGTCCTCTGAACAGTGTGATGCCCAATATGTATAGGTGTACCCAAGCAAGTGGCAAATAGGGGCCATAAAAGGAAGATCCCCATATGGTCTGTCATTTCAGGTACTGCAAAATCAACACATTTTTTAAAAGATTTTATTTTCAAGCTTGATACATCCATGAAAAAAACCCAGTATTAAACAGTTAAAATTTACACCAGTCTATCGTGTCCCTGCATATTCATCACTGCAGCAATACCTACTTAGACTGAAACAGGAAAAGATGGTACAAGCATTTTTAACCTTTTTAACAGAGGATAGCAGGTGTAATAGAGGGAAGGGTAACAGAAGGAAAAGAGGGGGGGTAGGCCGAGGGCGATGCAACATAAGTGACTCAATATATATATTTGTAGCACATTAACCATTGTCCTGCACAGAGGCTGTGTCAAGTTCATCCAACCATGGGCCCCAGATCTTTCCAAACCGGTCCGGGCAACCCCTACTTAGGTATATCAATTTGTTTAGGGGAAGAGCTGCATTCACTAGAGATTTTCAACTTTTTAAGGAGGGAGCTCTGGGTAACTTCCAAACTAGGGTAATCGCCTTCCTTGCGTAAAAGTACAGCAACCTCAATAAAATACGTTGGTATTTGTCAAATGTAATGTTTTCAACCAAACCTAGAAGGCATGCCTCTGGTGTCCTCACACTGGGTATATTAAGAGTTTGTGTGACGTAGTTAACTACCTTGTCCCAAAATTTGATCAACTGCGGGCATGTCCAAAAGGTGTGGAGATAAGTGCCCGGATCTATCCCACATTTAAAGCATATATTATCAGCTTTAAGGCCCATGGAGTGCAGCCTTGCCGGAGTAAGGTAGGTTCTATGTATCATACGGTATTGTATTAGGATATCATTGCTACCTATTACTGAAGGCAGATAGGAATGCATAATATCATCCCAGTCATCCAGATCTAAGTGTGGTATGTCTTGCATCCATTTGGTATGGCATTGTGCATAGGGGTTCCCCCTTTGTTTATTAAGAGTGTTATAAATGCGAGACACTAGCTTCCCCTGATTTGGTGACCTTAGAGTTTCCTCAAGCAAGGAGAGGGATAACTTGAGGGCGGTGGGAAATTGGCAAAGTGCTGAATGTCTTATTTGAAAATATCTGTACCACATGTTTCTTGGAAGATTAAACTCAGTTGCCAGGTCCTCATAAGATTTAAACCCCTGGTTGTCATAAAGCTGGCCAATGTATTTGATATTATATCTTGCCCAGAGTGCTGGGTCCGGTATTGTCAGAAAGTGTCTTAGTTTAGGATTGCACCATATAGGTGTGTAGGGGGAGACGTGTTTTGTCGTACCTAAGGGCTGTTTCCCAAATTGAAGGTAGCATCTTTAAAGTTGAGGGGGGACAGCCCCTATGGGTAGTTCCCCGGAGTATAGTATTGGTGAGTGACTCAACCAACCTGGCTGCTTCTGCCAAGATCTCAGCTGATGGGTTAAGGCTCCATGCTACATACACTAGTTGAGCCTCCAGATAATACAACAGAAAATGCGGGCAAGCCAGACCTCCAAGTGTTTTAGGGGCTGTCAGTGTTTTGAGACTTATACGAGCTTGTTTGTTGCCCCATATAAACGTGCACACAAGCGAGTCAAGTTTGGTAAAACGATTGAGGGGCAAGGGAACTGGGGAATTATGGAAAAGATACAATAACTTGGGAAGAACCACCATTTTTAAGAGATTGATGCTTCCTTATAGATTAAGTGGGAGTCCCGACCAGTTGGTAAGGTTCACGGTCAGTTGCTGGACTACCGGGTCAATGTTAAGTTCCTTAAACTTGTACGGGTTTGGAGAAACCCAAATTCCCAAATATTTAAATGTCTCTACCAATTTCAAGTCTGCAGACATAGAGTGCAGGGAGGGCTGCTGTCCATTAATAGTCATGTAAGTAAATTTCTGCCAGTTGACCTGCAGCCCTGAAAATTCTCCAAACTGGTCAACTATCCTGAGGAGGGCCCCAAGCAATTGTTTAGCATCTGCTAGAAACACCAAGGCATCGTCTGCATATAGGGATATCCGCTCCTCCCCCCCACCAAAGCGCATACCAGAGATGTGTGAGCTTGCACGTATCAAGGTTGCCAAAGGTTCTATAGCCAGCGCAAACAAATGTGGCGAGAGCGGGCACCCCTGCCTAGTACCTCTACCTAAGCTAAAAGGGCTGGAGACTAGCTTATTAGTTCGAATTCTATCTGAAGGATTATCATATAACAGTTTAACCCAGTTTATAAATCTAGGACCAAAGCCCATGGCTGTCAACATGCCCCACAAAAAGTTCCACTCAACAGAATCAAATGCTTTCTTTATATCGAGGGAGACTATTACCCATGGGTAGCCACCAAGTTGGGCCAAGTCAATATTGGTGAACAGCCTACGTATGTTGACATCAGTTGCCCGGCCTGGCATAAAACCAGACTGATCAGGATGCACTACAGAAGAGATTATTTTGGTGAGACGGTTGGCTAACACTTTTGCCAAAATCTTAACGTCATTACAGAGGAGTGAGATAGGCCTATAGGCTGCACTAGGCTGCACAGTCCAGCGGGTCGCCACCTTTTTTGGGTATCAGTGCTATAAGTGCTTCCCTAAGGGACGGGGGCAGCATACCGACCTCCAGTGCAGATTCATATAAGCAAAGTAGTCTAGGGGCTATACTATCTATATTGAGCTTGTACCACTCTATCAGGATGCCGTCCAACCCTGGCGTCTTACCCGGAGGGAAGGATGAGATAGCATCCATAATTTCGGTAACTGATAATGGCACCTCCAGTGAGAGGCTTTCATGTGGAGTCAGGGTTTCCAAGGGAATGTTACTCAGAAAGTCACTTAGGGTTTGGTGCGTCATAGTAGTTGTGGATTGGTAGAGGTTATGGTAGTAGTGTACGAAGGCGTTGTTAATGCCTCTAGAGGTATCCCGCAGATCACCCAATGCAGACTGTATCTGCGTGATTGGGGTGGGAGCGGTGGTTTCCCTAAGCAGAAAGGCCAGCAGCTTGCCCCCTTTATATCCTTTTTCAAAAAGGAGGTGATTAGTGTATAATAACTTTTTTTCCGTTTTGTCCACTAAGTAGACCACCTGTAGATGGCCGTTTGGAGAACGTTCTCTAGCAAATTCCCCTTCTGTCAACAGTATGTCCTCCTCAAGCTCCTCTGATTTATGATTAAGCCGCTTCCTGTGACTAGATATAGCCATTATACAAGAGCCTCTCAGATACGCCTTAGAGGCTTCCCACACCGTTAGTGTAGAGGCTGAGCCTTCGGTTTAGAAACCAATATTCCCCCATTTCTTTGATGAGGTGGTCATGTACCTCTGGGACCTGTAACCACTTGGGGTGGAGTCTCTACTGCATTTGGTTCAGTTTCCCCTGAGGTCGTAGGGTAAGGGATAGGGGGGCGTGATCTGATATGCCACTTGGAAGATAAGCGGTGTTGGCTACATCTGCCAATAGGGGCCTAGAAATTAAAGCAAGACTTATTCTAGATGCTGCAGAGTGGGAGGCCGAGTAGCATGAGTACACTTTCTGAGTGGGAAATTTGTGTCTCCATGGGTCTATGAAGTTATATGTATCACACCAATTGGTTAGTGGGCTAATGGTTATATCTGTTGAGTTATGCCTATCCAATGTATGAGACAGGACCAGGTTGAAGTAGCCCATTAGTATCAGCGGTGCTGGGTCCCAGCTGCTGATTTTAGCCAGTATTAAAGAGAGAACCTCTATATTAGCTGGTGGAGGGAGGTAGACATTGGCAATAATGTAAGGTTTGGAACCCCATAAGCACCTCATGAGAATATATCTGCCCTGTGGGTCAGTACATATGTGCTGAATCAAAATATTAGCGGATTTACCAATGAGGATGGCCACCCAGCGGGAGTATGTAGAGTAGGAGGCATGAAGCACCCTTGCCACCCATGCTTTTTTCAATGCCAGGACCCTACTGCCCACAAGGTTTGTCTCTTGTAGTTAGACCAGATCTGGAGAGTGTTTTTTAAGATACTGAAAGACAAGTCCCCTTTTAATTTTAGAATTTAAACCCCTGGTATTCCAGGAAATAAGCTTAAGGTGAGCCATGAGCGCTGTTGAATATCAAGCTATTCCCGCAGGGTAGCACAAACCTCCCACAGACATACATATCTCCGCAAACGTGGGCTCCCTTCATCTGGGGTTTCTCACAGTTCAAAGTGTTCCAAAATGTGCTACATACGGATCTCTGCGGCCTTGGGGAGAGGGGAGTAGGGGGAGCAAAGTATAGTGTGAAGAAGAGAGGAAACAATAGCATTAACATCTCAACATAGTTAAGCTTTCCCAAACCCACCCTGCCCGACCACCCAACTTGGCGGGCTTCTTCCCAAAACTGTGGCTGAGCATGGAGTGTGCTCCACCTGAAGTTACACATGAAAACAGTAATAATAAACTTAAAGAGTGTCACTGGCATTACCATCAGGAAAGAAAATATATGTAAAGTTCACAGGAACAATAATTTACCGCTCGATCCTCACATCTGGAGATATTTCAGCCGCATCTTACTTTGTCTTTGCTGTAAACCAACAGGGGTGCGTCAGCGCTGAAGAGAGGACATCATAGACCCCAACGTGGGTGTGGGATCACAGGGGGAAACAGGTTGTACAAAAATTATGAAGTTCCCATTGAACAAAGTCTGACCCATACGCAAAATGTCTTTACGATCTTCAACGGTTAGGGCTCACCCGAGGGGACTGGTGAGGACGTCGGTCCAGCCATGCTCCTGCTTCCTCCGAGGAGGTGAAGAAGTGAACCTGCGAGCCGTCGGTTACTCTCAATTTTGCTGGATACAACATTGAGTATTTCAGCTGTACCTCTCTCATCCGACGCTTGACTCCCACAAAAAGGTGTTGCGTTTCTTTTGCAGACTTGAGGAGTAGTCTTGGTATATGGCTATCTTGCTGCCCTCATGAGTAAGGTCTCGCTTGTCTCTTGCCATGGCCAATATGGCATCCCGGTCTCTATAGTTCAACTGTATAACTGTGTAACAGGAAAGGCCTGGGGGGTGCCCCAGGAATTGGGGGTCTATCTGGGACCCGATGTGCCCGTTCCACCACAAAGAAGGCAGACAATGTAGTGGAGCCCAGATTTGCCTTAATCCAACTTTCAATAAAGGCTACAGGGTTGTTGCCCTCTGCTTTTTCAGGCAGACCAAGTATTCTCAGGTTGTTACGTCATTGGCGATTTTCGTAGTCATCTAAGAGATCAGCTTGGGTATGTAGCTGTTGAGTGAGCTGTTGTATTTGATTTGGGATTGGGTCACACCTGTCCTCGAGCCCTGAGATGCGTCCCTCCATGGTATTCACTCTCTCTCTGACAGTCTGGAGATCAGCTCTGAGCAAAGAGACATCAACCTTCAATTCTTCGATTTGCGTAGATAGAGCTATTTTTGATTCTGCTTTTTGGCAAATTGCTCTAAGGTTCTCTGTTTGGGGCCGTGTTTGCCCATTTTTGCGAATATATCCAGATAATGAAAACCCACGGATGTGCGTATTTTATTTAATGGAGTGTAATGCACTGGACACCTGTATTGTTATAGTCTCATGCTGTCACATCCATATTTTCGCCTGTTGGCATGACAGTAGAATAATCGGGGCAATATGAAGCAGGCAGCTATCAGCAACTTGCAGGCGATATATAGAGTCCCAAAATCAATGCAGACACCGAAGCACTAATATTTGATACAGCATATGTGTGTCTGGGCATTTAAGGACTCACTAATTTGAGGGGTGAGTCGTGCAGTATGTGGTGCTTACGTATATATCCAGGTTAACACCAGGGAGCTGGAAGTGGCAGTCAAGTGCTTGCCTTCAGTGGTACTCCGGGGGGGGGGACCAGTGTGTGACCCAAAATATGTCCTCTCGCAACCTGCACAGTATGTGTGCTTTATGTTTGACTGGTTGAGCTGCAAACAGATATGATGATCTCGTGGCAGTGGGCACCTTAGTCTGTAGTGGTATTGTATTGAAAGATAGGCTGGGGCGCCCCTGGGGACCTAGAGTCAAGAAAATCAACGCATTTACTTAGTTTTGGGGGGGCAAAGGTAGAAAAAAGTGCATTCAACCCAGAAAACCATATATTTTTGGAAAGTACACATTCCCGCGAATCCAATTTGGGTATGCATGCCTTTGGACTCCAAAGTACCAAGTCGCAAGCCTTTCCTAAATTTGGCGATAAAATTGCCTAAAAATATTGCAATTGCCCGCATTTATCTCACCCAATTTCTTACATACAATTGTAAAACACCATAAATACTGATGCCAAGGGTCTAATGAACAGTTTGATGCCCAATATGCATTGATATACGAAGGCAGCTGGCATGTGCGGACCTCAAATGAAAATAGTGCATATGATTTTTCTCCGCTGCCGATTCGCCTTCTGTGAACGTAGACCCTTGACTTCATATTATGTGCCTCAAGACCCTCTTAACAGCAAAGACCCCCCAAAACCATATATTTTTGGAAAGTACACATTCTGCCGAATCCAACAAAGATAAAGACGTCTTTCTACACCAAACTACCAAACTGCAAAGCTTTTCTAAACATAGAGGTTTTTACAACATTTCTGAAAATCGCCTAAAATTTTGCAGTTTGCAGCATTTATCGCACACAATGTTTTACGTACAAAGAAAAATCACCCTAAATATGGACGTCAGAGGTCTACTGAATAGTTTGATGCCCAATATGCATAGATTTATCAAAGTATGTGGCGTGTACGGACCCCAAATTAAAAACATGCATATGAATTTTCACGCTAGCCAACTAAGCTGCAGAAAAGAGAGCCCCAACTGTGTGTTATGTGCCGTAAGACCCCCAAACTGTAAAAAGACCCCCAAAAAAATATATATTTTTAGAAAGCAAATACTCTGGCTAATCAAACTAAGTAAAATAAATCTTTCTATACCAAAGCACCAAACAGCAAAACTATACTAAAGATACATAAGGAACAATAATGCAGGGATAAAATTGCAATAAACCACAAAAATAGCGTAAATCAATGAAATAACAAAATAATTTATCCAACAGCATAATTAGTGGCCGAAATCATCCAATAGTCACGCTGTCAAAATAACATGTTTTTAGGTAAAACAAACGGTACAATGAACAAGTAAAAAAAAAAAAAAAAACACCCGTTTGTGAGTTTTTATTATACATATTTGTGCACTTCTAAAAGTTGTTTGCAAATACATGTAAATTAGTGTAAATAAGTGTACAAAAGGGACCAAGTGTGCTAAAATAAAAAAATAAAATATACCAATCTTTACTAAAATGTGTGTAAAGCTGGCCATAGACGCAAAGATCAGATCGTCCAAATCTCTTACGGACCGTACGTGGAGTGCTCAGAAATTTGTCGTGCCACGTCGATCGGTCGATCGGACAGGTTAGAAAATTTCTGCCGGCTGCCACATATTATGGCACAAACCCCTTTTCCCCCAAATATGATACTACATAACTTAACTATATAGCTGGTTATGAAATGCTGAAACATACTTGAAACTCAACACAAATTTGAACAATGAAAATGTTTATTTCTCATACCCCCAGTTTTGTTTCATAAATATATTCACATATTTCAAATATTGATAGCATTGTGAAGATATTAGGAAAAAAAGCTGGGTGCTGCGTCCAGCAAAGACTGTGGGCCGTGGACCCAAACGCTGCAGGCTCTGTATGAGCAACTGGGACAAATATTATACCAATATTTTGCTCTACATAATAATCAAAGTATTTTGAAAAAACAAAACTTTTTCAACACATTTCTGAACACATTTAAAGAATAAAGAAAAAAAAATATTCTGTGTCATTCTCCATTTCTTCAATCAGACCAGTGATTTGTTCTTGAAGTAATAGTATGGCTTCCTTCACACACTGTAAGCTCTCAATGCAGCTCCTTAGTTTGGTCTGGTAATGGATTTTTTTACACATTTTTTTATCAGGTGTACAAACTGCCACTTCTACATCTACAATAAAAGATAAAAATAATTAATTATTGAAATTAGTTATAGAATAAAAAACACTTACTACACTGCACTACACTGTGTACAAACCTGAAATTCGCAGGGTGTCTTGCGAGGAGCTTTGGGGCTCTTCTTTTACCTGTGCTACTTCAGCCACTTCTGCTGGGGCTTCTGCTGTGCTTTCTATGTCTATGGCAGAATCCTCACTTGGTTGTCTTCAGTTTCTTTTGGCAAGAAGTCTTGCTTTCTTGATTTGTTCTAAATAAAAAAACCGAATGATAAGCAGAAAGGAAAACGTAGCTGCGTTATAATGAACGAACGTGCGCCGCATGAAACTTCATTCACACCGTAACAAGGACATAATTGAAAACTACCACACCTTTTGCTAAACTTTTACTTACTTTTCTTTATTATTCTGTGGATAATAATGAGTTGTTCTCTCTCCCTCAGTTTCAGGTCTGACCCATCGCTTTCTGAGTTGGTCTTTAGTTCGGAGCACTCCAAATCTACTGTTCAGACCTTCAACAACTTTGGTGAGTATGCGATCTTTTCTGGTATTCGCATGCTGATATACAGCTTTTCTGCCATCCTAATCATGTTTCTCCAGGATCTGCACCATGTAGACCATTTCAGCACGGGTCATAGCTGTAGCCCTTCTGTCTTGCTCCATGGCCACGAGATTGCAAACTGGCGCCAGCAACCGATGTCACGTCACCGACGATATATTCCAGAAGTGGTAACATTCGTGCCCAAACACGACCGATCGATCGGCACACGAACGTTCTCTCTCGTAAACGCACTTTCAAAATACAGGTTAGTATGTTTGTAATTCATCAGAATTCATTTGTAAGCTGTAAAATAGTTTGTAAAGCTGTAAAATAGTTTGTGAAGCTTAAAATAGTTTGTTTGCACAATGGTTTGCACATACTTTCACAGGCACTGGGACTGTGGGACCGAACGGTCGGCGTCCTGCCGAACATTTATGCAGCGGTAACTGGCATGGCGTCTTTTGCTTTTTTCAATACCACTTTCTAATTTCAATTTTTATTAATTTGTTTGTTTACTTTTTTTTAGATGGCTGCTGAAAAGTTTATGCATCCTGACTTTTTGAGAGAATTCATTGATCTTTATAAATCTGCAAGAGAATAAATCCTGCTGCAAATGTTGACTATGTAAAAAATAAAATCATAAGAACTGTTTTTAGAAAAGAATTTAACAAAGTGAAGTCATCCAAAAAGTCTGGTGCCTCTGCAGATGATATATATACCCCAAGACTATGGTACTATGACCTCCTCTACTTTTACGGTGCACTAAGCTCAATCACTGTAATGGGTACAGCACTTGAACCAACGCAGGAAAATGTGCATTCATGTGAAGAAATTCCTTCAGCACAAGACCAAGTATCACAGGTAAATATGCAAAAACACATTGGAAGGTTACATGTTTGTTCATTTCTCATTTTCATAGATCCTTTATAACCATACTACATTTCATTCCTACAGACTGTAAAAATGTTCAGCAACCACAGGCGGAACAGCAAGCACAAGCATCACAACCAGCACAGAGCACAGCACCAAAAGCAAAAAAAAGAAAACCACAGCAGGATGATGCAAAAAGTAAATTTTTAAGTGAAGCATCAGCCATACTTGCAAAGGCTGATGATGAACTTGATGCATTTGGCTTTACCATAGCTGCAAAATTACGGAGGATGCATGAAGAACAAAGGCTGCACTGTGAATTATTAATTACGGATTTACTCCAATAAAGGCCTACAAAATAAACTTTCAGAGTGTACCATAATATCCAGCAATACCCCACCCATGTTACCACATTCATACTGGAACCACTATCCACAATACCCTCCTCAGGCAAACCCTTCATTCCCTCAGCCATGTTCCTCTACCCCCTCACCAGCTGCTAGACATCTTTCTTTTTCCAGCCCTTCCCCGGTACCTAATGACCTTCATTACCTAGAATCATCTGAAGATAATAATAGGTATACACCTTTGTAAGCTTTTGGAGATAGCTGCACTTTTGTTTTGGAGATTTTTTTTCCTGATTGAACCTGTTTGCTTATTTTTATAGTACTTATTTATTGTTCAAAAAAAAAAAAATACTAAACAATTTTAAATGGTTTACATTTATATATACACGTGAAATATTGTGCTGCACTTTTAGTTTTGGACAGTTTGTTTCATGAATGCACTTGTTTGCTTGTTTTTTGTATTATATTTATATAGTAATTTAAATAGGTTTATTGTACTTATTGCTCTTTTATACAAAAAAATACAATAAATGTTCAACAAAAAATTTATTATTTATTTTGTACAAAGTTTTATGCAATGCCTGTAATTGCAACTACAATTGCAATTATTGCTATACAATAATAATTGCAAAAGGTGAAAGGTAAAAATTTAAACCATACGGTATTGCCAGTCTACTTTGCCAACCCCATTAAAATAATGTACATAATTTTCTCTGTTGGTATTAGTATCAGCTGATGTGTTTCTTGCTTGTGATCCTTGCAGCTGTAGAAGCATGTTGCTTTCATTCCGCCATTTAGCTGGTACAATGGTCCCCGTCTGAACATCCTCATGATCCACCATGCTGACAGGGGCATAGGAACTGTGGTTGTTCTTGTGCAGAAAATTATGCAGAACACAACAAGAAAGAACTATAATGTCTATTTTTTCAGAGTATAAATTTATGGAGGTGTGAAAGATGCAAAAACGATTTGCATGTTTTCCGAAAGCATTTTCTTTTGGGTGTTAACATCTTTTGTGGGAAAGGTTTCAAAAGATTTTCATGAAGTCCAAAGGCCTCATCAGCAACAAAAGCAAAATTTAGTCCTTCCTTGGTCTCCTGGTTTGTTGGCAAATGTAACTCTTTGCTCTTTAGTTTCCGATTAAATGCAGTTTGTTCAATAACTTCGCCATCGGATAGTCTCCCATTCTTTCCAATGTCTACCATTATAAATTCATAGTTTGCATTGACAATTGCAAGTAGTACAATACTAAAATATCCTTTGTAATTGTAAAAATATGATCCCGAATTTGGTGGTGGGTTTATGCGGACGTGTTTCCCATCTATCGCACCGCCACAGTTTGGGAAGTTCCAATAATCATAGAACTGTTGAGCAATTGCTTGCCACTCTTCTGAAGTCTCAGGAAACTGTGGAAAAACAAAAAATATATTGGTAAACCAGTACCTGATAAACTTTCCATTATACATTCATGGACAGTGTTCACACTGGGATTTAATATCAATATAATAAAGTGATATATATAGCTTAATGCTTATTTCAAATATCTATATTACCTTTAAATACTCTCTTGAGGGCTGTGACAATGGCATTGCATGACTCTGGAATAATATTCCCTAAATATTGAGCCGAAATTCCAGTAGAGAATTTGAGATCTTCAAGTGACCTTCTGTAACGATTGCCGCCCGGAGCAGGCCCAGGAGCTCCGGGCGGCGCGTCCATCCTTGCCGGCGTCGCTCCCAAAATGGCGGCGCCCATGGCCGCCACGTGGGTAGTGGCGCCGGGCGATGACGTCAGCGCGCCGACGTTGGCGCAGAGCGTCAATGACGTCGGAATGGCGCCAAATTTGAAAATAAAAACGCCAACTAGACGCCAGAATGGCGCCCAAGTATAGGATTACTTTCCCTAAGCATATCCTGGGTTCCCTGTGTGCCTTATTGCCTTATCCTGTTCCTGCCTTGTATCCTGACCCCTTGCCTGGACTTTGGACTTCGTTGTATTCTGCCTGCCTGTGAACTCTTGCCTGGATCCTGACTATTCTTCGTTTAACCCTTTGGACACCGCGACCTTGTTCCCTCAAGAGGGCTTCCTCCTTGATCCTGACAACCTCCCTGGAGGGAGCTCCTGGCTCCCTGACATTATACTTGGGCCATGGATCCTACTGAGGAAGCTACGCCTGATGTCGGACGAGCGCTCCGCGGATTGGCATCCCGCATGCAGGAATATGAAGCCCAGCAGTACCACATTGGACAGGCACTCGATACCCTTCTCTCCCGAGTGCCACCAGCGCCTCCTGCTTCCCAAGCGGCTGCAAATCCTCCCATGGCGGACGTCTCGTCTAGCACAGGTTTCTCGTCTGGTGAGCCTCGTATTCCGCCTCCTCCTCGCTTCAGTGGGGACCCACAGGCCTGCAGAGGTTTCGCTACACAGTGCCAGATCCAGTTCGAGTTTCAACCCTCGCACTTCCCCAATGAACGTTCCAAGGTGGGGTATGTGATGTCTCGTTTGGTGGGCAAACCGCTTGAGTGGGCAACATCTCTTTGGGAGAAGAATTCTCCACTGACTTTTGATGCCAAGGCTTTTCTTCAAGCATTTCGTACTGTGTTTGATGCCCCGGGTCGGGTCACTAATGCCCCTTCTCGTCTTCTGCAACTCCGACAGGGTAACCGCAGTGTCAGTGACTATGCTATTGACTTTAGAACTTTGATGGCTGAAACTTCCTGGAATGACGATGCCTATAAGGCCGTATTCTATCAAGGTCTGTCTATTCGCATTAAAGATGATCTTGTCTCCAGGGAGTTCCCTGATCTGCTGGAAGATCTGATTGCACTATCCATTAAGGTGGACACTCGTCTTAGAGAGCATCAAGTAGAGAGGGAGCGTTGTAAACGATTTCAACCCGTGTTGGCACCTCGCTTCCAGAGACCTCTCTTGCAAACTCCAGCTGCTCAAGCCTCTCCTTCTCCTCCGGAGGAACCGATGCAAGTTGGAAGGGCTCGTCTCTCTGAACAAGAAAGACTCCGTAGACGAATGGCTGGCTTATGTCTGTATTGTGGCGGACAGTCTCATTTTGCGAACTCTTGTCCGGTGAAGCCCACGAGTTCTGTTCCCCGAGGTATTTCCAGGGTAACTCATGTAGGGGGCACTACTCCGAAGTCTCAAAAGAACTCTCACAGGTTTCTCCTTCCATTACAGATTCGCCTAGCCACTAAGACTATTGTCGGCTCCGCTTTCATTGACTTTGAAGCTGCTGGGAACTTCATGGACGCTCAATTCACCAAACACATGGAAGTTCCCTTATTCCCATTGTCTACTCCTCTCCGTGTCACTGCCATTGACGACAGACCCCTGGAGGCTGAATTTATCTCCATGACGACTGGGGAATTGCCTGTGCAGGTTGGGACGCTGCATAAAGAAAGACTTTCGTTCCTAATTATTTCCTGCCCATCCGTTCCAGTTGTGTTGGGTCTCCCTTGGCTGCGCCTGCATAATCCTTCCATTGATTGGTCCGCAGGACAGATCTCCCGTTGGAGCCCATTTTGCCAGCAGCACTGTCTTCCTGCTGAACCCCTCCAGAGGGTGAATATCTCTTTGTCTGATCTGAAGACTCTACCCCCCTTTTACAAGGAATTCGCTGATGTGTTCTGTAAGAAGTCTGCAGAATTCCTTCCTCCACATCGACAATACGATTGTCCTGTCGATCTCCTGCCTGGAACCATGCCCCCTAGAGGTCGTACTTATCCTCTCTCTCCAGCGGAGACCACTGCCATGAAGCAGTATATCCAAGAAAATCTCCAGCGGGGGTTTATTCGCCCTTCTACTTCTCCTGCCGGGGCTGGATTCTTCTTCGTGGAAAAGAAGGATGGAGGCCTACGTCCTTGCATTGACTACCGGGGTCTTAATAAGATTACGGTTAAGAACCGGTATCCCTTGCCCTTGATTGCCGAACTCTTTGACCAACTGAAGGGGGCTAAAATCTTCACTAAGTTGGATCTCCGTGGGGCGTATAACCTTATCCGCATCCGGGAAGGTGATGAATGGAAGACAGCATTCAACACTCGGGATGGGCACTATGAGTACCTCGTAATGCCCTTTGGTCTCTGCAATGCCCCCGCTGTCTTTCAAGAATTCGTGAACGACATTTTCCGGGATCTCTTGGGAAAGTTTGTGGTCGTGTACCTTGACGACATCCTGATTTTCTCCAAGGACCTTTCAAGCCATCGTTCCCAGGTGAAGGAAGTCCTCTCTCGTTTGAGGAAGAACTCTCTCTTTGCCAAACTGGAGAAATGTGTGTTTGAAGTGTCCAAGATCCCTTTTCTGGGTTATATCATCTCCCCAGAGGGTTTCGAGATGGATCCTGGGAAAGTGTCTGCAATCCAAGAGTGGCCCCTACCACTGAGCACTAAGGCAATCCAGAGATTCATTGGTTTTGCCAATTACTACCGGCAGTTCATAAAGGGATTCTCTTCTCGTATTGCTCCTATCCTGGCCCTCATCCGAAAAGGGGGTAAACCCAGCTCATGGCCCCCGCCCGCTATAGAAGCTTTTCAGTCCTTGAAGGATGCCTTCACTTCTGCTTCGGTTCTCCGCCATCCTGATCCAGAGTTACCTTTCTTCATCGAGGTGGATGCTTCTGAAGTTGGAGCCGGAGCTATCCTGTCCCAAAGACATCCCTCTGATGGGAAGCTGCATCCATGTGGGTATTTCTCTAAGAAGTTCTCTCCTGCGGAGCAAAATTATGATGTAGGAAATCGAGAACTCCTGGCGGTTAAGCTTGCCCTAGAAGAGTGGCGTCACCTCCTTGAAGGTTCCTTGATCCCAGTCACGATCTACACAGATCATAAGAATCTTGAATTCATCCAATCTCTCAAGAGGCTGAATCCCAGACAAGCAAGGTGGTCTCTCTTCTTCTCTCGTTTTAACTTCGTCTTGACTTTTCGCCCTGGCTCCAAGAATCGGAAGGCCGATGCTCTGTCTCGAAGTTTCACTCCGGTGGATCGTACTCCTGAAAGACTAGAGCCTATTATTCCTCCTGTCAAGATCATCGCCTCTTTGTACCCTCAATTTGCTGATCAAATCCTGGCTAGTCAATCTTCTGCATCCTGAGGGACATCCTGGTCCTGCTAGGACTCTTGAACTTTTACGACGTCTAGTCTGGTGGCCGACAATTTGTAAAGATGTCAAAGACTTTGTTGCTGCCTGTACCGTTTGTGCCACTTCCAAGTCTAGCCATTCTCGCCCTAGCGGGTTACTACAGCCGTTGCCTGTTCCCTCTCGTCCTTGGACGCATTTGGCAATGGACTTTATTGTTGAACTTCCTCCCTCCAGTGGGTTGTCATTGACCGCTTCAGTAAGATGGCCCACTTCATCCCTCTGCATTCCATCTGCAGTGGAGTTGTCACAGTTGTTCATCCAGTTCATTTTTCGCCTGCATGGCTTCCCGGCCGAGATTGTTTCTGACAGAGGGTCCCAATTCACTGCAAAATTCTGGCGTTCCCTGTGCAAAGATCTGGGTATTAATCTTCAGTTCTCCTCAGCTTATCATCCCCAGACGAATGGAGTGGCTGAGCGAGTGAACCAAGCCTTGGAACAGTTCTTGAGAAACCACGTTTCCCTTTGTCAAGATGATTGGTCTGATCTCCTCCCGTGGGCGGAATTTGCTCATAACAATGCCTGCCACACTTCCACTGGAAGGTCCCCATTTATGTCGGTGTATGGTCAACATCCTCAAGCCTTCTCACAAGACTTTGTGTTGTCCGATGTTCCAGCCGCTGATGACCATGCAGCCCACATGTCTGCTATTTGGGCGGCAACCAAGTCCAACCTGGAGAAGAGTGCTCTGGTTCATAAGACGTTTGCAGATCGTAGACGTAGACCCTCTCCTCCCTACAAGGTCGGTGATAAAGTCTGGTTGTCTTCCAGGAACATTCGGTTGAAGGTACCATCTCCTAAGTTGGGTCCGAGGTTCGTGGGTCCTTTTTCCATCCTGGAGGTGATCAATCCCGTGGCTGTCAGACTTCAGCTTCCCCCTGAGATGCGAATTCCCAACGTGTTTCATGTCTCCTTGTTGAAACCCGCCACCTCCAACCGCTTTTCCGTTGTCCAGCCTCCTCCTCCTACCATCTCTGTGGATGGCCAACAGGAATATGAGGTGGAAAAGATCCTTGACTCCAGGATCTCCAGGGGCTCTCTTCAGTACCTCATCAAGTGGAAGGGCTTTGGCCCTGAAGAATGCTCCTGGGAAGGATGCTCTGATGTCCATACTCCTCGTCTGGTGAGGGAGTTCCATTCCAAATTTCCCCAGAAGCCAAGTCCTGGTGGTCCGGAGGCCCCCCATGAGGGGGGGGGGTACTGTAACGATTGCCGCCCGGAGCAGGCCCAGGAGCTCCGGGCGGCGCGTCCATCCTTGCCGGCGTCGCTCCCAAAATGGCGGCGCCCATGGCCGCCACGTGGGTAGCGGCACCGGGCGATGACGTCAGCGCGCCGACGTTGGCGCAGAGCGTCAATGACGTCGGAATGGCGCCAAATTTGAAAATAAAAACGCCAACTAGACGCCAGAATGGCGCCCAAGTATAGGATTACTTTCCCTAAGCATATCCTGGGTTCCCTGTGTGCCTTATTGCCTTATCCTGTTCCTGCCTTGTATCCTGACCCCTTGCCTGGACTTTGGACTTCGTTGTATTCTGCCTGCCTGTGAACTCTTGCCTGGATCCTGACTATTCTTCGTTTAACCCTTTGGACACCGCGACCTTGTTCCCTCAAGAGGGCTTCCTCCTTGATCCTGACAACCTCCCTGGAGGGAGCTCCTGGCTCCCTGACACCTTCCAGTAGCCAAAAACCTCTGAGTCGCAATAAGCCTTTGTTCTGGTGAGTTAGATTTTCTCATAACAGTATCTTGCTTCTGAATTAGTGGACTGACCAGCTGAAGCAGGGATCTGAAGCATGTTTCAGACATCCTCAGATAATTTTTAAAATCATCAGGGTTGTGAGCTTGCAACAACCATAAAAGTCCCATATGAGTCTCATGCTTTAAAAGCCACTGCTTACTTCAGCATGAACGGTTTTTCTTTTTCTTCTTTTCTGGGAGTGCTGTTGCCAAAACGATTGCCAGTGCTGCTCTTTTTTTGGCATTCATAAATCCTGGACTCATTTTGAATCTCAGAACAAAAACAAAACTGGTTTGAAATATTGAAGATTCCTGCACATGATCGGTCGGGGTGTGGTCGTTTGAATGACTAGCGCGTTCGTTCATTTGAATACCTAGTTTCCGTTTAGAAAATATGTAATTTCCGTGATTGTCATTTCTGTAAGCGTCAGTTACATACGTCACTACTGTTGACGGACAATTTATGTCTGACAATTAATGACCAGAACATTGTACGATTTGTCAGTTCTCCAACTAAAACCCAACAATGAAAATCTTTAGGTTAGTTGTAGGTCGGTGCATTTGTATGAACGATCGTCATCGGAACGATCGTCGTACGGCACCCAAGATCTTTGCGTCTATGGCCAGCTTAAGTGTATAAATGTACTGTAAGTATGTGTAAGTGCAGGTAAGTGTGTAAAAAAAACGTGCACTTACCGTTTTTGAAGCAGGAGGATTGCAGGAACCAAAGGAGGACTCCAAGGCAGCGTGTCAGCAGAGTAAATGCGCAGCAGGAAGTTAGTGGGCGGGTGTGCGACGTGGAGGAGGTAAGCAAGCAGCAGCAGCGCTTACATTGCGCTTCTGCTACTTTGAAGTCGGATCTGCGACAGATCCGACTTGACAGCCCCCCAGCAATGTTGCCCAGGGGGCTGTCTTCCCTCCTGACTGGCAAAAGCCGCCGATGCAGAGAGAAGGGCTCAGCTGCAGGAGAACGTACAGGGTACGTTCTTGGCAGCCTGAGCCCTGAACCACCAGCACATACACCGTACGTGCTTGGCGGTTAAAGGAAAATACAAATACAGCTCAAAGTATTGGCCAGTATGTTAAGATCTGCTTACCATATGCTCTTCTCCAACTGAGTTTCCTTGTGAAATTATTCAGAAATCGATTTCAAAATTATTGCCAATATACTGTTGTGAACAGGGGAGGAAGGGGGTGAAAAGGCTGCATGTTTTGTCTGACTGAGGTCTGTAATCAGTATTGCATTTATTCATGGTTCATAGTTAGTTAGTTACATAGTTACATAGTTAAATTGGGTTGAAAAAAGACAAAGTCCATCAAGTTCAACCCCTCCAAATGAAAACCCAGCATCCATACATACACCCCTCCCTACTTTTAATTAAATTCTATATACCCATACCTATACTAACTATAGAGCTTAGTATCACAATAGCCTTTGATATTATGTCTGTCCAAAAAATCATCCAAGCCATTCTTAAAGGCAATAACTGAATCAGCCATCACAACATCAACCGGCAGTGCATTCCACAACCTCACTGTCCTGACTGTGAAGAACCCCCTACGTTGCTTCAAATGAAAGTTCTTTTCTTCTAGTCTTAAGGGGTGGCCTCTGGTACGGTGAAGGAACGTTTCGGGGAGTAAAACCCCTTTGTCAAGCTTGACAAAGGGGTTTTACTCCCCGAAACGTTGCATCGCATTCCGCATTGAAATAAGTTTTTGTAGATTTCTCATAGTCCTGTGTGCCGTTGGAATTCCTTTGCTGTACTCTGTTGTGGGGCTGCCGAACCTCTGCCAGTGAGCACCAGGCATATTGCTGTTATCTGTTGGGTGTGCGGGATCCTGCTTTGTTCCTAACTCTGGTACGGTGATCCACTTTATGGGTAAAAAGGTCCCCTGCCATTTGTCTATAATGTCCTCTAATGTACTTGTAAAGTGTAATCATGTCCCCTCGCAAGCGCCTTTTTTCCAGAGAAAACAACCCCAACCTTGACAGTCTATCCTCATAATTTAAGTCTTCCGTCCCTCTAACCAATTTAGTTGCACGTCTCTGCACTCTCTCCAGCTCATTTATATCCCTCTTAAGGACTGGAGTCCAAAACTGCACTGCATACTCCAGATGAGGCCTTACCATGGACCTATAAAGAGGCATAATTATGTTTTCATCCCTTGAGTTAATGCCCTTTTTTATGCAAGACAGAACTTTATTTGCTTTAGTAGCCACAGAATGACACTGCCCAGAATTAGACAATGTGTTATCTACAAAGACCCCTAGATCCTTCTCATTTAAGGAAACTCCCAACACACTGCCATTTAGTGTATAACTTGCATTTATATTATTTTTGCCAAAGTGCATAACCTTGCATTTATCAACATTGAACCTCATTTTCCAGTTTGCTGCCCAGTTTTCCAGTTTAGACAAATCACTCTGCAAAGTGGCAGCATCCTGCATGGAACCTATAGCTCTGCACAATTTAGTATCATCTGCAAAAATAGAAACAGTACTTTCAATGCCCACCTCCAGGTCATTAATAAAAAAGTTGAAAAACAAGGGACCTAGTACAGAGCCCTGCGGTACTCCACTAACAACACTGGTCCAATTAGAAAATGTTCCATTTTCCACCAATCTTTGTAGTCTATCTTTTAGCCAGTTCTCTATCCAGGTACAAATACTATGTTCCAGGCCAACATTCCTTAATTTAACCAGTAACCTTTTGTGTGGCACTGTATCAAATGCTTTAGCAAAGTCTAAGTAAATAACATCCACTGCCATCCCAGAATCGAGGTCTCTACTTACATTCTCATAAAAAGAAATTAAGTTAGTCTGGCAAGATCTATTAGGCATAAAACCATGCTGGCACAAACTCATAGTATTATCATTTGCTATGAAGTCCAGTATCTTATCCTTTATTAACCCTTCGAAAAGCTTTCCTACCACTGAAGTCAGACTAACTGGCCTATAGTTTTGAGGCTGAGAACGGGATCCTTTTTTGAATAGAGGCACCACATTAGCAATTCACCAGTCTCTCTGCACTATGCCAGATCTCAATGAATCCTGAAAAATTAAGTAAAGAGGTTTCGCAATCACAGAGCTAAGCTCGCTAATTACCCTGGGATGAATACCATCTGGCCCTGGACCTTTGTTAATCTTAACATGGTCTAGTCTCTTTTGAATTTCTTCATGTGTGAACCATGCATCATTAGTTGTATTACTAGAACTTGGGACTGTTAAGAAGGAAACCTTCACTTACTGGTTCCTCATTTGTGTAGACAGATGAAAAATATGAGTTCAGAATCTGCGCTTTTATTTTGTTTTCATCAACCAGCTGATCCCCCTCTGATAGTAAGGGTCCCACCCCTTCCTGCTTCATTTTTTTTACTATTAACATATTTAAAAAATAATTTTGGATTTTTTTTACTGCTTGCTGCAAAATCCTTTTCCATAGCAATTTTAGCTTGCCTTATAGCTTCTTTGCATGATTTATTGGCCTCCTTGTACCTTATAAATGTTTCGGCTGTACCAGCTAACTTGAAAGCCTTAAAAGCACGTCTTTTCTTACCCACCTCAACACCAACGCCTCTATTGAACCAAAAAGGTTTTGCTTTGCAACGACGTTCCTTGCTTACAAGTGGAATATACTGACAAGTATATTTATTAAGCAGCATTTTAAAGACTTCCCATTTTTGTTCTGTGTTTAACCCTGTGAAAAGCATTTCCCACTTAATATGTTGCAGAGATGCCCTTATACTGTCAAAGTTTGCACGTCTGAAATTTAGGGTTTTAACCAACAATTTTTCAAGCACAGGGAAGTCAGTGGGGAAGTGACATAGAGACCTAAAACATGGTGCCCGCTAAGTTATTGAAATGTAGATAAGTTTGGAATGTGCAATAGAATATGGAGAAGCCGCACACCACACACTCCCAAAGGTTCTTATCCTGGTGCCCAGTGATAGAGGAATCGGCAGCCTCACAACAAGGGTAAGAAGAATTTCACCGGCACACAGGAATTGTAGTAGCAGGGCAAGCCCTTGCAATTTTATTATGCAGTAGTGCAACGTTTCGGGGACACGCCCCTTTGTCAAGATGCTTGACAAAGGGGCGTGACCCCGAAACGTTGCACTACTGCATAATAAAATTGCAAGGGCTTGCCCTGCTACTACAATTCCTGTGTGCCGGTGAAATTCTTCTTAAGTTTGGAATGTGAGCAGAGGTTTTAAAAGGCACAGAGAGAAAATCTAACCCAGCGTTTCAGGACAGGGGGTAATTGCCAACATTTTGGGATAGTTTTATAATTTTGCCTTTCCTTCTCCTTTAAAGGGATACTGTCATGGGAAAAATAAAATTTTTCAAAACGAATCAGTTAATAGTGCTGCTCCAGCAGAATTCTGCACTGAAATCCAATTCTCAAAAGAGCAAACAGATTTTTTTATATTCAGTTTTGAAATCTGACATGGGGCTAGACATATTGTCAATTTCCCAGCTGCCCCAAGTCATGTGACTTGTGCTCTAATAAACTTCAATCACTCTTTACTGCTGTACAAGTTAGAGTGGTATCACCCCCTCCCCCCCCCCAGCAGCCAAACAAAAGAACAATGGGAAGGTAACCAGATAGCAGCTCCCTAACACAAGATAACAGCTGCCTGGTAGATCTAGGAACAACACTCAATAGTAAAAACCCATGTCTCACTGAGAGACATTCAGTTGCATTGAAAAGGAATAACAGCAGCCTGCCAGAAAACATTTCTCTCCTAAAGTGCAGGCACAAGTCACATGACCGGGGCAGCTGGGAAATTGGCAAAATGTCTAGCCCCATGTCAGATTTCAAAATTGAATATAAAAAAATCTGTTTGCTCTTTTGCGAAATGGATTTCAGTGCAGAATTCTGCTGGAGTAGCACTATTAACGGATGCGTTTTGAGAAAAACATGTTTTCTGATGACAGGATCCCTTTAAGGAGTGACTGAATTGTATTGCTACACCAATACAATGTAGTAGTTAAACTACTGCGAACTAGAAGACTACTCATAAGACCCACACATCATCATACTATACAGAATGTGTGTGCACATGATCAGTCCAACATCTCTGGCTAAACTATTATGTAGTAGTTGAATTATAGCTAAGTGCATTAAGAGACTGCTAAAAGCTAACTAGTACAAGATTACAGCTAGGAGGAAGCATTGGAGCCTATTATATAGTAGATGAATTATAGCTAAGTGCATTAAAGCAGCAGTAACGTCAAAAAATAAAAGTGTTTTAAAGTAATGAAAATATAATGCAGTGTTGCCCTGCACTAGTAAAACTGCTGTGTTTGCTTAAGAAACACTACTATAGTTTATATAAATAGGCTGCTGTGTAGCAATGGGGACAGCCATTCAAAGGAGAAAAGGCTCAGGTTACACAGCAGATATCTGTTATCCATTTGTTAACCTGTGCCATATAGCCGTTTTTCAATTTCCGCCATTGCTTCAGAGCAGCTTGTTTATATGAACTAAAGTAATGTTTCTGAAGCAAAAAGATCAGTTTTACCAGTGCAGGGCAACAGTACATGATATTTTCATTACTTTAAAACACTTACATTTTTTAGTGTTACTGTTCCTTTATGAGACTGCTAACAATCGTATACAAAGCTTATTACTGACTAAGTTTGTCAGACATTAGTGAGGGGGTATTTAATGTTGGGTTAGGTTGCAAGATAATAAGTGTGATCAACTGCTTGGCTAACGATGGGTTAAATAATTCTGCTGTGTTAGTTTAGGTAAAGCAGTCAGACAAACACAGTAACTTCTGGTACATTTATTAAAACATGGCAGGTAGGGTTGCACCGATTCTGACTTTTTCAGCAGGATTCAGCCAAATCCTTCTCCCCGGCCGAACCAAATCCGAATTTGCATATGCAAATTAGGGACAGGGAGGGATATTGCTTGACTTTTTGTCACAAAACAAGGAAGTAAAACATGTTTCCCCTTCCCATCCCTAATTTGCATATGCAAATTAGGATTCGGATTTGGTTCGGTATTCGGCCAAACCTTTCGCGAAGGATTCGGGGGTTCGGCCGAATCCAAAATAGTGGATTCGGTGCATCTCGAATGGCAGGTAACACATCCCTTCTCCACACTTGCTCTCAGCTTAGACAGGAAGAGGGAAACAGAAATATAAATAAGACAATGGCAAAACAGCAGTCATGCCCTTAACCAAAATACACACACAAGCAAGTTACTACAATAAGAATAGCCAGTGTTAGTGTGTGTGTGGATGGATGCTGGGCTTCATTTGGAGGGGTTGATCTTGATGGGCTTTGGTCTTTTTTCAACCCCATTTAACTATGTAACTATGTAAGTTCAATACTGACATGCTACATGTATAGTGCAAATATTTGTACGCAACGGTCACAATATTTTATACACATAACCTAGCATTCCCTAGAATTCCATTGTAAAATTACTTGCTGCAACTCGGCTGTAATTCACCAATGTGGATGCAATTAGGGTCCTGAGCAGGGTCGGACTGGAGGGCCCATGGCCCACCGGGGCTGCTGTTGCAGGGGCCCCCTCCACCGCCCCCTCTCTGCTGCCGCTGGACCCCCCCGCGTGCGCCGCACTGTGTTGGCCTGGTGCTCCAGGAAAATAAAGCTCAGGGTGCAGATCTGGGCCGGCAGGGCCGACAAGATCCTGGGCCCCACCAGGGTTTTTTCTAGGTGTCTTGTCAGCCCAGTCCGACCCTGGCAGAATCTCACAACCTGAAGCCTTAAGAGGAAGTTTTACATCAACTTCATTTTCACCCCTAGTCGCTCCATGTGGCTTACCATCATTGGCTACCATGTTACCTTTTTCCACATCACACATTTGTTGCCATTTTCATTGGAACATTCTAGACTGTTCCCACGCACTTCCCAACTTTTACCAAGCTCAACACAACCCTCTGTCTCGAGTTCACTATCAGTGGTCTGGGAATCCCCACCTGTATCACGTTGCTCACCCAACACTTTACTTTTAAAGTACAGGTTAAATGCCTGCCACAGCTTGGCACTTGCAGCAGCCAACCTTTCAATGGGGCAATTGTCAGCTGTATGACCTGGGAGAAAACAATAGGCGCACTTTACTGTTTCCATTTTGCACACACTCATGCAAGTTATACATGGGGCAGGGCTTAGAGTTCACTTCCCCATTAAGATACCCCCATCTGAATTACCGACACATTTTCAATTCAAATTACTGTGTTGCAGACACTCTCCCTCTGCTTTCACACATTCCCCACTGTAAATTACCTCATTCATCTTCTCTAGAGGAACATTCACATTGGGGTCACCCCTACTCTTTTTACTATGGGTGTTACCTCACACCCCACAGTCACACTCTCAGAATTCACACCTGAACTTTTTTTTAGCAAAATTACACATTACATTTTGCCTATAATAAACATTAACTGATTTTACTGCCCCATTTGCAATACTTTGTCATTTTCCAATAAGTCCCGGAATAAGGGAAAGTATGTTCCCCGAACAGATAAACTATCACAGTCACTTGCACTCACAGCTGAGTGGACAACTTTGCCATTTACTTTAATGGACTTTTCCACCATCCCAGTGCACTCTAACTGCGCACTTAACACTTTAGTTGCAGTGTTTATCAAGACCTTGCCTTTAAAGAGTCTCAGTCTTCTATCCCACCATCCTGCTGTTCCTTTATCACACCCCTTTTAGAATAGTCTTACCATTCCTGTTGGGCATCAAACTCTTGGGAGCTGCTCGGGATAAACTCTGACCAAATATGCCAGACTGGACTGCAGGGTTGCTCATTGTCTATTACCTGGCCTTTGCAGCCATAGCCCATCAGCAGCCTGATTGGTGGTTTGGATTCAGCCAATCAGGGCTGATTCTGCCTTATTTAAGGTCAGCCCTCCTCACCCTCCTTGTCTGAGCATTGGCTACCTATACTAGCACTGTGGCATTACCCCCAGCTAAAGGGTCCTCATCTAGCCTCCTTTCCTTGTCCTGGCTTACCATGCCTTGTTCTGATCTTGTCTTGCCTTAACCGTATTCTGCCTTGTCCTTACCTGACCTTGACCTACCTTGCCTTCCCAGTTCTGCTCCAGACCTGCTTTAAACCTTGCTATGCCTGTTCCTACTCCGGTTCCAGTCCTGCTTTGACATTAATCTCGCCGTGCTTTAACCTTGCCTTGAACT
Organism: Xenopus laevis; assembly: GCF_017654675.1. Classification (NCBI taxonomy): domain Eukaryota; kingdom Metazoa; phylum Chordata; class Amphibia; order Anura; family Pipidae; genus Xenopus; species Xenopus laevis. The sequence goes on from NC_054372.1 coordinate 81,236,977, forward strand.
TGCCCTGCCTCGTCTTCCTTGCTTTTCTGAATCTTGCTCTGCTCCTGGCTCCAATCCTGACCTTGCCTTGACCTTACCTTGCCCTATCTTTCCTTCTCCAGTCTGAATCTCATCTGCCAAGCCTGATCCTTATCTTTTCCTTTCCTGCTATCCAGTCCTCCTGCTACCCAGTCCTTCTGCTATGCAGTCCCCCTCTCCCGATCTTTGCCCACACAGTCCTTGACCTATCCTTCCAGTCTGCTCCCAATCTATGCCCACACCGTCCTGTCCTATCCTTCCAATTAGGTCCTGCTCCCGATTAGGGATGGGTGAATTTGATTCGTTTCATTTAGCCTAAAGTTTGCCACCCGCGAAATGTCGCCGACGCCCAATAAAGTCTATGGGCGTCAAAACAATTTTGTCATTTATTTTGTTGCACGACGCCATACAAGTCTATGGGTGTCAATTCAACAGCGAAACAAGGCGAAAAAATTCGCCCATCCCTACTCACGATCTATGTTGGCACCGTCCTTCTTTTTGTCTTGTCTGCTCCTGTCTCCTGATCTGTTTAGTCTTCTCCTGTCTCCTGTTCGGATTCTATGCTCTCATCACCCTTTTCCTGGCCGTGACCCGTTAGACACATACAGCACCTGCCTCAAGGACTGACCCTTTCCTTATCAACTTCCACAGCACCCCCTACCTAATCCTTGACAGTATAATAACGAGGATAAGAGGCATCCCTGTCTGGGTTCCCCTGTGTTATGTTATATTGTTTGAGACAAATGTATCCCATTTTAAGGATGCTTAAATGTTATGTTATAATGCTAGTATCTCTTGAATACAAATTTTCTCCAATATTAAATTTCTGCAGAATGTAGTAAATATAGCAATATGAACGTCTAAAGATAATATAGCTGAATTTCAGAGCATTCAAAGTATTGAAAGTATGAACCTGTTGAGAAGGATTTAGGTTTTTTTGTAAATAACAAGTTGTCTAATTCCAGGCAATGTCATTCTGTGGCTACTAAAGCAAATAAGGTATTGTCTCACATAAAAAAGGGCATTAACTCAAAGAATGAAAACATAAATTTGCATCTTTATAGGTCCCTGGTAAGGTCTCATCTGGAGCATTCAATGCAGTTTTTTGCTCCAGTCCTTAAGATATCAATGGAGAAAGTGCAGAGACATGCAACTAAACTGCTTAAGGGTATGGAGGATTTAAATGATGAGGTTAGATTGTAACAGTTGTGGTTGGTTTCTTTGGAGAAATGTTTGCCCGAAAAGCATGAAATAGTTGGATTTTCAGGCTAATTCCAGCACAGACCATAGAAACATCCAAAAGTATAGGGACCTCTCCCATTGATTTATATGCAACCTTAGTAGGTCTGAAATGGCTTATTTTTGGATTTGGATTTTTGAAGCCTCAGGGTATAATAAATTCGGATTTTACAGTAAAAAAAAACGTATTTCAAGTTTTTAGCTTTTGGACTTTAATTAATAACCCCCTAAATGTAAGCCATGAAATAAATATGCATAACAAAGAGGGATAACCTCGCTCTTTACCCAAAAACTCACTTCCCAGAGAGGTGGAGGTGTAAATTACTTCAAAAAATTACAATCAAAAAATTGATGATACATTAAAAGTGCTAGTGCTATATAACATGCAACCTCAGGCTGCCAGTGATTCAATAAATTAATTGCAGTTGTTTTAAAAGTGCTAGTGCTAATAAAAAATTAGTCAAAAGATTAAAGCTCCCAAACCATCATTTAAAGGAAAACTATACCCCCAAAATGAACACTTAAGCAACAGATAGTTCATATAATAAGTGGCATATTAAAGAATCTTACCAAACTGGAATATATATTTAAGTAAATATTGCCCTTTTACATCTCTTGCCTTGAGCCACCATTTTGTGATGGTCTCTGTGCTGCCTCAGAGATCACCTGACCAGAAATTCTACAACTCTAACTGTAACAGGAAGAAGTGTGGAAGCAAAAGACACAACTCTGTCTGTTAATTGGCTCATGTGACCTAACATGTATGGTTTGTTGGTATGTTTGTGAGTACAGTGAATCCTACGATCCCAGGGGGCGGCCCTTATTTTTTAAAATGGAAATTTTCTATTTATGATTACCCAATGGCACATACTACTAGAAAAGTATATTATTATGATAATGGTTTATTTACATGAAGCAGGATTTTACATATGAGCTGTTTTATGCAATATCTTTTTATAGAGACCTACATTGTTGGGGGGGTATAGTTTTCCTTTAAGAAATGTAAGAAGGAAAAGGAAAATAATAAGAAGTGGAGAGGTCCCAATAAACTTCTAAAGAAATATTTCTAGGCACTGGAACTCAGGCCCGGACTGACCATGTGCCCATACGGGCAATTGCCCGAGGGGCCGCTCTGTTTCTTACTAAGTGGGCCGCTCTACTGTCCGGGAGTCAACTGCCCGTGCAAGTCCCCTTCCCTGCCCTTTTCCCTGACTGTGTGGAGCAGTAAAACAGACCTCTCTGCAGCCGCGCTGTCTCCTGTTGTATTTCTCCTAATAATCCGCTCTCTGCTGGCAAGTCTGCAGGCTGCAGACAGCAGACATGACAGTGGATTGCAGAGTGAGCATCAATTAGAAATGGTCTGCTGTTTGCAGCCTGCCAGCAGAGAGCTGATTATTAGGAGAAGTACAGGAGACAGCACGGCTGAGAAAGGTATGTTTCACCTCCCTTTTTTAGCATTTGTTTTGTTCAGGGAGTAGTGCTGCTCTGTGTTCTGCCCAGGGGGAAAGTAGCTGGTGTGTGTATAGCTAAAGTCCAGATAACAAGGGAAATTATGTTTATTGATACCTGTGTGTCGGTATTCAGTAGAATTTGGGGATCACGTTTTTCCCATCTTGTAGCAAAAACAAATATCTTGGATATGTACATGAAGCCCTCCTGGCTTCTGCATAGACCCTAATTAAAGACCCTATAATCTAATTGATCCCTGGTAAAAAAAAGTGTAAGTGAAACATGGGGGGGGGTATTTGTAATGTTTAAATGTATTTAAACATTCTAACATAGTGTTGGGCCAGACCAAAGCCCATGAGAACCAGACTGGACATAGGTATATAAATGATTGTTTAGTGTCGGGTAGTGATTGCAAAAGGGGGTGTCGTGCAACTGACCAGGCGCCAAAGAAAAGGTAGATTTTCTGCAGATTGGGGCAGACCAAGTGCTTCAGTTAGGGATATTACAGATTTACCGGCAGCTACATTGCCAGTAAATTTGTATTACCGGCCTTGGCGGGTGTTTTACCGACTAGGCCGGTAAAATACCGGCCAGGTGGCAACCATAAATCTGGATGGGGTAGCACTCACAATAAACCCACACCAGGCCAGTAAACAAAAAGTAGACTTTACTACAACAAACCTTATGTGTTCTGTGCTACGATACTCATAATCATAGCTTACAATTAAATGCCTTTTAGAGCAAAATGTGTAACTTTGACTCATTGATAAATACATTTCTGAAAATCCCATAGGAAAGTGTAGAAGAGTAGAAAGTGGGTGAGTTGTTTTTTCACTAGCATATTAGTGAAAAAGTAGTAGCAATGTACCCCATACTGTAATGGTAAACTATTGAATCCTTATCAATATGGCAAATCAACAAAATGGTTAATAAGGACACATTAGATTTGTGTGGTGCCAGTAAAAAATATGTTACTGTACTATAATGTAATAATAATAGTTTGTTAATGACTGTAATATTTTACATTAAGTACCGTTAAGCGAGAAAGGCAGCTCTTTATGCACATAATTGTTGCAGTTTTACCCCAATATATGTGTGAATGAGTACCAAACCATTGTGTGTTTACATGTGGGCTGCATTTTTTTTGCCCGGGCTGCTTTTTACTCCCAGTCCGGCCCTGCTGGAACTCCACTGGGGACTGTGGTCTCGGAAATTATTTTTCTAACTGCTGAGGAGAGCTAAGCTTCCATAAAAAAACACAAATCCTTCAGTGCCATAGAATATATAGAGAATTAAGAGTTTTTAAATGTGGTAGGGAGAAAAAGAGAAAATGTGTATATATTCAGTATCCACTACTGAAACATCTAGATTAAAATTTGATCCGATCCAAATTCAAGTAATCTAAAAACAATTGAACAGAGGCTCTGCCAACGCGTTACGCTGATGCTGTGTCAAGGCAAAAATGGGCAACAATAACTGTCGCATGGTTCTTAAGGCTTCTGTGTTTGTGGGATCTCATGAGAGTTGCGCATCACTGGCTATGTCAGAGCATATCATCATGCATCGTAACTGTGCCGCTGGTGAGCATCAGAGATCTCGTATTGCTGATTGATTCGTTGTGTCATTTTGGAGGGTCCTCCCTAGCACGTAATCTATGCTAACCAAAGCATTAGACACAAGCGGATCTCCAGGGAAAGGGGAGGGAAAATATTCCTACGAGACAAGGAACAAGTAATGCAAATTACACCCACACACATTGATATACTAAGTAAAGGCTTTTCTTTCTCTCCTACCTTCCAACTAGATGTTTTTGACACAATTAAGGATTTAAACCTGTTCGCTAGAAAGCTACATTTTAAAAGAAAAACATTTCTGCAAAGATAAATACACAACTAACAATTTTCCCACACCTGTGGAAATTCAAGCCTTAAAAGATTTAGAGGAATTACTGTTAGAAAATGAAAATGAGAAAACAGATTCTGAAATACAAAAGGAATCCTGGCTCAATAATTTAAAGGTGAAATCACACTTGACTCCGCCCTCCTCCATATGGCCAAATATAGGAATTTTCCTATTTTTTTCCCTAAATGGTTATAGGGGATATATTACAAATTCAACCCAGGATATATGAGAACAATATTTATACCAAAGAAAGACAGGCAATTAAGGATATGCAGAAATGGTCTCTGTTCGTGCTTCTGCCTGTAGCAGACGCCATTGGCTTCGGGAGGAGCCCTCAGCTACTCAGATGCCGCCAGGTCTTAAAGAGGTGCAAGGCGAGGGGTTCTAGACAAGCAGAGGGGAACAACTGTAAACTAGAGTCTTTGGGCAGAAGGTCACAGTACAAGGCGTAAGGCAAAATCGTAGTCAGATCAGGCTGGGTCGAGGCAGGCAGAGAATAAGCGTAGTCAGGCATGCAAGGGATTTAGCAGAAGGGGTAGTCGGTATACAGGCGAGAGTCAGAATAGTTAAAAGCCAGGCAGAGGTCACAACAGGAATCAAACAGGTTCAAAACAGAATAGCTTAAAGCTCAGAAGCACCAGGAACAAACTCCTATCACGGGCAAGGTCCTGTGGCTTTAATAAGCCTTTTATACTTTTCAGATTTGACGCCATTGCGCGCTGGCGTCATCATGCGCCTTTAAATAGCGAGGAGGCACACACGTCCTTAGGGATCAAAGATGACGCCTGAAATGGAGCAGCGTGGCGGGGGCCACTGGACCCCCAGGTCTCTCAGGAAACTTTAGGTGGAACTGTCTCCTGAGACGGTCAGCCCTGATGTCACTTACTGGAACCCAAGAGTTCTCCTCAGGGCTATAGCCCATCCATTTAACTAAACACTGGAGCTTACCTCGCACGAGGCGAGAATCGAGGAGCTATTGGACCTCAAATTCAGACTGACCTTCAACCAATACTGGGGGAGGAACAGACAGTTGACGGAACTGTGAAGCTGGCTTTAAAAGAGACTCATGGAAAGAATTAGAGATTTTGAAATTGACTGGTAATTTGAGACGAACAGAAGATGGATTAATTATTTCAATAATGGGATATGGACCAATAAACCTGGGTCCCAACTTGAGAGAGGGGACCTTAAGCTTGATGTTTTTTGTAGACAACCAAACATGATCTATCATCATATCTGATGATAACTATGAATCAGATACGGTGGCTGGCTCTCTTCCTTTGGTTTCTTCACAGCAATCCAGAGAGATGCGTGCCATTGATGTCTTTACACGTGATGAACCTAACAAAAAGAAGGATCCAAAAAATGACATGCGGTACAGACCACCGTATGTTCCATACAGGATGGGAAAACCGTACCACCAGAGACCTGTAGACGAGACTTCAGGCAAGGAGGACGATCCAAGAACATCACAAAAGTATACTCTTCGGGAGAGACAAAAGAACAAACGATATTGAATTTATCAAAAAGGACTTTAACTGAAACGGAAGAAAGACTTTTACAGAGGATTATCTTTCTGTCCCACACAGACATTTGATTTGTTTAACACTCTTATAGATGTGAATAGGTTTACAAGAAAATTATTACTAAAAAAACATTTTGCATTATCTCCCTCTCACTCTCTAGATTCTGATTTAGATATAGATGAAACACCTCCTTTCACTGATTTAAATAGTTTTCAGGAAATCTGTAGCATTAAAAGCTTAACTAAACTACAACAAGAAAACGATCCAATGGCAGGTAGAGTAGGTGTTAACCCAGACACGGATGTTAGAAAATTTAGGCCTAAATCTGATTTCTTTCCAGTCAATTTAAGAGATGATACTGTAAAAACATTTCAAAAACAGGCAGAGAGAGACCTGACTAAACTTAAATTTAAAACAAACACCTGTGTAACAAAAATAGAAAATATAATCTAACCTATACTGAAAAAATGGCTTTGGATAAATTACAAAATCACAATGAAATTGTCATTCGTTCAGCAGATAAAGGTGGAGTGATAGTTGTTATGAATAGGATAGACTATGTGAATGAAGCCTTACGCCAACTGAGAGATGAATCTACCTATACTCACCTATGTAATAATCCCACTAAAAAATTTCAAAATTAACTTTTCCAATTAATTGATCAGGCGAAAGATAGATCCCTTATTACGACAACAACTGCAAACTACCTGAAAGTACAGTCACCTATTTGTCCCATCTTTTATCATTTACCCAAAATTCACAAGAATGAATGTCCCCCACCAGGACGACCGATAAATAGCAGGGATGGGTTCTTTAGGAGAACCACTCTCAGAATTTGTGGATTTTTTCCTCCAGCCATTGGTCACTAGACTTCCTGGATATTTAAAAGACAGTTCTTATTTAATTACTGAGCTGCAAAATTGTCATTGGGAGACTTCCTACATGTGGGTTACAATTGATGTTTCATCACTGTACTCTTGTATCCCACATGCTTTAGGTTTGAAAGCTAAAACAATAAAAACAATATAGCTTACAAAATGCAGCCCAATAAAAAATGTCAGTCTCTTAGATTATTTCTTGCCGACCCCTTCACAGTCTCTCAACTGTATATGAATCCAAAATCGAATATATATAAACCCCCAAAGAGGGAATACGTATAAGAAGCGATCAGCGCCTGTGGCAACAGAAATAAAAAACAAACATAGCGCAATACGTTTACAATGTAAAATATCACCCCGTGCATGCACTGGATGTTAAGTGGATGTGTTTTCCCCTTCTCCTTCGGGTGACTGTTAATGAGTAAAAGTGGCAATACAGGTGAACAGAGGGATGGAAGAGTGCTTTTCCTGTGAAAATGGGATATATTCCAGGGATGCAGATGCCTCCACCTTCTATATAAAATGCCTACTTACAAACCACTGCCGTGGTATGGTGCGTTTAACATGAAGCTCTCTCAGGTTTCTCCTCCAGCGTTCACAACTCCTTCCAAGTTCCCAAAGCAGGAATACAAACCGATAATAGTGTAACACCGTTTATTTAAAACATAATTAAAAGCAATTAAAATTCACACTCAGACCCCAGAAAAACTGTTTTTTGGACTCAATGCGCAAAAACCCGTAAGGGAAATGTGAGTGTGAATTTTAATTGCTTTTAATTATGTTTTAAATAAACGGAGTTACACTATTATCGGTTTGTATTCCTGCTTTGGGAACTTGGAAGGAGTTGTGAACGCTGGAGGAGAAACCTGAGAGAGCTTCATGTTAAACGCACCATACCACGGCAGTGGTTTGTAAGTAGGCATTTTATATAGAAGGTGGAGGCATCTGCTTCCCTGGAATATATCCCATTTTCACAGGAAAAGCACTCTTCCATCCCTCTGTTCACCTGTATTGCCACTTTTACTCATTAACAGTCACCCGAAGGAGAAGGGGAAAACACATCCACTTAACATCCAGTGCATGCACGGGGTGATATTTTACATTGTAAACGTATTGCGCTATGTTTGTTTTTTATTTCTGTTGCCACAGGCGCTGATCGCTTCTTATACGTATTCCCTCTTTGGGGGTTTATATATATTCGATTTTAGGTTTGAAAGCTATTGCCTACCATTTAGATAAATATAGCACTTACTCTTACTTTGAAAGAGTTTTTACTAACTGCTATACATTATCTGTTGACACATAATTTCTTCCTATTTGAGAAAGAATTTTATTTACAGAGATGTGGCACAGCGATGGGGGCAAAATTTGCCCCCTCCTTTGCCAACCTCTATATGGGGTGGTGGGAGGAGCAATTTGTCTTAAACTATGATAATCCATTTAAACATAACATTTATTACTATGCACGATTTATCGATGATATTATACTGATTTGGAATGCCGGGGAGAATAACTTTAATGATTTCTTCAAATATCTAAACAATAATGAGCTAAAACTTAAATTTACATGTTGTAAGAACGATATCTCGATCTCCTATCTTGACGTAATTCTCAAAGTCCATGGACAAACTATAACCACTTCTCTATATAGAAAAGAATGCACTGGTAACACTATTTTAAGAGCAACATCAGCTCATCCCCCTCATCTTATTCGGAATATTCCAACAGGGCAATTCTTAAGGTTAAGACGGTTATGTTCAGACCAGGAAGATTTCGTTATGAAATCTTGTGACCTGAGAGACCGGCTACTAGCCCGGGGCTATAAGATGCCTATTTTATTGAAAGCATTTAAAAGAGCATTGTTCACTCAACGTGATACTTTATTCAATAAATATAAAATGAATATGGAAAGAACAGTTATAAATCAATCGAATACAATGGACATTACCACATGCATCCTTACTTATAGCTCCCAATATCAGGAAGTGGTTAATGTCATCAAGAAAAATTCGGCTATATTGAAAACTGACCCGATACTTGATGACATAATGCAAAGAGGCTATAGGTTTGTTTCTAGAAGACCAAGAACCCTAAAAAATGCGCTAGCTCCTAGTAGAATTAGCAATGCACAGAAATCCACATGGTTGGAACATAAGGGTTCATTTAAATGTGGTGCAAACAGATGTATAACATGCAATTATATTACCATCAATAACACATTTACCTCTTACATCACGGGTAAAAAATATGATATAAATCAATACATCAATTGTAATACTCGTTATGTCATTTATTTAATTGCATGTAAAAAATGTGGCATCCAATATGTTGGCCAAACAAGCAGGTCTTTAAAAGAACGGGCTAGAGAACACATTAACAACATCAAAAACAAAATTGACACAAGGGTAGCCACTCATTTTTTACATTGCTGTAATGGCAGTTTGGATCACTTCTCGATTCAAGGAATCCAAAGATTAATACCTGACCAGAGAGGGGGGGACCCTATTAGAAAATTGCTTTATTTAGAGACCAAGTGGATTTTTGTCTTGGCTACGAGGTCTCCGATGGGCCTAAATAGTGAATATGATGTATCTTGTTACTTCTGATCATTTTATTGTCTCTGTTGCTCATTAACTAGATTGTACTGTTAGCTTAGAGATATCTTTTATTTGTCTCCCGGAGTTTTCCAGTATTTATTTTAAATAATTCCTCCACTTCTTTTCAGTTTATGTGGCATTCTAAGGTGGTTTTCTACCATTTTCAACTGTTTTCTTATTAGATGCTTGATTAATAAGCTCCCTTTAGTACAATTTTGATACATGTATTTATATTTATATTTATTGCTTATATATAATATTGCACAGATACAGGGCTTATCAAATGCACTTGTTTTTATGTATTTATAAACACTATAGATTGAAGCTTTTCTTGGGTGCACCAATATGTCACTCCATATAGAAAAGGGTGTACAAATATGGTTACTGATGACCTTTTCCTTTTGACCCCTGGTTTGACCTTTATTCAATTTAACTAAGTTGGAGTCTCATTTGATGCACCTGGGTAGAGTTTCGTGGGATTGGGTGGACTGGTAACTGGGGTGTTGATTTGATTGGACGTTTGAATATTTGAGGCATGGCTCTAGGAGTTTAGCCTATGTTTAAGTGTTTGGAACACAAAACGCGTCAGGCTGTTTGACACAATAAACTTCTTCACATTTGAACATCTGCCTGGTGGAAGTTTTTGCCCTTGAGTGCCTGCTCCAATTTGAGATTTCAACAATCAAACAGAGTCTCTTACCCTGTATTTGGGTGCCTCTCTATGAGATCTATCGGCTGCTTTTTTCTGAGCGGATTTAGCTGCAGAAAGAGAGTCGTGCACCCAAGACCAAATTTTCTCATACTGTTTGACAGAAGAGTTAACAGAGGGTACGGGAGACAAAGAACCAGAAAAGGAGAATGCGTTGGGATGTAAACCATTGATAATAAAGAAAGGAGATTCCCCAGTGGAGGAAAGAGTAGCATTATTGTAGGCAAATTCCACCCAGGGTAACAGTTCAGCCCATGAGGATTGGTTGTCAGATATATAACACCTCAGATACTGTTCAAGGGATTGATAAACCCTTTCAGTTTGACCATTGGTTTGAGGGTGATAAGCGGTAGAGAATGACAACTCAATCCCAACCAAAGAGCAGAAGGCCAAAACTTTGAAACAAACTGAACCCCTCTGTCAGAAACAATATTGACCGGAAACCCATGTAACTTAAAGATGTGAGAAATTTACAAATCAGCCAAGGTTTTGGCAGAAGGGAGGTGTGGAAGGGGAATAAAATGACCCATTTTGCTAAACCTATCCACCACCACCCAAATCACAGTTTTACCCTGAGAAGGGGGTAAATCAACTATAAAATCCATCGAAATATGGGACCAAGGTTTGTCAGGAATGGGTAATGGCCTTAACAACCCCTGTGACAAATTCCTGGAGGATTTAGACCTCTGACAAACAGGACAGAAATTAACAAAAACTTTAGCATCTTGCTTATAGGAAGGCCACCACACATTGCGGGACAAAAGAGACACTGGGGCTCATTTATTAACGCAGCGCAGCGCTAAAAAGAGCGCAGTGGCCAGACATTTGCCCAGCGCATGCGAGTATTTAATAATGTAGCGCACGATACCTTAACAGTGCGATTTGTGCGCTAATGTAGACACAAGACAGGTGCGACGTGTGAAACTGCGTATCAGCTGTCGCAGTGCTTATAATAAATTGTGCGCACAGGAAGATACCGCAAAGGTAAGGATTAGTTGTGCTCATGTATGAATGCGCTGCTTTAATTAGTTGCGTCACATATTGCGCATATTGCGTTCACTTAGACGCATCTGCATTTGTTTCTGTGCTAATATTTGTTTGGTTGCAAAGGTGTTTAGCCTACCTGATACCCTTAAAGGAACCTTGGTCAATATAAACATGTTGGGTGGAAGGCGTGGTTAATATGCACTTTACAAGGGTTGCTCATCTTGAATATACTAGCGCAGCTGGGCAGGAATGCGCATTTTGAAGAGCGTTACTATTACGCCACGAAGAGGCAGGCGTAAAAATTGTGGTGCTGTTGCCCGGGTGCAGTTTTGCACATATACAGACGCAAATCTGCGACGGCCGCAGTGCAAGCGCATTGTAGCCACGCCCACAGCCACGCCCCTAACAACCACGGCATCGTTTGCAACATAAATGCCCAATCTTTTGCGCAATGCGCATAAACAAAACCATCGCAAAAGCTCTGTGTTATGCGCAATATCACGCAAATATATTAGCGATCACGCTTGTGATGGCGCAGACAACCTTTTGCGTCCACTTATGCGCTGCGCTGCTTTAATAAATGAGCCCCATTGTCTTAGAGATACCAGGATGTCCCACCATTTTGGAATTGTGGATCTCACCCAAAACCTGTTCCCTAAGATCTTCGGAAACAAATAGTCTCCCAGAGGGAGTTTCTACTGGGGCCAAGATTGAGCATGAGATAACAGGGAGGTATGATCTGATCCCAAAGTTGCCACAATTAATTCACTTGGAATGATGGGAGTGCACGCACTAGATTCAGAGGGGTTGGATTCAAAACTTCTAGAGAGTGCATCCGCCTTAGTGTTTTTAGAACCAGGCCTAAAAGTAAGGGAGAAATTAAACCTGGTAAAAAACAATGTCCATCTAGCCTGCCTAGGATTCAGCCGCTTGGCAGACTCTATATACAGAAGATTTTTATGGTCAGTAAAGACCGTTATCAAATGCTTAGCGCCCTCCAACAGATGCCGCCATTCCTTTAAAGGCCCATTTGATAGCCAACAACTCTCTATTTCCGATGTCATAATTAGCCTCAGCAGGCGAAAAATCTTTAGAGAAGAATGCACAGGGGTGCACTTTGTTGGTTATCGGATGCCTTTGAGAAAGGACTGCCCCTGCCCCAACCTCTGAGGCATCGACCTCAACAATGAAAGGGAGTGCAGTGTCAGGGTGCCGAAGAATAGGGGCAGAACTGAACTCCTTCTTGAGGAATTCAAAAGCTTGGATAGCTTCGGGGGACCATATGCTTTGATCAGCAACTTTCTTTGTCAAATTGGTTACAGGAGCCACTATCAGGGAGAAGTTTTTAATGAATTGACAATAGTAATTGGCGAAACCTAAGAACCTTTGGGTTGCACGTAAAAAAAACAGCTTTTACTTTTCCTGGATCCATCTCTAGACCCTTGCTGGAAATATTGAAAATCAAAAATTGAACAACCTCAAAGGTACATTTTTCATGTTTCGCATTAAGATTATTTTCTCTTAATTTACGTAAGACTTCCAGAACATGTCTTTGATGTTCACTCAGGTTCGAGGAAAAGATTAGGTTAGAGGTTATAAGCACCTCTAAGATCAAGCTTGGAATAGATCTTGGCATCTTTAACCTGGGCGAATAATTTAGAGATCAGAGGTAGGGGATAGCCATTCTTTATGGTGATCTTATTAAGACCCCTGTAATCTATACAAGGGTGAAGACCACCATCTTTTTTCCCAAAAAAAAGAAGCCCACCCCTGCAGGGGAACTAGAAGGTCTATTGAAACCTCTCTCAAGGTTTTCCTTGATATACTCCATTGCCTGGGCTTCCGGCAAAGAAAGAGGGTAAATTCTACCACGAGGGGCAGTAGACCAGGGATTAGATCAATTGAGCAGTCATACTGCCTGTGTGGGGGTAAAGTTTCTGTGGCTGTCTTGGAAAACACATCAGCATATTCTGCATATGCTGCAGGTAAACCCTCTTAAGAGGTAGTTGCCACCATGGAAGGAATACAGGTACCACCACACTTTAAACTCCATTGAATAATCCCCCCAGATACCCAATCAATAAATGGATTATAAATCTGGAGCAAAGGTAACGCCAAAATAAGAGGAGAAGAAACACCCTAAATAATGTAAAGGGCTAACTCCTCACTGTGAAGATTATTAAGACACATGGATAGGATTACAGTTTTCGTAGAAACCAAACCTGACCCCAAGGGTCTTTTGTCCACCGCAAATATTCTCATGGGAAGATTTAGAGGGGTTAGAGGAACGCAAAATCTGGCTGCGAAGGAAGCATCCAAAAAATTCCCCTCCTCCCCCAAGTCCACAAAAGCGGACACCTTGACAGAACCCGTAGGCTAGCTTAGTTTAACCAATATAAAAATCTTAGAGGAAGACTGGGGAGAGGAAACTTCTTTACCCAAATGGAGCTCCCCTTCTCCATTTAGGCTTGGAAGTTTCCCGGCCTCTTAGGACATTGATTTAGGAAATGACCCTTCTCCCCACAGTATATGCATTAACCTTGGGACTGCCTGCGAGCCTTTTCCTCAGGAGTTAGATGGGATATGCCCAATTGCATGGGTTCCTCCTGAGGTAGAGGCACAGAGGGATTATGGAACTAACATTGGTTATCACATTAGAAAAGTTTGACTTAGTATTGGTAAACCCAGAATGAAAAGAAGAACCCCTCTCACCCCTTCTCTCCCTCTGTCTTCTATCTACCTGGATGGCAAGAGACATGAGATCATCCAGGTTGGAAGATAGAGGATAGTTAACTAGGCTATCTTTAACAGCATCAGAAAGCCCAATACGGAACTGGTTATGAAGAGCCATGTCATCCACCCAGTTTCAACTGCCCACCGGCGGAACTCAGTGCAATACACCTCCGCATCCCGTTTTCCCTGGCGTAATTTACGAATCACGGAATCGGCAGAAGATGCACAATCCGGGTCATCGTAGAGTATCGCCATGGTGTTAAAGAAAGAATCAAGGGAAAAGCGGGCAGGATCAGTGGAGGGTAATCTGAGAGACCAAATTTGAGGGTCACCCTGAAGCAGGGTCATAATAAACCTTACTTTTTCCTCACCTGATGAGAATGAATGAGGAAAGAAACTAAGGTATAATTTGCAGGCCTCCTTAAACACAAAAAATGTGGTTCTGTCCCCGGTGAATTTTTCGGGGGAACACGATTTTGGGTTCATGGGTTTTAGAGGTGTTACCCATAACGGCAAAAGAACCCACAGGAGGAGTGGCAACTGGAATAAGTAACTGCTGCGGAGACTCCAGTCGGCGAGTCAGATTGTGGAAGCCTTGCATGAGATAGTCTTGCTTCCGCTCGTGATCCTCCAAGTGCTGTAACAAGGTGGTAAGGAGCGCTTCCGTAGTGGAGGGAGCAGCAGGAGTAACCTTCGTCATCTATGGCCCGTGATAATGTAACGGTTGGCACCCTAAATCTAGAACCAATGCCAAGCACTCTGGTCTCGGCTCGTGCTTCTGCCTGTAGCAGCCGCCTTTGGCTTCAGGAGCCCTCAGCTACTCAGATGCCGCCAGGTCTTAAAATGAGAGGTGCAAGGCGAGGGTTTCTAGACAAGCAGAGGGGCACAACTGTAAACTAGAGTCTTTGGGCAGAAGGTCACAGTACAAGGCGCAAGGCAAAATCGTAGTCAGATCAGGCTGGGTCGAGGCAGGCAGAGAATAAGCATAGTCAGGCAGGCAAGGGTCAAACCGGGAGATCAATCAGAAGGGATTTAGCAGAAGGGGTAGTTGGTATACAGGCGAGGGTCAGAATCCAGAGGTCAGAATAGTCAAAAGCCAGGCATGGGTCACAACAGGAATCAAACAGGTTCAAAAAAGAATATCTTAAAGCTCAGAAGCACCAGGAACAAACTCCTATCATGGGCAAGGTCCTGTGGCTTTAATAAGCCTTTTATACTTTTCAAATTTGGCGCCATTGCGTGCTGGCGTCGTGCACCTTTAAATATCGAGGAGGTGCGCGTGCCTTTAGGGATCAAAGATGGCACCTGAGAAGGAGCGGCGTGGCAGCGTCCCGGCTGCACGACTGGACCACCAGGGTTGAATTACTACACCCACAGTATAAGGACAATATTATCAATAAGAAAGAAAAACAGTTCCTAAATGTAGATCATCCAAGAAAAATCCAGACAAACCACCAGGTAGACCCATCATCTCTGAGAATGGGAATTTGACTGAAAAAGCTAGCCAGTACATTGATATGAGAATCAAACCCATGTTAGAAAAATTAGCTTCATATGCTAGGGATACCATGGATGTCCTAAACAAAATCAATGACATCCAAGTAGGGGGTGATATATTGTTAATAACACTCGAGGTTGAATCCCTCTACACCTCCATTGACTACAAACTGGGATTAGAAGCTCTTCAATATTTCCTCAATTTATATCTGGGAGAGTTTGATGAAACCAATCATTCTTTACTCAAATTGATGAGATGTATTTTGTATTTCAACTACTTTACATTCCAAGGGAAATTCTATTTACAAACCCAGGGGACAGCGATTGGTACATCATGTGCTCCATCTTATGACAATCTATTTCTCGGATTCTGGGATGAAACAATTGTGAATGGAAGGACCCTACAACCTTACACAAACAAAATTATTAAATGGATTCGCTATATTGACGATATCCTGATACTTGGGACAAGCACTAACATTGAAGCCTTAGAATTTGTAGATAAATTAAATGACAATAGTCTCAATATAAAGTTGACAGTTAATATCTCCGAAACAACAGTCTCATTCCTGGATCGGTCAATCACAAATTATAATAGGGGGAAACTTAGAACCACCATCTATAGAAAAGCAACAGCCACTAATTCTCTCCTATGTTATTCCAGTTATCATCCACAGGCAGTTGAGAAATCGCTTCCAACTGGCGATTTTTTTTTTTTCAAAATTGTTTTTATTGAAAGTCCAGCACATCTAAACAAAGGATTTCACTTTTGTAAAGATACAGTTATGTTATTAGAAATTGTACATAAGTGCATAACTAATAAAATATTGTTTTGCATATAAAGAGGTCTTAAGTGTTTGTTTTTAAGCATACATATTACATGAATATATGCAAAAGAAAAACACAGTTGAAATCTAGAAATTGTTATGATGGGGTGGCGGTGTTCACACTTCCTTAATTACCACCATGCCTATATAGGATAGGTACTGGAGATTCATTTTCTATTTTTGAGAACATTAATAACAAAATAAACAAGATAATTGAACTAGAGTCAAACATGCCCATTATTTTTCTTATGAGATGTATGTCATCCTTAATCATTCATGTTGGTGGACTCTGGGAGGCAGCTGTTGTCTTCGTCAGATTGAAGTCGTTGTGGCTAAGATTAATGGATTAGTGCAGGGGTAGGCAACCCGCGGCTCCGGAGCCTCATGAGGCTCTATATCCTGCTTGCTGCGGCTCGGTCTTGCGGCTTTGCCTGTCATGTCATCTATACAGCCCTCCCACCTGCTGGCAGCTTCTTGAGTGTGAGACCGCGGTTGGCTTACCGTGACCGCACACTCAGGAAGCTGCCAGCAGGTGCGAGGGCTGTATAGTAGGGATGCACCAAATCCACTAGTTTGGATTCGGCCGAACCCCCGAATCCTTTGCCGAATACCGAACCGAATCCCAAAGTGCATATGCAAATTAGGGGTGGGAAAGGGAAAACATTTTTTACTTCCTTGTTTTTTGACAAAAAGTCACGCAATTTCCCTCCCCGTCCCTAATTTGCATATGCAAATTAGGATTCGGTTCAGCCTTGCAGAAGGATTTGGCCAAGCCAAAATCCTAGCCGAATCCTGGATTTGGTGCAAGACCGAGCCGCAGCAAGATGATTCATCATGGGCATTACTGCAGTCACACACTCAAGACAAGAGAGGTAAGATCAGCATGGAGCTTCAGAAACAGAAGTCACTTTAAATAGATGAGGACACTAGCATTTAATAGGGCTATTCAGTGTTTCAAAGTAGGCCTGCACATACACACTGCACTTCTGTTTGTTGTATTCTAATAACCTTTTAATTAATGAATTTATATATAAATGGCATGTAATTAACTAAGCAGTTGATATCCGCAGCAGTAACACAACTTAAATGAAATGAGCATTGGCACTTTAACTGATTTTTCATTGTACTTTAATTACAAACAATTAATTATATAAATGAGGACACACAATCAATTTATTTATTCTGATATTTACGGCACATAGCACTTTTGTCAGTGACAAGAAAATAAGCATTTGATGGTGTTGGAGAGTGGGGGGTTACTATCTTTTCTCCAATTTTCTAATGAAATAAATATGTATAAAGTAAACTTTGGGGTCAAAATTTGGCCCACGTACTTCCATAACCCTATGTATATTGGCTATCAAACTGTTCAGCGGACCCCTGGAATTCATATTTTATGGTCTTTTATCCTGGTTCCTAATGATATGGGTGAGATAAAATGCTGCAAAGTGGAAGCTTTGAAGTGATTTTCAGCAAATTTGCCAAGTTTAGGAAAGTATTTCAGCTTTGTACTTTGGAGCAGAAACCTATTTTGGATTTGAAGAAATGTGTACTTTGTAAAAAAGTTTTTCTGGGGTGAGTGTACTTTTTTGTAGCTTTACCCCTCATAAAATGCTGTAAACATATTTAGACATATTTACCTATTTTGGATTCATCAGAATTCTTTCCAAAAAATCTATAGTCTTCCATGGTAAACCTATTTGTTGTGAAATGTTTAAGTATGAAGATTTGTGGAGCGGTGCTTTGGAAATTTTTGTAGTTTACTGCTGTGAAAGATCCCCACAAAAAAATTAGAAATTTCCACAAAACAATACATATTTGGTATTGGCACATTGAGGAGACTTGAACTTTCCAAATCTGTTATTGTTTCATGCACAATATAAATTGCTACTTACTGTGTTTATCTTATGGAAAATATGTTTTTTTCCATTTCATTTTTAGACATGTAGAGGAGGCCTATTTATCAACAAACTCATTATAGTGTTTTTTTTTAGAGGTTTTTGAAACCTCGACTAAACTCACTTTCTATAAAACCATGAATATCATAAAATGTATTCATACAACCAAAGTGAAAAAGCACAAATGAAAAAAGTTGCAGAAAAGTCTGTGACTTTTTTCTAACTTTTTACACAATAACTACATCATATTGTTGCATAAAAGCTATTGTCAAAAACACTCAAAAACCTCAAATAAAAAAAAAATCTTCCAGTTATAAAAGGGACATCTGCCATTGACTTCTACATAATTTTGTCAGGATTTAGCAGGAGCATTTTTGCATTCAGAATTGTCGCAGTTTTGTCACATAGTAAATCCCAGAAAAGCCCAACCTGAACAAGTCACGGTTTAATAAATAGGCCCCTATGAAGCCTATATCTTGTTATAAAAGTGGAATAACACCAAAATTCCAGTATATTTTGAAAGCTTTGGCTGTCCTGAACTGAAAAAAACATATATCGTTTCCTGGGTAAACTAAAAGTCTCCTCAGGAAAGTCCCCTAAAATGGTCTGGCAATAGAAGTACCAAATTGCCCAAATCGGCTGGTAGTTTTTATAATATAATATCGGGCAGCAATTTGGACTAAGAGACATAGAGCATGAGATTTGATAGTTTGCATCATCTCCCCCACCTTTATATCATTTTCCATTATTTATATTTTTTGTGAGGCAGAGCGGTTAGGGAATTATACACAGGGATAGGATCCATTATCTGGAAACCTGTTATCTAGAAAGTTAAGAATTTCGGAAAGGTCATCTCCCATAGACTCCATTTTATCCAAATAATCTAAATGTTTGAAAATAATTTCCTTTTTTGCTGTATTAATAAAAACAGTACCTTGTGCTTGATCCCAACTAATGTTAGTGTCAATCTTATATAAGGGTTATAACTGGCCGCACAGTAGAATGCGGTTTACGGGTCAAGGGTGTAGCTGGCTTATTTTCTCTATAATACCTATGAGTTTTCCATTTTAATGCTTTTAAAGTATAACAGAGGTCTAACTGTCTTTTAACATCTAAGATAGCTGTTAGTATTTAGAGTGTAATTTGCTGCCTTCTTCATCTAAAAACAAACGCTCTGTAAAGCTATAAATGTATTGTTATTGCTACTTTTTATTATTTATCTTTATATATAGGCCCTCTCCTATTCATATACCAGTCTCTTGCTTAAATCAATGCATGGTTGCTATGATAATTTGAACCCTAGCAACAAGATTGCTGAAACTGGACAGCTGCTGAATAAAAAGCTAAAAATAAAAAAACAAATAATAAATGAAAACCAATTGGAAATGATCCCAAAATATAACTCTCTGCATAATACTTAAATCAAATCAAAAAGCTTCCCCTTGGGTTATAGTAGAGAGTAGACCTTTATAAAGGTTAAAATATTGTTGAACAGCGAAAAAGCTTGGAAGGGGCCTGATACCAACTGCAACTTCCCTGGCTCTCCCCGCCCATCAAACCTACATGCAGGCAGCAGGTTTGCGAATCTACAGTGATCGGCTGTAGAGGAAGCTGACCCCACAGTCTGGGCCCCCCTTTTCCAAGGCCCCCCACCCATGACTGCAGGATCTGATCCCTCTATAGTTACGTTACTGGTACAGGTTGTTCGAGCAAATCTATGGCAAAACTAATCATGTCCTTCTTCATGTAGTGGTGCCAAGATAACATTATTGAATGCTCCAACTAAGTTGTTGAAATAAGCTTTTTTTTAAAAAAAAATTTTACGGATTAAGGACTGGGAGAAATATGTGATCCATATCGTAATAAGTACCATGTGTCTAGTCTTTTGTGGCAGGCCATTTCTCCATCCAAGTATCAATTAATGAAAAGCATTGTAGAATATATTTGATTTTAGTTTTTTCTTTCCAACAATGTTTTATTGGGTTTTCATAAACACAACAGATTATGGTTTACAACATATTAAGTATGTCAAGATAAGCATAGAAGAAGAATATACATTGCTGCATGACATACCAAAGAATTGAACAAATGAGTACATATACTTAAAGTCAAAGAATCCAAAGGAAAATAGATAACAGAGCATATAAAATAAAATGGAAAGAAATAAAAATAAATAAACCAAAACCTCACTCAGTGGTTTTACAGATTTAAACTTTTATGTAGAACTATCAGATTTGCATTATCCCTAAGATTTCAATTTCATAATTAGGATCAATTTGTTAGAAGAAAAGAGACCAGTTATCTAAAAATCTGCACTCTAAATGAGGGTTATTTATTTTTGTCCATAGCGCTTCCTGCCAACATAATTGATTTATTAGTGATAAAACATCTGTCATGGAGGGGGAAGCTTCTGAGAGCCAATATAGAAGAAGAGTTTTCTTCGTAGCAGCAACGAAACGAAGGATCAAGTTATTTAAATCCTTAGTATTGGATTTATACTGGTTTATTCCAGAAATAAAAGGGGAGCCTATATTTAAGAGAGCAAAGGCTGGAGACAATGTAATGTGTATCTTTAACGTCAAACAAAGAAAATCCTTTAGTCTTTGCCAGACCAACTCAACTTGGGGACAACTCCATAAGTAATGGAACAAATCCACATTTTCATGTTTACATTTCGGGCAGTATGAGATGTGACCTGAACCATTACCCTTACGAAATAGCTTCCCATAACCCAAATGGATAAGTTTGAAGTGCTGAACTCTCCAGTTTTCTGAGGAAAAATGTTTGTTAAATTTAATAATGGAAGAAGACAACTAGGAAGGAGTTATTATGTAGTGTAAGTATTTTGACCATTTCAGGGCTGCGTCTTTAAGAGGCTGCGTTAGATTAGAAGGGGGGCACCAAAGTTTCCAAGTTATATAATTTATACTTAAGATCATCAAGTTGTCTTCCAATTTAGTTAATTCTTCAGCTAACCAATGCTTCTGAATAGCAAAAAGATTTTTTATTAGTGACTGAAAGGAAAGCGCCCTTTATGATAACGTAAAGGAAGTGATCTCTTATATTCAAACCAAGCTGATTTTTTAAAACTGCCCAAGCAAGAAGACCTCCATTAGTAGGATTCACAAAGTCCCTAATCATAAGAGGACAATGTCGTTTTTTGGGTGACAAATAGGAGGAATATCCGGATTTTGAATTTTTCCATCAAAGTTGGATTGGCATGAAAGGTGTCAACATATGTTTAAAGCCATGGCTGGAGAATAACAACTTCCAAGTAAAAATTGAGTCCCTAAATAAGGTCTTTATTTTACATTCAGAAGGAACTTCCTTCCATTATAGATGAAGAATATGTAAAATATGGAAGTCGGATGTAGGGAAAAGTTCAAGGGCAGGATTTGTTAATTTGTCTCCCCCAAAAGTCCACTCAACCAAATACCTGGTAATTGCAGATAAGTTGAATACTCTGAAATTAGGAAGCTTCAAACCAGCTAAATCATAGGGGCCTTGCAGTTTGGATAAAGCAATTTTAGATTTTTTACCACTCCATATAAAAGTATTTAATACCGAATCTAGTCTCTTAACATCTTTATGTTTGATTAGAATTGGCAAGTTCATTAAGGGATATATTAGCTTAGGGAAAATTAGCATCTTAAACAAAGCAATTTTACCTTTTAAATTCAGGGGGGTATTTTCCCAATTATGGCATAGAGATAATACTTTATTAATGGCTGGCGTAATATTTAGTGAATACAGATTCCTTAAATTATTGGGAAAGATAAGCCCCAAATATTTGAGCTGTGACTTTGGGGAGTTAAGTTTCAGGTTTTTCAGTAGGGTACTAGGAGAAGTAGCATTGAAGTTCATGATTTCAAATTTATGAATGTTAATTTTATAACCTGAAAAAGTACGAAATTTATAGAACAAATCAAAGATATCAGTAAGAGAATTGTTAGCATTCTGAACAACCAACAATAAATCATCTGCAAAAGCTAAGGTCTTAAGATGAAATTTATTCATTTTTACACCACAAAATACCTCCAGATTCTCAAGATTAAAGAGGAGTGTGGAGTGTGGAGATTTTGAACTGGGAGGATTTTACCCCAGCAATTAGTATTTGGGCACTTGGGGAAGTATATAAGTATTTGACAAAACTATTAAAAGGACCAACTATACCAAAGTGATCTAAGCAATTAAAAAGGTGTTCCCATTCCACATTATCAAAGGCCTTTTTTAGCATCCAGGCTGATCACTGAACAAGGGATTTTATGCCTATTAACAAAGGCAATAGTATTCAATAAGGCTCTAATATTTTTAATACCAGAGCGTCCTTTTATGAACCCATTTTGAACAGTTGAGATAATAGAGGGTAAGATAAAAAGCTAACCTGTCAGCTAGTATTTTTGAAAGGATTTTTATGTCCTGGTTTAACAGGACATAAAAGGATAGAAGAGAAGGATCTTTGCCATCTTTGGGTATTATAATCAGGTTAGAGAGAGAACTAGTTGGCAGTGTACTTTTGTAAAATAGAATATCATTAAACAAGTTGGTAAGAAACGGGTACATTTTTGCTTTTAAGATCCTGTAAAAATTTGGGGGAAGGCCATCTGGACCACTAGCTTTTTTCTTTTTCAAATTATTAAATGGTGGAAGTAACTTCCTCTATAGAGATAGGTTTATTTAAATCTTCCAACTGTTCTGTAGAGAGTTGGGGTATCTGAATCGTTTTTAGAAAAGCTACACTTTCCACAGAATTTGACCCAGAAGAAAAGTACAGAGATTCTTAATAGTCTTTAAAAGTTTTTACTAATTTTGATGGGTTATTAGTCAGGGAACCTTGTAAATCTTTAACTTTAATCAAAGCAGATTTCTTATTCCAGCATCTAGTAAGGTTCACTAAAACATTATTAGCTTTATTACTAAAATTAGCCAGTTTCATTTTGGAATCTTGAGCAAAGATAGAATCTCTTAAAGTAATCCAATTCTTTAAAGATTTAGACACTTCTTTATATTTCTGACTATTTGTTAGGGAAGGAAAATGTTTTAGTTTCAAGTAGCAATCTCTTCTGAAAATTATAATTAATTTTACGTGTAAATCGATATTTATAGGCTGATATCTCACCTCTAATCACAGATTTCCATGTTTCCCACATTAGAGACGGGTTATTAGAGTGTTGTGAATGTTCTGAGATAAATAATTCCCACCTTTCTAAAAGCATCTTTGAAAATTCGGGGTGATCTGCTAGAGTAGTTGGAAAGGACCATGAAACATAATCTCTGAAACCTTTAGAAGTGGCAATTTGAGCTATCACAGGTGCATGGTCAGAGTGATCAATAGCACCAATATCAGCAGAGATGGTTTTACCAACAATGTCATTTAAAACTAAGATATAATCAATTCTGGTCCCCGCCATATATTGGGAGGAGAAACGTGTAAAGTCCTTTTCTGTTGGGTGTAAAAGTCTCCAGACATCAGTCAAACCAGAGGAGTTAATTAACCCATTTATCCATTTGGATTTTTTCCCTGCATTAGCCCTAATGGAATCAGATCTGTCTAGAGACCAAAAATGAGTCTCATTGAGATCACCCCCTAAAATAATATTAGATTGAGGGATAGTCGAGATCCTATGACTGAGATCAGCAAAGAAATTTTCTTTGGTGTGGTTTGGAGAATAAATCGAAATAAAATGCCATTTCTTATCATAAATCAACACTTCAACATGAATAAATCTACCTTGCTCATCTTTATCCTCAGATAAAATTTGGGCATTTAAGTTTCGGTGAAATAAAATTGCTACCCCTCCTTTTTTATTTACAGCTGGGGAAAAAGCAAAATCTCCAACCCAATCTCTAAGAAGTGTGACATTTCAGAATCATTGAGATGAGTTTCTTGCAGAAGGGCAACATCACATTTACGCTTTCTAAGTTGCTGTAGGATTTTTTTCCTTTTTATAAAATGATTACTTAATGTTCCACAAAACTATATTAAGAGACATTTTACTATATGTAGTATATCAAAATAAAGATGAGCTTACTTACAACATCACAAAATAAATCATCATTGTAAAGAGCCACTGACTGAGAGAACCAATTTACAAATATAAAATGAATAATAAGTAAATAAGAACACATTTTCAAATTCATAAGAGATAAAACAAAAATTAATATAACCAAAAAAACTTGTGAAATTGTATAATTAACACAAGAAGTGCGGAAAGTGACCTCCTTTTTTCCTTAGAGGAGAAGGACACTCAACCCGCTTAAAAAGAGGAATTAACAGGGGAAAGAGAGCCACCAGCCAGCTTGATTTAAGCAGATAAAAATTAAGATTCAAACACCAAATGTTCTTCGCTTGAGATTGGTGGAGAAGTTCCTTTAGGAGAGATGGGAGATCTGGATCTTGATCTGTGTTTGTGAGAACGAGATTGGAAAGGCTCCTTACTAGGACCTGTAGATCCAGGGTGAGATCTCTCAAACTTTTTGACTTTATGATCTCTTTGTGGAAGAGAAACTGAGCGATCAGAAGGCAAGTTTGCTTTATGCTGATTATGGTGTGATAAGTGATAAATTGTTTATTTAGCCCACATACATACAAGGTAAGGGCAACGTTTCGGACGCCACTGGGCCCTTTGTCAAGCCCAGTGGTCAAATACAAACACAGTGTTTTATAGAGTGTACAATGGGAGTGGCCTGTGACTCCTCCCCATCAAATGACATCATTATAAATCAGGTGAAACAAGAATACTTAAAGTGTCCATTTAAAAATAATTGGACACTTATTTGTATAAGTCCATACATCTGTGTACTCAATAATATAGCAACACAATAGAATGGTCTAGTATTACCTGAAACGCTTATAGACTGCTGCTGCACATGAATCTCCCTGAGGATATGGACAGAAAACTTCTTCTACACCCAAACAAGTTGTCACGATGAGCGCTCGGCACCCGGTGCGGCGGCAAATCCAAGATGGCGGTGCCCAGGACTACACGCTGGAGCGTCGGCGCGGTGACGTCACGCGCTGTGGTTCGATGCCCGAGTATAGCTCAATATTATATTGTGTTCCTGGGTCTCCCTACTTGCCTGTTATACCTGTTATTGATCATCTGCCTGTTTCCTGACCTTGAACATTGCTGCCTGCCATCTTGAACCCTTGCCTGGACTTGACCTCTCTATTGGATTTCCCTTGAATTGTACTTTGCCTGGACTCACTGGAAAAGGACTTCCGCAGGCCCCCGCTGACATTATACTCGGGCCATGGATCCTACTGGGGAAGCTACGCCTGATGTCGGACGAGCGATCCGCGGACTGGCATCCCGCATGGAGGAATATGAAGCCCAGCAGTACCGCATAGGGCAGGCACTCGATACCCTTCTCTCTCGAGTGCCTCCAGCGCCTTCTGCTTCCCAAGCTGCTGTATATCCTCCCATTGAGGTCGTCTCGTCTACCACAGGTTTCTCGTCTGGTGAGCCTCGTATTCCGCCTCCTCCTCGCTTCAGTGGGGACCCACAGGCTTGCAGAGGTTTTGCTACACAGTGCCAGATCCAGTTCGAGTTTCAACCCTCGCACTTCCCCAATGAACGTTCCAAGGTGGGCTATGTGATGTCTCGTTTAGTGGGCAAACCGCTTGAGTGGGCAACATCTCTTTGGGAGAAGAATTCTCCACTGACTTTTGATGCCAAGGCTTTTCTTCAAGCATTTCGTACTGTGTTTGATGCCCCGGGTCGGGTCACTAATGACCCTTCTCGTCTTCTGCAACTCCGGCAGGGGAACCGCAGTGTCAGTGACTATGCTATTGACTTTAGAACTTTGATGGCTGAGATTTCCTGGAATGACGATGCCTATAAGGCCGTATTCTATCAAGGTCTGTCTATTCGCATTAAAGATGGTCTCCAGGGAGTTCCCTGACCTGTTGGAAGATCTGATAGCACTATCCATTAAGGTGGACACTCGTCTCAGAGAGCATCAGGTAGAAAAGGAGCGTTGTAAAAGATTTCAACCCTTGTTGGCACCTCGCTTCAAAAGGCCTCTCTTGCATACTCCAGCTACTCAAGCTTCTATTTCTCCTCCGGAGGAACCGATGCAAGTTGGAAGGGCTCGTCTCTCTGAACAAGAAAGGCTCCGTAGACGTACGGCTGGACTTTGTCTCTACTGTGGTGGGCAATCCCACTTAGCTGTCTCCTGTCCTGTGAAATTGAAGAATGTTCCTACTCAGAGTAAGACTGGAATTTCTTTTATCAGTGGTGTTTGTTCCAAGTCCTCTGAAAACTCTCATCAGTTTCGTGTTCCTTGGCAGATCCTGCTAACCTCCAAGTCAATTCCTGTTTCGGCCATCCTTGACTCCGGAGCTGCAGGAAACTTTATGGACTTGGCTTTTGCTAAAAAGATTGGTGTTCCTCTATCCTCCGTGTCTCCTCCCATACGAGTTTTCGCCATTGATGGCAGACCCCTCTCCACTGACACCATCACTCTGTTTACTGGTGAATTATATATTATAAGTGTATTATAGTATTTCCCGTCCAGGCCTGCGGTCTTTTTAATTTTTAAGGTTTTGATTGCTTGTTCTATTTCTATTTGGTCAATTGGGGTGGATAAGCTTTCTATTTGAGTTTCCATTAGTTGAGGGATCTTATGTTCTTTTAAAAAATCTCATATTTTCTGTATTTTGATAGTACTGTGCTTTTGATATAGGTATTGGTAATAATTAGCAAATTCTTGAACTATTTTAGTTGGGTTTGCTGTAAGGTGGCCTTTTTGATTTCTAATTTGAGTGAAAGGAGAGTGTAGAAATTTATTGGATCTATTTGTTTCTTGAGGCACAAGTCTCTTGGGTGTAGTTTAAATTGGTCCTCCTTAGGTTGTAATTGTTTAGTTAAGCTATTTATTTTTTCTGCTTTCGCTTTCTTCAGTCTCGCTTTCGCTTGTATCAGTATGCCTCTGATATATGCCTTATGGGCAGACCATAAAGTAGGGCTAGTGATATCTGAGGTGTTGTTGGTTTTAAAATATTGTTTCAGTTCTTGTTCTATTTTGTCCTTCATTTGTGGATCTGATAACATATTATCATCCATTCTCCATCTATAAGAGTCTGGTTCATTAATTAAGCTAGATAGTTGTAATGTTACCTGTAAGTGGTCAGACCAGGAGCAGGAGCGTATGCTAGAGTGTATTATCAGAGGGGCTAAGTGCTGCTGCAGTAAGATCATGTCTATCCTAGAGAAGGAGTTATGTGGTGGAGAAAAGAACGTAAAATCTTTTTGTAGTGGGTGACATTCCCTCCATGGGAATGTATGTTTTTCTAATAACTTAGCGATGTAATGAGAACCATGTGTTCTTCTGGTTGTAGTCTGTTGAGTTGTTTTTGGCTGTCTGTCCACATGGGGGTTGATAACTTCATTAGTTCTTTAAAGTTGAGCCTTTACTATTTTCCTCTAACAGGGTAAAAAAGGATTTGTAAAAAACTTTTTGGCTTTCATTTGGACCGTAGATCATCGCTAATGTAACTGGAGCATCTTGTATTAGACCATTTACTATCAGGTAACGACCCTCTGGGTCTGATTTAGACTCTTTCAACAAGAAGTTTACCCGTTTATGTATGCAAATGGCCACTCCCCTCTGTTTTTTAGGGGAAGATGCTAAATAGACATTACGATAAGCATGGTGAAAATATTTAGGTGCTGATGTTCTAGAAAAATGTGTCTCTTGGAGAAACACAATATCAGCTCCCATCTGATTGTAATGTTTAAAGGCCATTGCTCTCTTAGAGGGAGAGTTTAAACCCTTTAGATTATGGGTTACACATAACAACGCCATATCTTTCTCAGTTTGTATTGCTGTTGGTGTTGTTTTGATATTATTATACCCCTTGCATTAAATCAACATTCATTATATTAAAAAAAAACAACAGTTGCATTATAGAAAAAATAGAAAATAGAAAAAAAGCTGAACAATAAACATTAAACAAAAAACAAGTTGCAATTTAAGCAATATGAACAGTTTGTGATGTATCATCATCTATTAGTGAAGGTCCATCTATTGGCCTTATAGGACAATAAAGACCTTCTGGTGGTGGTGGTGGGGGAGTTCCAGCTGGTCAATCCCCATAATTAACTGTAGTAATAGTTACCCAGTGTTGGTGACCATCAGCCACATGTTCTTGGGATCTTTTGCCAAAGAGGTGAGATGGAGCGATCACTGTTGCTCTTTGATGGAAATGGAGGTTTTGGAGAAGTAGGCGGAGTTTCGGTTAGTTTAAATCGAGACAGTAGATGTGGGCCTTCCTGAGAAGTAGAGATTGAGTGCTGTTGATTTTGAAAAGAGAAAGATCATTTAAAAGAATATCCCTATCTGTATCGAATACGATGTGAGATTTTTTCACTGGTTTGATCATCTTTCTGCATTGTATGGTAATGGATGCCAGGTCCGTGTAAATGGAGTACTTGTCGCCTTTATATTCTAGTTAAGGAGCTGCCCTTGAAGCAGCCATGATTGCTTCCTTGGATTTAAAATAATGTACTCTCATATCATATCTTTTGGGGGGGCTCCTTGTGCCTTGGGTCCTAAATAAATAAATGTCCAAAATATGTTAGTCCAGTGACATATCTGCTACAATTTCCAATAGCAACTGTGGGATCTCTGAGTGCAAATCCTGGATCGAGTCTGGGAGGCCGCGTATTCTAATATTGTTTCTCCATGACCTGTTCCCTGTGTCCTCCATGCGGTCTTGCAGGTCTATAACTTGTTTTTGCAGGTTGGTAATGAGTTGGTCGTGCGTGTGATCCTGGTTGCTACTGCTGTCAGTTCTGTTTGCAGTAATTTTTTAAACCGGCTTATGAGTATGGCATCACCGGAGTATGTTGGTGTAGTTTCCGAGTCTTAATCTTCAGAGTCCCCATCTGTCTGTGAAGAGGCCCAGGAAGGAGTTTTTGTGCTGGTGGCCAACTTGGATTTTGAAGCTGCATGTGGCATAAGGGGCTGTGAAGGAGATTCTTTACGTTTAGAGACCAGTCTTCTCGGTCTTCCTCCTCTGGTCATATTCCGGAACTCTAGCCTGTCGTCTGCAAGCGTTTTCGTGTTTGTGTAAGTGCTGATTATTGCTTACAGGAGACTCCGGGAACGGAGCCCTGAAAAGTTGTGACTACTGAGGCCCACGTCATAACCATGCCCCCCAAAAAGCCAATCTTTAACGAGAAATCCGGCTATTTCATCCTACTGCTTGTGTCTGCCCCGGGAATTTGAAGACAAAAGCAAACAGACTGAGTTGGCAGCTTATTGGTCCATGTGTGGGGCCATCTGATGGGCTTCCCCAATTGATATCTGGCCGAAAGTTGGCCAGATGTCGAACGGGCAGGGTTAAAAATCTCGTCGAAACGCGACTGCATCTGTTCGTAGATGCGATCCCGCGATCCGACCGCTCATAATGGCTTGAACTATGATCCAAACCAATATGATCCAATATGATCCTAGGGCCTACGATTGGATCATCCCCAGTGTGGGTATACCAGGAAGAGATCTCTATGTCTGTGACCACCATTAGAGTCTACAGTTCAGATTCCAAGATGAAAACCAATCTGCATCTGTCACACATAAATATTGCTTGGAGCTGCTGATCCAACACCACATAGATGTGGACACACATTGAGGCATCAAACCAAAGAACGCCAAGACTTAACCTGATTTACTCCTCTCTCTTAATTAGTGGACAAAGGAATAGAGAAAAAAATGTTTTTTGCTAGCAGCAGTAAAAAAATCAACCCCTTATTAACTTTAAAAAATGTTCTCCTTAGAAATTATATCATACAAAAAAAATAAATGCACTAAATGTATCTACCAGCTTACCCCACACACACAGAAAAGAAAATGCTTTTTTCCTCAGTCAGATAAAACTCAGAACACACAGCAGTCAATTATTTGCACTTACTTGCTAAATGGTATTACACCGACATACAGCAGATTGCACAAAATAATCCCAAATTACACTAGACTGGAGATGCAGAGTGCTACTACTGTTCTACATATTTTATGGGATTGACCAAAACTGAAACTTTACTGTTCTTCAGCTTTGCTCCCACATTGCAAGCAGTTGAGCCCTTTGTATCCAGCTTATGTTAAAATAATAATGTTCCAAAATACTCTTATTTGCAAAGGGCAATAGCTATTAAAGTGGGAACTTGGCAATGATTTGTAAAAACAAATGAAAAAAAAAATACAGTAATTTTATTTGCACTTTTTCACAAGATTATAAATATTCACACTTCAGGTGTGATCGCAAATGTTCCTTGACTTCTCTGTTACAGATCTCTTTGCGCACAATATAAGTTTCTGGTATGGAGGTCTTCTAATACTTCCACTACTACTGTCACACAGTAACACAATCTACATTTTGGGAATTACTACTGCACCGTTAAATGTACGACGCCTTGTGTTTCATTGTGCAAGTAGTCCTTGTAGCACCTTTGGATCATATGACTTTTACTCGAATACGTCATTCCCAGGCGTACACTTTTCAAAGACCTAGTGAGTTGACTTCATCTTTAAAACACAGAGGGAGGGCATGGGAAAAGATCGCTGCGTTACTGGTAGACAGCGGAGAGCTGGTGCGGCAAGGCAAAGATCTTGGGGCATAGAAATGGTACTTCGGTTGTACACTGACTGACACTTTATAGTAAGGGTGTGCATTGTGATTCACCACGTTGGTGTACGGGATTGAATTGGTGTTCATTTCTAGAGAAAGAACATTGGGACGACATGAATCACCTTACTTAGCAGTTTTAGATCCATCAAAAGAATGAAAGAAGCTTGATGCGTTAAAGGGGACCCGTCACCCAAACAAAATTATTCCAAATCCTATTTTATCATGTTAGTCAAGCAAAATGAACTTTAATTACACTGTATAAATTATTTGAATATTGTTTCCATCAGTCTGGGAACTCATAATTATAGCAACCAGGAAGGAGCCATTTTGTGGACACTGTTATTAAGACAAGCCTTGTATCATCTCAGAATCTTGTTTGTGCACCAGGGGACAGGGACCGAATGTCCATCCCCATGCACTGGTTACACAATTAAATTGTTAAGAGAGCTGGGGGAATGCAGGGAGAGCAGTGACATCTAGAAAGTGCTGAATGGAAACTCTGCATGTTAGTGAATTAGCGTTGTCTGGGCGAAATTTCGCCTTGCAAAGTGTTGTGATGGGTGCTAAGCAGTCGTTGCGGATCCCTGTCAGGATAGGCATAGAACTTCTTATATCGACTTTTTCTCCACCTGCATTTCTACACAGGGTAACATAGAAAATTCTGAAAAGGAAAGAAAATGGTGTATGTAGCAATTTTTCTTTTTTCATATTCATTCCCTTTTTTTATCATGTCTCTTAAAAACTCTGTATCAAGGTTCTAATTCAGCTTTACTAAAAAAAAGTATCTACCAAGACAAGTTTAGAACATAGGGGTATATTTATCAAAAAGTGAAGTTAGAGATCACCACAGTCTGCTAGAGTGAAATTCTGCCACTCGCTATCCATTTCTATGGGATTTTGAAAGGTGTATTTATCAAAGGATGAACTTTCACTTTCACCCATTGATTAATACGCCTTAACCATAGAAATGAATAGCGAGAGCAGGGGTGTAACTATAGAGGAAGCAGACCCTGCAGCTGCAGGGGGGCCCAGGAGGTATAGGGGCCCCATGAGGCCCTAATTCATATACAATTTCAATAAATATTGGAGAAACAAGTCAACCTCTAAACATTTTGGGGGCCTGAAAAATAATTTGCTGTGGGGCCCAGTAATATCTAGTTACGCCACTGAGCGAGAGGCAGTATTTCACTCTAGAGGACTGTGGTTATCTCTAACTACACTCTTTGATAAATATACCCCAAATACTGAACTACAGCTAGTGAATTGTTGGGTGCAGTATTCCTTGCCTGCTTTTAGTTCATATACCTATAGGTTGGGTTACAAGCAAAGTTTCCTCTAAGCTGTGTGCACATCACATTTGTTTTGCACTTTGCACACTGTCTTTCTCTCTTGAATTGCTTTGAAATAAAGCACAGATACCTGCAGTCAGTGCCGGGCCAAGTCGACCAGGCGCCAAAGGCAACCTGGCCGACTACGGCACTCCCAATCGTTCGCACATGCGCAGAAGAGAACGAGTGACTGCGCATGCGCAGAAGTGCCGAGCCTGCGTGAGTGCGCATGCGCGAAAGCGCCGGTGCCACTCAAATGCGCATGCGCGGAAGAGCGCACAATCGTCATTGAGCAGGAACTGCAGCCACAGATGGGTCCGAACTAAGGGAAAGCATCAAAAGAGGTACGTGCCTGGCGCCCCTCTGCCTTTGCGCCCTAGGCACATGCCTCTTCTGCCTACCCCTAGTTCCGGCCCTGCCTGCAGTCACCCATTCAACAGTGCTGTGTTTATGAGGGGTGGAAGGGAAGAAACACATAAGTGACACCTTGTCTGCCTGCTAACTTCTATGTCATTCAGACACTATGGCAGGTGATAAGGACAGTGCTAGTGAGCACCTGCTGCTGCACATGTAAACGTCCCCTATAATTTTGCATTTATTCTGACCCACTCACTTCTGTACATACAATTTTTACAAGTGTGAACAAGGTTTTACAATGTGCTCATAGAACATAATTTATATGCATACCAATTTTGTGGCTGTGGAGAACTACATATGAAATTAACATTTGTGTGCTTAAAATTATAAAGTACTCTGATGTAAAATATTATGAATATAACTGTTTGTATTCATAACTCTATAAACAATATAGAGAAGACTGACTATTTATGTTCCTACATAGCTTTATACATGGAATAATAGAACTGAATATGACAACTTTTCCATATTTCTTTAGGTGCAGCAGGCTGGACTTGAATGAGCTGTGTGCTGAATGTAGTATAATGTCGCTAGTGCAACCCACCCTAATTGGCTGCAGGCCGACGTGTAAAGCTCCACATACAAAAGCAGATCACTTCAAGGGCTGTAGATATGAGCATTAATCACTTTTTTTAGAAAGTGTTACATATAGATTCCAATTTTGTGGAATAGTTATCATCAAGGGGAACTAGAACTTGCCACAGTCCCCCAGAGTGAAATTCTGTTGCTATTTATTTGTATGGGGGTTTCGGGAGCATATTTATTAATGGGTAAAAGTAAGAGTTTACCCTTTGATAAATACACCTTAAAATAACCTATAGAAATGAAAGTCCCCACTTCAGGGGACTTTGGAATAGTTCTAGTTTCACTCTGATAAATATTCCCCAAAGGGACATTGCAAGTAGTTACACTTACATATGCAACACAACTCTCAGTTATTCACGAGCATTACAACCCAGGTGTCTCTAAAAATCTGACTTTGTTAACATCAGCTTCATTTTGTTTAGTTAAAAATGTCTACTGGGCCCTCACCTCCCACTCTGGGGAAATTCCTATTTAAATCACTTTAGATCCTTGCAACACTCTGCTTTCTGGCCAAGGCTAGGCATTAAATGCTTGAAGGACCTCCTTGAGAATCATACCTTTGTCACCCATTGCTCACTTCAACTAAAGTGCCAGCCAACGCAAATTCCACTATTTAAATACCTACAATTACGACATACCTTCTACTCCCAATTTAACAGTCTTACCCCCCAGCAATCCTGCCTAGTCATAGAAGAAATTCTTCATGATCCCAACCCAGCAAAGCTGGTGTCCCGGCTCTACCAGCAACTCCTTTTATCCGGCCCCAAACCTTTTCGATCAGCACAAGACTGGTGGAATACCAAAATTGTAGGCCTTGAGCAAGATAACTGGGATGAAGCAACAGAACACATATACACTGGCCTGATATCGTTGAAAGATAAACTAATACAATATAAAATTATGCATCATATTTACATAACTCCCACACGATTCAAACTGATGGGCCAGATCCCCTGCGACTCCTGTCCCAGGTGTCACCAACAAGCTGCGGATTTCTTCCATCTAATCTGGGAATGCCACTACATATTGAGCTTTTGGACACAAGTCGTAAACTATCTATCAGATAATCTTGACTTCCCGAGAATAATTTCACCTACCGTTTGCCTTTTGGGGGTCCTAGAAGAGATAATCCCAGCTAAATATACTCAAATCTCTTTTCATATCCTACTCTTTTATGCAAAAAAAACTGTAGCCCTTCATTGGATGGGTAACCTCTCACCCTCTCTCAATGCATGGATACAACTGGTTAACAAAGCAGTACCCCTATATAAGCTAACCTACGAAGTTAGGGAAACACCAACAAAATTTGATAAAATTTGGGGCTTGTGGAATGACATTGACCCGACCCCTCTATAGCAAGTCTTAGCAGAGTCCATCTCCTACTATGAAATCCTTCATAGTTTGCTATCCTACATATCCTCGAGGGACCCAACCTAGCCTTCAGATGTAAAGTTCACCAGAGTTTGATAGTGTCCATCTCAACTGCTCAATAACTGCATTGTGTTATGCTTGGTGATAGCCTGTGCCATATTTTCTTCCTGCCTAACTTGTACAGTTTAATCTGCGAGTGTACTTATTCGTTGTATGTATGATTGTTGTGTGTGTTTAAAAATAAGAAATAAAACTTACCTTTACTGGGGTAGTACATGCAAACAACTATAAGTGATGGTGTGCAAATTGAATTGCTGCTTTTCTCAAAATGTATACAGAAGGCAGCAGTGCCAAGTGCAAAAATACTTATGGAAATGTAAGGAGCAAACACCTTTAATGGATTGGATTTTCTTGCTTAGTGACTGTGGGAATTTACCACAACTATTTCTTGCAGTCCTAAGTAAGCCCTAATGTCTTACTGACCCTAACTCACCATAACCCATCCCAAGCATGGGCCATCATGCTTACTTATATGCTTGTGCCAACATGACTGTTTCTGATCTCATCAGAAGGGGCAAATGTGCATGAGTATATCAATAGCAATGACAATTCATTCATAAGATGTTCGGTTAGGACAGGGTAGAGAGGGTCAAGAAGTTGGCAGTGAATATGGCCCACAAGTCATCTGCAATCCTCTGCAGGCAGCCATTGTCAAGCCCAACTAAACAGGTAACAGGCCACTCTGTGCATCACTAGTTCTAGTTCCATTCACATGGAGTGTAATTATAGAAATTAACTTCTATAACCCAGCATTGCCTCGGGAAACTTCGGACATCTTTGGAAAAACAAACCTCTGCATATGTTTTTCCACTGATGATTTGCAGTAATGCTGGTGGGGAAACAGAAGAGGCGATTCATTGCAGGCAACTAATCTCTTGAGTGTGTCAGACAATATGTAAAACTTTTTTCTTTTTAAAAATGAAACTCTGACACAGTTTAGGATCCTGTTTGATTCTGTCAGTGCAATCTATAGTCCCCAGGAGTATTTTTATTTGTAAAAAGCCTATTGAAGGATGGCGCCAACTCCAGCTAAGTGCGACAGAAGAAAACTGCTCATCATCTGCTTCTCTCTTTCCCATGATTACTTTTTGGTACCACTGGGCTTGGGGCGGCATGGGGGCTTTTTAATCTGGAAAAAAAGAAAACCCTAAAGTTCATATGGGTTTTTATAGGAATGTATCATAATACCCTAAAGAATATGACCTTGGTGTTGCTGGACCATAGTTAATAGCATGCTTTGAACTTTGCCAGAATTATTATTATTAACATAATAAAGCAACAATGATTATAGTTGCTCCTAAGAAACAGTGACAATATACAGTAGCACTAAACCGACTAACAAGCCAATATGAAGAGGTAGCTTCACAAATAAGAGTTGTAAAAAGTTAAAAGTGATTTATTAGGACTGAATTTATTAGAAGCACCAACATATTTCATAGTACTGTATAATAAATGAGATAAGTGTACACATTGAACATACAGATGACATACAGGAAGATAAAAACTGATATAAGTAGTACAGTTGGCACTGCCCAACAGAGCTTACAATCTAAACATTAAATTATCCATGTGCCCCTACAGATGTGCATCAATCACACTTCCCATGTACCTGGTGCCACACTACAGAGGTGTGTGGTGGATTTGGGAATTCCCACATTTAGAGAGCATGAACACTGGAGGCCTACTTATGGTCCTGGTACAGTGTTCAGTGATTACTGATATGATTGCAGCATGGATAGTGCACTGAGGACTATCACTTAAATATAGAGGGTTTTAGTTTAATAATTTGCATTTAACATCTGACAATACACCATTTACCTGCCATCCATCTCAGGTGTCATTTATGTCCAAAGAGTCTGTCAGTATAGCTTACTGACATAGAAAGACACCAGTCTACCAGGCAGCACAAACCATAACATCCCAATGGGACTAATAGGGATTATACCATTCTACCAGACAGTTCATTGGAACACCATCCTACCAGGCAGCAGAAAGGGATGACACTATCCCATCAGGCAGCACATAGAGATTACACCATCTGACCAGGCAGCTCATAGGAACACCATCCTACTAGACAGCATATAGGAATGACACCATCCACCAGGCAGCTCATTGGAATGCTATCCAAACAGGCAGCTCAGAAGAACTCCATCGCACTAGGCAGCTCATGGGGATGCCATCCTACTATGAAGTACATACAGATAACAGCATCCCACCAGCCAGCTCATAGTGACAACAACATCCTACCAAGCAGCTCACAGGAAAATCAACCCAGAGCAGCTCATAGAAAAATGATCCTACCAGGCAACATATAGTGATGACAACACCCTACCAGGTAGCTCATAAGAACACCATCCTACCAGGCAGTTCATAAGAACACCATCCTACCAGGCAGCTCATTTTGACAACACCATCCTACCAGACATCTGAAACTGACAACACCATCCCAACAGGCAACTCATAGGAAAACCATCCTACCAGGCAGCTCATAGGAACACCATCCTACCAGGCAGCTCACAGTGACAACACCATCCTACCATACAGCTTCTTGAAAAACCATCCTACCGGGCAGCTCATATGAAAACCATCCTACCAGGCAGCTCATAGTGACAACAACATCCTATCAGGCAGCTCATAGTAAACCATTCTACCAGGCAGCTCATAGTGACAACACAATCCTACCAGGCTGCTCATAGCATAGGAAAATCATCCTACCAGGCAGCTCATAGTGACAACAACATCCTATCAGGCAGCTCATAGGGAAACCATTCTACTAGGCAGTTCATAGAGACAACACCATCCTATCAGGTAGCTCATAGGAAACCCATCCTACCAGGCAGCTCATAGGAAATCCATCCTACCAGACAGCTTATAGTGACAACATCCTACCAGGCATCTCATAAGAAAACAACCCTACCAGGCAGTTCATAGAGACAACACCATCCTACCAGGCAGCTCATTGAAAAAAAAACATCCTACCAGGCAGATCCTTGGAAAAACCAGCCTAGCAGGCAGTTCATAGTGACAACAACATCCTCTCAGGCAGCTCATAGGAAACCCATC
Source organism: Xenopus laevis (assembly GCF_017654675.1). Taxonomy (NCBI): domain Eukaryota; kingdom Metazoa; phylum Chordata; class Amphibia; order Anura; family Pipidae; genus Xenopus; species Xenopus laevis. The sequence continues at coordinate 81,274,692 of NC_054372.1, forward strand.
CTACTAGGCAGTTCATAGAAACAACAACATCCTATAAGGCAGCTCATAGGAAAACCATCCTACCAGCCAGTTCATAGAGACAACACCATCCTACAATGCACCTTCTTGAAAAAAACATCCCACCAGACAACTTATAGTGACAACACCATCCTACCAGGCAGCTCATATGAAAATCATCTTATCAGGCAGCTCATAGTGACAACAACATCCTACCAGGTAGCTCTTTGGAAAGCCAGCCTACCAGGCAGCTCATGGTGATGACAACAACATCCTATCAGGCAGCTCATATGAAAACCATCCTACCAGGCAGCTCATACTGACAACAACATCCTATCAGGCAGCTCATAGGAAAACCATCCTACCATGCAGCTCATAGTGACAACAACATCCTACCAGGCAGAACATAAATCAGATCATCCTGGGAGGCAGAGAGAACATGGTTACAATTTACTATTTTAGCATTAAGAAACACAATACAATCACTTGTACAGCACATTTATTGCACAAATATACAAAAAGCATAGTTGGGAAGCAGATATGTTTTGAGCTAAAAGACTATTTGCAGCTCTCTGCTTTCAGAGCCTCCAAGTTACATTAAGATGTCAGTGTAATTCACTAAAAAAACACAGCAAAAAACTTTTAACTGAAATTCTGCTTCTCTGCAGGAATCCCCTTCTCTTTTCAAATCACTCCAGACTTCAGCAGCCATGATACAGGAGGAGCAGTTGACATCACACAGCACATCATCAAAGGGAGGAGCAGATGACATCACATACTCCATATCTGGCAACTTCATTGAAAGCAATGCTAGAGTATATTGACCAATGAGCTGGGAGAGGTGTGTTTAGCCTAGGAGTAGGGTGTGGCTGAGTTGTTATCTGCCTGGTAGATGGAGCTGCCTGGAAGGCATCCTTCATTCCCTGTTCCCTGTTTTTCTGCAGCAAGCAAGGCTGTAGTTGTGTACCAGCTTAGAAAAAGCTGGATAATTTGTCCCTGGAGTGAATGGTGAAGAGCAGAATGGATCTTCCATTACTTGGGGATTTACTTTGTTTAAAATAAAAGCCAGCAAAGCTGCATTTAAACGTGAAAAGTGGTGTTAGTCTCCTTCTCTGTGCTGAAAACTGTGCCGTGGCTATGATCTTCACTACCTGAAGCTCACAACACATTAACAACTGAAAGCAAAAGTCAGTGGAAGGAGTCCATTATCTGTAGGTAAATTGGATCAGCAGCAACAGAATCCCAATATGAAGGAGGAAAAAGTGTACCCTCTGGAAAAGCATCATGCCACATTACACATACAGCCCATTGATTACCAGTAGGATCACTATTTTGTTTGCACAATTTACCAGGGTGAAAAGTAACACACACTGACCAAATAAGATCAGGATTATTTGTAGCTTTTCTAGTTTTTTGGCCATATAAAAGCACAATGCCGCAGGCCGAGTGCTTTTATACAGGTCACATAACTCAGAGGTGACTACTAATATCTTTATAAATTTAAGTAGGGGGTGCATTATGCATTATAATCTACAGTTTATCTGTGCAGTCTAACTTCTTAATAATCTCTGGCTTTTGCTAATTTTTTAGTTATGTTATTGTCCCCCTTGCTGATTTCAGTTTTCTACTTGTGTTTTACTGTTGTTTCATCTTTGGGGCTAAGTATTTGTATCTCTTCTGCTTTTTTGGCCCTTGCCGGCCATTTGTGACGTCAGAGAAGCAGGGAGCACTTGAGAGGGATATTATGTGAAATGTGATGCGGTGGGGGAGCGACACCAGATTTGCCGTGCAAATGGGGCAGGAGAATGGAAAGGCTTCATGAGAGGGGGGTGTCAGACAGAGAGACACGGAGTGGCAGGGAGTGAAACCTGAGACGGTGGAAGGGAGGGCAAGCAAGACTCGGGAGGTACTCTGTGAAGGGACAAGGAAGACGTCATGCAAGGGGGTCAAACGATGCAGTCACGCATGTGCGGGGAGAGATACCGGAGAAGCAAGTAAAGAGGGGGAAAAGCTGAGAGGGAGAAGCGCGCTTTACTATCTAGAACTGAGACTGCCAGTGAGTTGGGAGGGGTGCAGGGGTGGAGGGTGCACTGATGAGAGAGACCAGCAATGGTGGCAAATGGTAACAGTAAGTAAGGTTGAAAAAAGAAACACGTCCATCAAGTTCAACCTTTTTTTTTTTTTTTTATTATATCTGCCTAACTGCCAGTTGATCCAGAGGAAGGCAAAATACCCATCTGAAGCCTCACCAATTTGCCTCAGAGGGGGAAAAAATTCCTTCCTGACTCCAAAATGGCAATCGGACTAGTCCCTGGATCAACTTGTACTATGAGCTATCTCCCATAACCCTGTATTCCCTCACTTGCTAAAAAGCCATCCAAACCATTCTTAAAGCTATCTAATGTATCAGCCTGTACAACTGATTCAGGGAGAGAATTCCACATCTTCACAGCTCTGACTGTAAAAAACCCCTTCCGAATATTTAGGCGGGAGCTCTTTTCTTCTAATTGGAATGGGTGACCTTGCGTCAGCTTGAAAGACCTACTGGTAAATAAAGCATTAGAGAGATTACGACAATGGAATAAAGTGAGAGATAGATACCAATAAACGATAATACAGTTATGTATAAGAACAGTTATGTATTTTGCACTAGTGCATAGATCTGATTTGCATTAAGGGATCCCTTTACCATATGCAGCGCTGCTTATTATTTTAATTGGTTTTAGCTAAGGTGTTTTGGCTTAGTGTTTAATAAAAAGTGCCTTTTATCCTACCACACGTCTTATTCTAAATGAGTGTATTTGAACTATATGGGCAGGGGGTTAAGTCCCATTGGGTTGCGTATACAGATTTACACTTTAGTTGGTGGACACCCCAGCCCATTGGTTCTTATACATAACTGTATTATCGTTTATTGGTATCTATCTCTCACTTTATTCCATTTGTTTTGTAAGTAATTTCTTTTTTTTAATTTTTTTTTTGACTATGGAATTTTTTATGGATGACAGCAAATGGGCCAAAACCATCTTTTCAGGACCCTCTACCTCTTTGAGCACCGGTAGTCTCACACTTTCACATCTAATAGCTAAAAGTAAAAACTTTTACGTAGGAGATTGAACGTATTTTGGAATGTTATTTGTCTGGAAGAGTGTATGATGCGCCGTATTGTACCAAGGGGGTTATGTATACAGATTTTTCCTTCATTTGAGGAAACACCAGTGGAATGTAAGACACAATGGAAACAGGTTCTGCATGAATGTTCTTGCAAACGCATGTTGCTTTTGAAAAAGCACAATATGGATGAATTAGAGTCCATTAAATTACAACAAAAACAAATTTGTGAACAATTGAAGGAGCATGAGTATAATGATGAGTTTAAAAGATTGGATAATGATTTGAAGACATTCATGGAAAACCTGAATACCGAAATTATGCATCTTAAAAAACGTAAATTCGAAAGAGACATTTATGATTACGAGAACAAACATGTATACTTGTGGAACAAGAGTAAATATACTTCATATAACATCAAAGAAAAAAAGGGTGGTACTGGAAAACCAGCTGGGGCTCACTATACTAGAGCCACACCCAGACATTCAGATAGGGATACCTATTCTGAGAGCGATTTGAGTGGTTCTGACACTTCGTTTAATACACGCAAACACATGGACTGCAAAAAGCGTAAATTTAACACAGTTTTTCATAAGGACTTCACCACGCCACAGGTGGTGGAAGAAAAAAGCACAAAAGCCCCTTTCACTCTTAATCTTTCTAAAGATACACTATCTTCGGCGGGGGCGGTTTTTTTACAGTCACTCAACCTGTAAATGGTACAGATCTTATTTTATCACCTGCACATGATAATAATTCGATTGGCACAGGTCCTATTTCTTCACTTGCACACGATAATACAAATTATCAACCTTTCTCATTTTTCTCACTCCTACTCTTTCTCACGTACTCCAAAAGGGTTTATCTTTTGTACCCTCTAAAGCTCTTGATCACTTTTCTATGGTAAAAGATGTTCACTTGTTTGCACGTAAACTACTTTTAAAACTTCAGTGGAATAGAAACAACCGTGGCGTTCCAAATGATTTTAGTCACTTTGACACTAAAGATTTCAAGACGCTTAAAATCCTATTGGAACTGTGGGATGATCCCCGTGTTGATAAGGAATATAAGGTCCTACAGGATATCCAGGAACATAGGCTTGAGAACTCGAGTGAATATGTTACTTTACCATCCTGTAAGAAAAAATCGTACCGATATCCACATATTTCGGAAAATGGGGCTGTAGAGACGTTTGTACGGAGAGTTACGGATGATCTACTGTATTACAGATCACAAAAAAAAATGTTAAATATCCCAATCTCACCAAAGATGAGTTCTTAGAACTTAAACATTTACAAACTAATTCTGAAATAATAATAAAACCTTCAGATAAGGGATCAAACGTGGTGGTCATGGACTCCTCTATGTACGTTTCAATGTGCAAAAAAATTTTGGAAAACAAACAGTGGTACCAACCAGTTTTGCTACCACAATTATATAAATATAGGGATGAACTATTTGCATTAATTGAACAAGCCAGAGAGATGGGGATTATTGATTCAAACACAAGTGATTTTTTAAAAGTTAGCCATCCGAGAATTCCTACATTTTATGCCCTTCCAAAAGTGCACAAGTCGCTCAGCAATCCACCGGGGAGACCAATAGTGTCAGGTTTGGTTCACTTACGGAGCCCATCAGCGAGTACATTGATAGTATATTACAGCCTCTAGTGAAGCAATTGGATTCATTCGTATTGGACACTTCACACTTACTGAGGGAGCTTAATGGTCTAGTTCTGGATTCGGACTGCATACTGGTGGGCCTGGATGTGGAGGCACTATACATGAGTATACCCCACGACCTAGGACTGGCGGCCCTAAAATCAGTTTTTGAACGTATACATAAACCGATTGATGAACATCACGGCTTCATAGTGGAGGCTTTGAAGTTTGTGTTGTATCACAATGTTTTTCTGTTTGATGGCACATACTACCTACAATGTCAGGGCGTGGCTATGGGCACTAAATGCGCCCCTAGCTATGCCAATTTGTACCTGGGGGAATGGGAACGCTATGTCTTCTCTAATGAAGAATATGAGATGTACCTGTGCCACATACTTCGATGGCACAGGTACATCGACGATATTATGTTGATTTGGCAAGGTCCAGAATCACTACTGAAGGAGTTTGTAGCTAAACTCAATGTTAACACGTTAAATTTATCCTTCACAGTGAACTATGATAGGGAAAAGCTTGAATTTCTTGATATAGAACTGAAAAAAGATCCATATGGCTGTCTAACCACAAGCCTATTTCGCAAGAAAACAGCCTGCAACAGTTTCCTTCATGCCAAGTCCATGCATCCTCCAAAATGCATAGATGGGATCCCTAAGGGACAATATTTAAGATTAAGGAGAATTTGCTCCACAGAGGAGGAATATAAGCAGGAAGCCTATAAACTGTATCAATGATTTAAGGAAGGGGATATAAAACAAGATGTCTCCATAGGGCTTACCAAGGGGCTTTGGCTAGGACCAGGGAAGACTTGCTTTACAAACCCCAAAGGTCTAGAAACTCGAGTACCAAACAGAACGACCAGGGACACACAAGACTTATTTTAACCTTCAATGACAACGATAGGGATGTGAGATCCATAATATATAAACATTGGGACATTTTGTCCAAGGATCCGATCATGGGCCAACTAGTCTCCCCACGACCACTGATTACCTACAAAAGGAATACTAGTATTGGGGACTTACTGACCAAAAGCCATTTTCACAAAGGTGTGGGGAGGGCATGCTGTAAAACACCGGGCACCTTCAGATGTGGAGCTTGTGAACAATGCCACCTCTTAAAAATTTCTAAGAAATTTGGGGGAGACCACTCACTTTTTAATATGTACCACTATATATCTTCTACTACCACTTTTGTCGTTTATCTGTTTACCTGCCATTGTGGGAGCATGTACGTGGGCAAAACAAAGAGGATGTTGAAGAGGCGTGTTTATGAACATATACAGGACATTAAGAATTGTAATCTTATGTCCAGTATTGCTAAGCACATATACTGCTCTCACAATGGCCATTATCTAAGTTGCTCTTTTCAAGGCATATCGCCTACATGGAGCCATTAGAGGGGGGGACTTGGAGAATTTACTCCAATTGGAGACGACTTGGATATTTAGGCTTAATACAAACAGATCTGAATTTGGTCTCAATGGACATTTAAACTTTCAGGCATTTGTCCACAGATAATTGCAACCCGGTGCTCAATCTTAAACCACTTTAGAGTTATTAGCCCCTTTACCTAAATTGGGGATTGCTGTCTCCATATTATTATTTTATTTTGTACTTATTACTTTGTACTTATCATTTTGTATTTCATATTTTGTTTGTTGGTGTTATTTTGTTTTGTTTTGTCTCCATTTTTCCATATCTTTTTGATTTCACTTTAGATCCTCTGATGGTTTATTTTGTTTAATTTTTTGGACCTTGCAATCTGATTTATTCTGTCTTATATTTGCACCACAGCACACCCAATCCATTCTCCGTGAGATTACCTCAGGATGGTGTTCAGTGGTGCAATATTATAATACAGGTTAAATATCGTGTTATTGTATGATTTATATTCTCATCACTATGCCTTTTGTATTTATGTCGTGAAACAATCCTGGACTGCTTACTGCTGTGCATACCCATACTTATAATTATAATTCACACAATGTTTCCATTACACACGGTTGCCTGGAAACTTACCATAATCGAAATTGGCAACTATTGTATCAGAATTCATCTATCCAGGATGTGATTTAAGTTAGATACTTTGGATACAACTAACGGATCTCACGACGCAAACACGTCATGGTCACATGACGCTCCTTTTAAATCTCACAGCATTTCCAGATTTCCGGCCTCTTGACAAAGCCACGCTGGTGGCGAAACGGCTGTCGAGGTGCAGCGCTTGCTGTGGATGCGGGGATTCCTGCCTGGAGGTCTGTTATGAGAGATAGCCACTTACGCTGACACTACACGGAGCCGCATTGGAGACGCCTACCTCACTGATCTACAGCGGAAACGCTATTGGATTCCACTGGTCGGTAACCTTTTCGCCACGCTGAGGCGGTTTATCGTGGGGGACGTGAGTATCTCACTAAGACACCATTTCGGGCGACGGCCTTTCCACCCCTCCCGCTGATTTGGATTTAATTACGACCAATCCCACTTTACATTAGTGGGCTCCCCGTGCATACTGGACTTTTCTGTGGGCACAACTCCCCCCTACAAGTAGCCTTGATATGATATGGCATCATACATTCTAGCACACACAGGGGTGTTTCTCCTAAACGGCAAGCCGTGTAATTTTTCAGACTCTGGGACACATTATTATTGTGCACTTGCCGCAATTTGTTCTGGACAACAATACCGGACATTTGGAGGCCGTATACCCAATTAGAAATTGGGACCTTTATTCTATCATTGGATAGCCTTGTCCAGTACACCGAGATACATTCCATTCTGGACAGTAGTCCATTTATATCTATATTTGTATTTTGCTAGTGCATAGATCTGATTTGCATTAAGGGATCCCTTTACCATATGCAGCGCTGCTTATCATTTTAATTGGTTTTAGCTAAGGTGTTTTGGCTTAGTGTTTAATAAATATTGGCTTTTATCTTACCACTAGTGATGGGCGAATTTATTCGCCAGGCGCGAATTCGCGGCGAATTTGCGCGTTTCGACGCCAGCGAATAAATTCGTGAAACGCCCACGAAAATTTGCGGCAAAAATTCGCCGGCGTCAAAAAATTTTTGCTCTGTAGGGCAGCCCTCAAGACACAAAAATTAGCTTTTGCAAAATTCATGGTTTTTGTTGCCCAAGGTGTTTTTTGCACCAGACATTAAATGATATAACATTATGGTCATTATTACCCATGGGTTCAATGACTTTCACATTTGCTATAAGTTCTGGGTCATTTGAGATCACTAAATCCAGAATAGCATTTTTTCTGGTAGGCTCCTCAACAAACTGTGCCATAAAATTGTCATGCAACAAGTTTATACATTTGTTCCCATTAACTGATGTGGCAGTACTGTTGCTCCAGTCAATATCTGGGTAATTAAAATCTCCCATTATCATTACTTTACCCAAACTAGCAGCCTTTTCTATTTGCATGAGGAGCTTCGCCTCCTCCTCCTTACTTACATTAAGGGGTCTATAGCATATGCCTACCATTAATTTGCTGGACTCTTTACAATTGGTGAAGAACTCCACCCATAAGACTTCTGCCCCCTCATTTTCTAACATAACCTCCTCCTTTATATAAGCTTTTCAATCCTGCCTAACAAACAGACATACCCCTCCTCCTTTTCTATTGCCTCTGTCCCTCGAAACAAACTATAGCCACTGATATTTACTGCCCAGTCATGCGACTCATTCAGCCATGTTTCGGCCACACCAATCACATCATATTTTCCCTCCAGCGCCAGCACCTCCAGCTCTCCCATTTAACCAGTCAGACTCCTTGCATTTGCAAACATACATTTAATACTGGTACCATATTGAACATATGACATGTGGTCCTCCCTATCCTTAACAGTATCCCCAGCCAAATCTGCTCCCCCTTTTCCCTTTCTTTGCCCACTATCTCATCTAACCTGTCTTCCACTGAATCTTTTACTGAACCCTCCCCCCCCACACCTAGTTTAAAATCTCCTCCAACCCTCTAGCCATCTTCTTTCCCAAAACAACCATTTAAACGGCACATAGTAACACAGGAACGCGCCGTTTATAAGGATATAATTTACAGATTATATAGTGAATAAAGAACCCCCTCTTGTAAAAAATAATTATATTATAAGTTACCGAGGAGTTTCATGACCATAATATAAAAACACGAGGCCTAAGGCCGAGTGTTTTTATACAGGTCATGGAACTCCGAGGTAACTTCTAATATCCTCATTTTGCAACTGGGGGTACTTTATTTATTATAATACACAAGTTTCTGTCATGTGACAGAAATGACATCAGAACTCACCGTTTATAACTGATGACATCAGAACTCACCTTTTATAAGGATATAATTTACAAGATATTCATGGCTTTTGTGTATGTATTAATAGGAGTTTTTTCAATAATGGCTCATGGTAATACTCTGATTAAATCCTATAGCTCATTGCAATACTTTGATAAAGAACTGTATAAAATATAACACAAAGAACTGTTCTACTGTTGAACCCAATGTCGTATGTTGAGCCCAATATAGTGTAAAAAGACAGCTTTATGACTTATAATTGTGTATAACAAAGCTTTGTATCATAGTATACAAGGCGGCCTTATAATCCATAATACTGTATAATGAAGCGTTGTGCAAGAGAAATCATGGGAAGGAATCAACTCGATGACCTAATACTTGTTCATTATTCTCATACTGTATGTATTATGTCTTATGATTTCTGAAGCCTTTATCAGACTATTCTTTAATATAGATAGGGGCACAATATGCTATTCAGCTACCAGCTAGCTAAGATAAGATCTCTGCTTCGGATGTGCTTGTTGGGAGTCTGGCCAGATCCTGATGAGCGCATGAGAAGCAAGATCTGTTATTAACCAAATCATTGTATCTTCTTACTAAATTACTATATGAGCTCATTGTTTGCTAAGCCTATATAAACTGTGGGTTTCCATTTGGTCAGTTGAGATTTGCCTGTGGGGATAATGCGTGCCCGCGCAGGGTCTTCTGGAGACCGTTTGAGCCTCGATCTGCGGACTGTTCGGGAATCTCCCAGTCATATAGGCAGAGAGGGTGGCTTGCATACTTTGCTCACTCGGTATTGTATATCTTCTGCATTCTATGTATGTAATAAACCTTTGCTTATACGTAGCTGGTGTGTTTAAATTACTTCCGAGAAACTCATAGAACCACAATTAAAACAGTGTACTATATGGAAATATTTGCACTTCATGTGACATATCAAAAGGAAGAAAATAAAACAGGTGAAATGTCATTTAGGTCCTAAGGTAGATCAGGACTGAATAGGACTCTCCTGCGAAAAACTGGACAGTTGGGAGGTATGATAATATATAAACTATAGATGGTACTTTATGGTTAAACAGCAGCATAGTTCAGTTATCGTATACCATTATCGTTCCACCAGAGGTAATGTAAAAAATCATGTTTTTAAGAAGGCATGTTTTTTTAAGAAACTGACAAAATGGGAGTCTTTTTTCTTTTGAAAAAAAGACTTGTAGCATAGCAGATGGGAAGTTCTCTAACAATGTAGGGCATGTGGGGCATGTGTGTAGCAGTATACTGAGCTAAACATGCATGTGAATTCACTGAATTGGTCTTTCCATTGACTCCAATGCAATTCAGTTAATTTTGACACAAGTTTGTAAATTTTGACACAAAGCGAAACATAGCAGATTCACTTAACAGAAGCAACAAGGCTAGAAAGTAAGGGAAAATGCTGTATTGGCAGCCCCAAAGCTCAAAAATGGTGCCGCAAACAAAACTGTATAGACTCTAATTTAGTTTCTCCTTAAATGTATTGTCGCGACAAAAAATTATGTTGCGCATCAAAATTAAAATATGCTACAAGTTTTGTTGCGCAAAACAAGAAGAAGATTACATTAAATCAGTTTTGCAAACTTTTTGCTGTTTTTCTAATTGCAGGGAATGTATTGCCATATAGATTTGTTAGCTGAGTGGCCTTGACCTGAAAAATAAGAATGGACAAGCTCCTTGAAATCTGTATACAGTTCAGAACTATACCATTACTGCAAGTACTGAGTTCTATTTGAATGGTAAAATTTAAATCTCTCTGCCATGAATCTGCCAAAGAGGATTTCATGTGGAGATAAATTGTTGCTGTTGGAGTAAATCTTACTGATACTAGTGCCACAATAATTACATACTTCTAACCAAATGCACTTTATTTTTTTTATTTTTAATTTCTTTCTTTTTCCACTAAACCCAATGCTCATGGACTTAATGTGCTAAAATAATTTAAGCACTGGACAGAAAATCAGATTTTTGTAATTTCCTGTTTATACATTTATGGGGTAGGGCATGTTGATTAACTGATTTAAAAAGTATAGAGACATGCTTTATGGCATTATATCTGTACATACAGTGGAGGTGGGGGAAAATCTGAATAATAAGCTGAATGTGATATATGGGTAGGGTTGCCACCTTTTCTGGAAAAAAATACTGCCCTTCCTATATCTTTATGGTTTTTCCCTATAAATAACATTGGCAACAAGCAACATCTTTACAGGTCAGGTGGCAACCCTATATTCTGTAAGTGGCAGCTGCCATTTTTATTGTACTTTTAGAATAGCAGGTTCAAATTATGTTACCTATCACCCAAGAAATAATTCAAATCCTATTTTAAAACTAATAGGATTTTTAAATACATTTTACAATATAAATGATTTAAATATTCTGTCTGTGAAGTTACCTTTAGGGGATTGGGATTGGCCAGTTGGGCAGGGATCACAGTTCCTGACAGGAAATGATACAAACTACGTGTAACAACTCACCCTGGTGGTCTAGTGGGCCGGCGGAGATACCAACCGTGACTCCGACGGGGACACCTGCTGCATGGTTCCTCTTCGTTCTAGTTGCCGGCCTCCTATGGTACATGTGCTGCGCACTTAAGAGTTTTACGTGTCGCGAGCGTCATGACATTATTGCGTTTTGGCTTGAACTTTGAATATTTAAAGGGGCTTTAGGCTGGAAATCATTGCCCGTTGGTATGTCTAACTTGTTTAGTATCTGGGTGTGATTTCTGTCTTTTTGATTCCAGTTTGATCCTAGCCTGACTATTCTGAACTCTGCCAATTCTGACCCTTGCCTGCTTGACTATTCTGAACTCTGCCAATCCTGACCCTTACCTGCCTGACTATTCTGAACTCTACCGATATTGATCCTTGCCTGCCTGACTATTTTTTGTACGCTACCTTTACTGACCCCAGGCCTGATTGACCTTGCTTGAACTGGGTCAGACTGCCTGTCTGACCCTGCTTGAACTCCGCCTGTACCGATCCCGGCCTGCCTTACTACGCTTTACTTCTACTCCCTGAACTGTTGTCTTTGATCCAAAACCTTGGAACTGCACGTGCCCCTTTGCTCATTCAGAACATCTGCTTTGCTCCTCTCAAGAAGCTGAGGGCTTCTCCCGAGGCCAAAGGCGGCTGCTACAGGTGGAAGTTTGAGCTGTGACCAGGGAGCTTAGAACTTATTCTGAATTTAGGGAGCCGTACATGACATTAAGTTTTGAGTTTAGTGTTAAGAATTGCATGTGAATTAAGTGTTAAGCAGCATTAAAAACCTTAAGGCGTTGGTGTTTGCTGTGCATGCTGGGAGTGCTGGGTGCAAGAAGGTAGTAAGTGCAAATAACTGACTGCTGTGTGCTCTGAGAGTACCTTACTGAGACAAAAAAGAAATTTATGTTTGGGGTAACTCGTAAATATATTTAGTGCATTTATTTTCTTTTTGTGTTTTATCCTGAGTTTCTAAGGGGAACATTTTTTTAAAAAGTAAATAAGGGCTTGTTTTACTGCTGGTAGCAAACAGCATTTATTTTTTCTCTCTTTCCCTCTGTCTGCTAATTAAGGGAGTCTGACTGGTAAAATGGGAGAGCTGGAGGTGCTGGTGCTGAAGGGAAAATATGATGTGATTGATGTGGCCAAAACATGGCTGAATAAGTCGCATGACTGGGCAGTTAATATCAGCGGCTATATACTTTGTTTCGGAGGGACAGAGGCAATAGGAAAGGAGGAGGGGTATGTCTGTTTGTTAGGCAGGATTTAAAAGCTTATATAAAGGAGGAGGAAAATGAGGGGGCAGAAGTCTTATGGGTGGAGTTCTTCACCAATTGTAAAGCTTCCAGCAAATTAATTGTAGGGTTATGCTATAGACCCCCTAATGTAGGTGAAAAGGAGGAGGCTAAGCCCCTGATGCAAATAGAAAAGGCTGCTAGTTTGGGTAAAGTAATGATAATGGGGGATTTTAATTACCCAGATATTGACTGGAGCAATAGTACTGCCAGATCAGTTAATGGGAACAAGTTTATAAACTTGTTGCATGACAATTTTATGGCACAGGTTGTTGAGGGGTCAACCAGGAAAATGCTATTCTGGATCTAGTGATTTCAAATGAACCAGAACTTATAACAAATGTGCAAGTCATTGAACCCCCTGGGTAATAGTGACCATAACGTTATATCATTTAATGTCTGGTGCAAAAAACAAATATACACTGGGGCAACAAAAACGATGAATTTCAGAAAAGCTAAATTTAGTGCCTTGAGGGCTGCCCTTCAGAGAATTGATTGGGGCATTACTCAATAGATTGATTAAAGGATTTTATTAAACAAAGCCCAACGCGTTTCGTTTTCAATATACTTCCTCAGGGGCATAATTGAATACGAAACTCGTTGGGCTTTGTTTAATAAAAACATTTAATCTTTAATAAATCTATTGAGTGTAATTAACTACGTGATCCCCGGTGCCAGCTCAAACGAGAACTACAGAACCATATCGATACAAGAGACACTCCGCTACGATATCTCCTGATCATCTACGGCCGACAAACATCATTTCCTCGGGAGAGATGCCAACAGACAGCGGACTTCAAATTAATACGGCTCCACTTATATATGCAACTCGGTAAGTTCTATTACCCGTAAGGCCAGCCAGGAATCTCCGGCAATACTTCAGTATTGCATCTTCTCTTTCAGGTGTGCTTAATACCGGTCCTGTCTTTTATGATGTGCGGCGTTAACTCTGCGATAGGCAAATAACCAGAGACCCTTTGTGAGTAGGTCCGGTAATTGTGTAGATTTTCCTGAAAGGAGCGTACTTCATTATATATAACTTCACTATATATAATATTTTACATCTAGGTACCTGTGGATACATAAATTAATTACCAGCGCACTCATCTTAGAAATTGCTGACTGGCATTGCTTGCTACAACCAAGTTTATTATCTACAAGGACTCCAAGGTCCTTTTCCATCATGGATTTACCTAGTGCAGTCCCATTAAGGGTATAAGTGGCTTGGATATTTTTACATCCCAGGTGCACGACTTTACATTTCTCAACATTGAATCTAATTTGCCACTTAGCTGCCCAGATTGCCAGTTTGTCCTGTTCAAGGATGACACATCCTGGATGGAATTTATTGGGCTGGATAGTTTTGTGTCATCTGCAAACACCGATACGTTACTTACAATACCCTCCCCTAAGTCATTAATGAACAAGTTAAATAAAAGTGGACCCGATACCGAGCCCTGAGGGACCCCACTAAGAACCTTACTCCAAGCAGACACAAGGTCACCCATTCCGATTAGAAGAAAAGAGGTTCATACCTACCCCCTTTGCCAAAGCAAAGATGGACTAAGGTGGTTCCTGCGCTTTGGGAGGAACAATGGGAAGAAGCGACTGATCATATCTATGATTTTCTAATTGCCACTAGGGATAGATTCATACAATTTAAATTCTGGTGTATATTACTCCAAAATGTCAGGCTGCAAACGCGGGCTTTGAGCATATGGTATGGGAATGTCTGCACATCAGCAGATACTGGTCTGAGGTGATGTGCTACATAGACTAGCAATTGGCCTTGCCCAGGGTTAAGTCTCCAGAAAGATGTCTACTGGGAGTAGTTGAGGATCTCATTCCCCAGTCTAACTCAAGGAAACTAATGAGAACAATCCTGTTTTTTGGAAAAAAAAACGAATTGCCATTAAATGAATTCTGAATCACCAAAATTGTTAGACTGGATAACATTCGTGAACAAAACCTTACCACTTATAAAACTAACATATGTAGCTCGAGGCTCTCCTGCAAAATTTGATAACATTTGGACCTCATGGCTAGATGCCAACCCAACACTTGAACTCCCAGAGGTACCCCTGCCCAGATAATCCCAGTAGAAGTGCAAAGACCAATAATCAGGGATACATACTGTCTTTATATTGTATATGTATTGTGGTTGCTCTGTCAGAAGATATCTTTGTACAGTGTCGGACTGGCACACCGGGACACCAGTAAAACTCCTGGTGGGCCAAAGTGTCAGTGGGCCCTTCTGCTCAGCCAACTATTTGCCTTGTATGCCTATACAACAGCAAGTGGCCCATTTCTAAACAAGAATAAAGAGAAGAAATGGAGGAGGAGGCTGATAATATTTGAGGAGAAGTGATTAAAAGAATAAACAAAGTGAATGACAAAGAAGGAAAAATAGTTTGGAGAGTGGGCCTGTGGCCATAGGTTTTCTGGTGGGCCCCAGGCATTCCAATCCGACACTGTCTTTGTAAGGCCTATGCTGAACTGTGATATGGACTGTGAATGTCTTGTTTGTATGTCGTTTGAAAACAAAATAAAAACCTTTAAAAAAAAAAGAAGAAAAGAGGTTCCGGCTAAATATTCGGAAGGGGTTTTTTTTACAGTGCGAGCTGTAAAGATGTGGAATTCTCTCCCTGAACCAGTTGTATTGGCTGATACATTAGATAGCTTTAAGAAGGGGTTGGATGGCTTTTTAGCAAGTGAAGGAATACAGGGTTATGTAACATAGCTCATAGTACAAGTTGATCCAAGGCTCCAGTTGGGTTTTTTTTTGCCTTCCTCTGGTTCAACTGGCAGATAGGCAGGTTAAAAAAAGTAAACAGGTTGAACGTGATCGACGTGTGTCTTTTTTCAACCTAACTTACTATGTTTCCCTGGGCCAGCGATATTCTATTGTTGTGATAAGGTGATGAGACTCTGTCCAGATAAACATCACAGTGTCCTTTATTCCTTTGTGTGAATGAAGCCTATTTAGGGCTGATATGAGGTTTGGCAGGGCCCCCTCCCTTCCCCCAGGTGTGTCAAAGTACCTGATGCCCCCAGCACCCCAGGCTAAAACAATAGAGTGGCTGCCCAGTGGTGGGAAAAAGAGGGGCAGGCCTGGGGGCAGAGCCAGTGGGTTTTTTTGCTGGAGCTGGGTTCTTAAAGGAACAGTAACATCAAAAAATTTAAGTGTTTTAAAGTAAAGAAAATATCATGTACTGTTACCCTGCACTGGTAAAACTGATCTGTTTGCTTCAGAAACACTGCTATAGTTCATATAAACAAGCTGCTGTGGAGCAATGGCAGAAATTGAAAAACGGCTATATAGCAGAGGTTAACTAATGGATAACAGATAACACCATTAGACAGACAGAGCTTATTTGCTATCTGCTGTGTAACCTGAGCCTTTTCTACTTTAAATGGCTGCCCCCCTCCATTGCTACACAGCATCTTATTTATATAAACAATGGTAGTGTTTCTTAAGCAAATGCAGCAATTTTACCAGTGCAGGACAACGCTGCATAATATTTTCATTACTTTAAAACACTTTTATTTTTTGAAGCTACTGTTCCTTTAAGGGAAGGGTGGTAGCTTTGCAGACAAACTTACTGTTGTTTTTTGTTTCAGCAACAGTGGTGGCTTCATTTCAATGGGAGCTTAATTGGAATTACTGCAAAGGAGAGGCACACCAAAAAAGGGGGTATGTTGCATCCCAAGAGGTTCCAGGATGACGGGGAGCAGGGCGCAGTATGGATCACCAGTGGCAGGCACAGATGACATGCGAAAGGTAAATTGTTCCTCCCAGTGCAGGTGCCCTCCAGCCCAGCATGCAGGGGGAGCAGCAGCAAAAATGCTGAAGAGCAGGAGATGGAGATCAGAGCATGGGGTGGTATTGATGACATCACTTCCGCTGCATCAAGGAAGGCGTTGTGGAATGATAATGCAGACGTGAGTGAGTCTGCTGCTGACAGTCCAACATGCAAGCAGGGGAATTAGGAATTTTGATGCTGAAAGGGGAATGCAAGTGAGCAGGGGAATGAGTGAGGGAGAGGCTCACATGGGGGTATGTAAAGGAGCCGGGACATGCCGCCACTGCCACCAATGCAAGAAGAATAGAAGGGAGCAGGGGGGAAAACTCAGATGAGGGTGAATGGGAGACAGCTCCCACCCTAGTGAGTCTTCACTAGCAGTAGCAGTAGCACTAGCCTGGTAGCAGGCAGGGTAATGCAAGCACAAGGAGTGGTGGGAGCTTTAGGTTAAGAGGAAACAGACGGCCAATTTATGAGTACAGGATGCCCAGGTATAGAGAGCAATATTGGAGCAACAACAATTATGAGAATTAGTGGTAGGAGAAAAATGAGTTTGAGCAGTATAATTATGGATTTGAGGACAATTATGAATATGAGTTGATCCATTCACACAGGCATGGCAAAATCCAAAGAGGCCCAGGTGGACTTGGCAGGATATGTATAGGGAAACTAACTGCGGGCCGAGTTTTGGTTTTAGGAACAAGGAGGAAAGTTGGCGGCAATGGAGAAGAGACAGAGCACGGAGGAAAGAAGGAGCTGTGGGGCAACATACAAGTCAGCAGGAGCAAGCATCAACTTCCTTGGCAGTTAAACCAGTGCAGTGTGAAGGCCCGAATCCGTCTGTGAGCGGTACAGTAGCAGTGCAGGAGGGACCATTGGATGAATCATAATCTCTTTGTAGTGATTCTGATTCAGATATTTCAGATAGCAGAAAGAGGGAGGAGACATTTTAGTGCAAATTTAAAAAAATACTTTAAAGGATAACTAAAGCTTGCCTAAAGAAGTAGCTAGAATTGTTGTACATTATGTTTTGGGCTTTGTACCAGCCCAGGGCAACCACAGCCAGGGCCGTCATCAGGGGGGGACAGGGGGGAGAGTTGTAGGGGGCCCCAAGGGTAAGGGCGGCCCCGGCCACGCAGCACTTACTTGATTAGCCGGGCCCCGGGCTTTCTTAGAGCTGCCGACTTCGGGAAGGTACGGCAGGAGCACAGGGGGAGGTATCTTCTGTCCATTACTTTCCCTTATTGGTCACAGAGTTTAAGTCCCGGCTGAGCCAGTTAACTTCAGAAGGGAGGAGGGGAGCACATGTGGCTGCATCTTCTTCCAGCATTTTCTTCTCTTATTGGTCACAGAATTTCAAGTCCCAGTGCTCAGGGATTGGATAGTTGAGGTTTGAACTTCCCCTCCAGCTCATCCAATCACCATGCAGCTTTACCAGGACTTGAAATTCTGTGTTCCAATAAGAGAAGAAAATGCTGTCACTGGAAGAAGATGCAGCCACATGTGCCCCCCTCCTCCCTTCTGAAGTTGGCAGCTCAGACCCCCCCTAAAGGTAACCCTTTGTGGTCCCTGTTGTGTGGTGGGGCCCTGACCACAAATGTTTTTTTACGGGGGGCCCTGACCATCAATATTTTTTTGTTTTTTATTAACATGTGGGAACCCTAACCACCAATGGTTTTTTTTACTGTGTGGTTTTACTGTGTGGTGGGGGGTGGACCTGTGGGGTGGGGAGGGCGAACTTGTAGGTGGGGCTTGTAGTGGGCGCAGCCCAGGAAATCTTGTTGTATGGGGCCCTGCGTTTTCTGATGGCGGCCCTGACCACAGCCTTTTAGCAGTAAAGATCTGTGTCTCCAAAGATGTCCCAGTAGCTCCCCATCTTCTTTTCTGCTGATTCACTGCACATGCTCTGTGCTGCTGTCACTTACTTAGCTTAGGGACCCACTCACAATATACAGATACACATAAAATATAAATGTCACAATATAAGGCAGATTAGTAATTAATACAGATAATTACTACACAGTAGCATAGAAACCTGTGCAATTAGCATCGTAATTTAATAATCAGCCAAAGGAACAAATCTGTCCTTGATTGGTTGAAGGGGTTTTTGGGTTTTGCTTATGTTTATTTAGAAAAGAAGCTGGAGCAATGCCTTCATTTAATAAAGTATATTAATACCATAGTGGACACATGTCTTTTTATAAAGGCTCATCATGGTCTGATAGGGTTGCCACCTGGTCGGTATTTTACTGGCCTGGCTGGTAAAAATTATGGTTGATCTCAATGTTATTAATAGGGAAAAAAGATAAATACTGTATATAGGAAGGCCGGTATTTTTTTCCAGAAAAGGTGACAACCCTATGGTCTGATTATGACCAGGCTTTTAGGAAAAAGATTGTGAATAACAAGGTATTGTCATTTGGGCAGAAAGATATAGATCTCGGAACAAGATGGATGTCAAAAGAGGACAGTGTCTAATACCGGGAATAAGGAGTCATTTAAATGCTGCTTGATAAATATACCTGTCAGTATATTGTTGGTATAGTGTTGGTATAGTGTTGGTGTTGAGTTGGGTAAGAAAAGGCATCAAAACAAGAGATTGAACGAGGTCAAAACAAGCAGTTCAGAAGAGGATAGCAGCTAATAAGGTGCCCTTAAAAGAAATTCAGCAGTTGTTGGGATTATTACTTTGAGTACAGGATAATACCAATGGAGGAGATTAAGTTTCTATTGGACAATATGCTAGTGGTTCGTGTGGTTAATAACTTGTAATCTGATTCAACCCAGGTGATTAGATTGCTGAGGCATTTCGTGCTTTCTTGCATGAAGTTTAATTAATATCTTGTTTAAGCGCAGCATGTGGAAGTGTGGAAAACACCTTGGCAGATGCTTTGTTAACGAAAAAGTGGGATCTTTTCATTGAACTGGTATCTAATATACATCAAATACCGCTCATGCAAACTGACTTTTATTATAAAGTTTTTTTATGTCTGGGTGACAGGTCCCCTTTAATTACCGTATATACTCCAGTATACGCCGACCCGAGTATAAGCCGAGGTACCTCATTTTACCTACGAAAACTGGGAAGACTTATTGACTCGAGTATAAGCCTAGGGTGAGAAATGCAGCAGCTACTGGTAAGTTTCAATAATAATATTTAATTAAAATTGAGTGATAATATACTGGTGATATAAAGTGCATTGCTAATAAATATAAGTTAATAATAGGCTAAAGTAGATTCTAAAAATATATAATAGTGACCATCAATTGAAAAGGGTAAACACACCCAACTGCTTGATCAATGAGAATAGGAGGAATAAGAAAATTGTAGATGGAGTTGTCCCGCTGGTTGCTACCTATTGATTTCTGTCCATGGGACACCACAAAGATAAAGAGGCAGAGTAACCAGGACTGTGGTCTCAGATTTAACAATAAGCCCAAAGCTTGTAAGAGCTACGATAATCCCACGGCCTCTTGAGAAAGCAGCAGGCTAAAGCTTTTCACCACCCCCATATTTTTCAAAGTATTGGATCGTGATAAAGTTAATAAATCAACGTACCATCTAAAAAGATTTTAAAATACAGTACAGCAGAGTGATGCAGAGAGCTATTCACAGTGAAGACTGTACTGATGGCACATGACGCGCCGCTCTCTCGCATACCGTACTTTCTTAATGGACGTCAGTCACCTTCAGCCCTTCAGACGCGAGAGCGGCAAATAAATTACTACTTGCACGTCAGTCACTTCAGCTGAGAGCGGCACATCACTTAAAGGACCAGTAACATCAAAAAATGAAATAGTTTTAAAGTAATGAAAATATAATGCACTGTTGCCCTGCACTAGTAAAACTGCTGTGTTTGCTTCAGAAACTCTACTATTGTTTTATAAATAAGCAGCTGTGTAGCAATGGGGGCAGCCATTCAAAGGAGAAAAGGCTCAGGTTACACAGCAGATAGCAGATAAGCTCTGTAGAACATAATGCTATCTGTTATCCATTATTTATCCTGTGCCATATAGCCGTTTTTCAATTTCAGCCATTGCTACTCAACAGCTTGTTTATATGAACTATAGTAGTGTTTCTGAAGCAAACACATCAGTTTTACCAGTGCAGGGCAACACTACATGATATTTTCATTACTTTAAAACACTTTAACACGTTTTTGGTGTTACTGTTCCTTTAATATTGGCACGTCAGTCAGCTTCAGCCCTTCAGACGAGAAAGCGGCGCATCACTGTCAGGCATATTCAGCACCGCGGGGGGAGTATAGTACTAGGCCTGCATTATTGCTACGGTATGGAAATTTTCTTAGAGATACTGCGGGCCACAAACCACACTTTGGGCCTGTTTTTTATACTGACTTGAGTATAAGCCGAGGCAGACTTTTTCAGCACATTTTGGGAGCTGAAAAACTCGGCTTATACTTGAGTATATATACGGTAATGCAATACATAAAATGTGACTAACCTTCCCCTTATCTTTGTACAGTATACAAATAATTCCAAATCTGATTTCTCAGGTCAAAGGAATTCATGTTATTCTGACAAATCATTTTCCAACATCCCTTAGGTTTACTCTGCTTACTATAGTGGGTGGTAAACATATTCTATGAGTCAACGGGGAAAGAGAGGGGTAGGGGTGGTTATAGCATCAACCAAAAAAAATTCCTCGTCCCTAAAAACAAGAGGCAAAATGTATGTTTGGAATAAACCCAATGTATTGGGCTCAGATTGAACAAGAAGGGTATGTTTAAAATTATTTGCCCTTATGCATAATATAGTTACACATTTGACAGATTTTCTTTCTACATTTGTAATGGCCTGTATTTGAATCCGCTTAATACTATTTTGCAGATGAGTCATCTGCCTTGCTGCATTTTTCTCACTGATTTTCCTATTTAATAGATTCCTGCTTTTCTAGTAACTAGTAATTGGCTTATCTGCATGACTGGATATTTACTCGTATTCTTATTATCTGTGTTTGGTATATTATTAAGCCAGGTTTGCCTATGGCTACTTCTTAGATATAAAACAACCTTTCACAACAGTGGGGATTTTGAAAAGTGGATGGTATTATACTTTGTATTATTTCCTTTTGTCCAAAGGATACAATTAGGGTACTTCACTAATATTTTTACTTGCATGTCTGCGGTTAATCTACAGTTAATGCCGATTGTCTATTTCTGTAGTAATCTCACTTGCATGTGCAGGTAATTATGATTACAGAGTATGGCAAACAGACTAAATGTCACGGTCGGCACCCTAAACCAGAACTAGTGCCAAGCTCCCTGGTCTTGGCTCGGCTTCACCAGTAGTGTGATCGCCTTTGGCTTCGGGAGGAGCCCTCAGCGTACTCGGATGCCACCTGTACTTTTCGAGAGGAGCAAGGCGAGGAGTTCTGGCAAGCAAAGGGGCATGACAGTTGTTAAAGTCAGTTAGGCCGAAGGTCGCGGTACAACAGGATAAGGCAGAATCTTGTCAGGCAGGCGGATAACTAGGATCGTCAGGAAGGCAAAGGGTCAAACCGGGTAGTCAATCAGAATAGGATCAGGCAGAAGGAGTAGTCAAGATACAGGCTGGGTCAGAGTACGGATATCAGGATGGTCAAAACAGGCAAGGTCACAACAGGAGATCAATATCAAACAGGAACAGACGCACAAGGCTCAGAGGCACCAGGAAAACAAGTCCTATCACGGGCAATGAATATAGTAAAACTGTCCCTTTAAATACATTTAAGTTTCGCGCCATTGCACACTGATGTAATCACGCCAGCGCGCATGCGCTTATAAATTACGGAAGTACGTGCTGCGCGCACACTAGGAAGCCCGCACACAGAGAGAAGAGGAGCGGTGTGGCGGGCGTCCCCACTGCACCACTAGACTACCAGGGTTAGGTACCTTTATTACACTAAATATGTTGGCAATGCACTAAGCACGGTGAATTTTTTGAAACCCCCTAGCTTTATTTTCACTTTAGGCTCCTATTTTTTTTTTTGAGACAGACCTGTTTGTGTGTACATAGCAGGGATAGGGTGGCAAAAACTGTGGATATTTTGCCTAACATTTATCAGTAACCTGTTGAGCAAATTCTGTATTAACCATTTCTTTAAGATCCACTTGAAATGACATTGTGGGGTCATTAGTAAATTAGATGCATATTGTCCTGCAAATTAAAACTGGTGGTATAACTATCCATAATAACAATGCCACCCTTGTCATCCACCCCCCCCCTTTTATTGTCATAGTGCATTTTGGTGTCATTGTTATTTTTTACATTTCTGATGATGGCTCTCCTTTCCTAATAATGTAAATTATGTTTCATTTTCCAGAAATAACTATTGCAATATTTTTGCATATACATAACAATATTACAAAATGTCTTCTGGAGTTTATGGGTCAAAGGCTGACCAAAGTTTAAATACTGTTTTAGAGGTTGTGGTTTTATCCATATTTTAAATTTCAGCTACATAAATTATAATATATATAATAGCAATATTTTGTACATTTTCTGTTTATTTTCAAGTTTATAAATGTTTCTTGAGTGTCTTTTGAGGGTACACATAACACTATTCAAATCACAGAGCATCTCAGGAGTATTTTAAAAAATGTTTCTTACAGGTCTAATAATTTAAAAGTAAATAGATATTGCAATTATTAAGAAACACCTAACTTTGAGCAATTAAAGACATTTTGTGGTGACTTGCTTGATTAAAGCTAGAACACTCATTTAAAATAAAATTGCTTTGGTTGCCATCCTTATTCTTTTTTAAACTTCTGCTTTTATCAGAGTAATAAAACACTGTCATTTTTGCTGTCATGTAATTCACAATAAACCCATTTGCATTTTTTGCCAACTCTCTTGTTTATTTCAGTAATTACAAATGGATTTTGTTTTCTTCTTGCCTCTGTCACTTGAGTTGACAAGGCTGTCAGTTGAGCTGTAAAATTTTTAGGGGTGAGCTGCGGAGAGAGATGGGAAAGGACTAACATACTGCACTCATTCAGCTCCTTCCCATATCCTAGTTGATACTTCACTTCATAGACTGACAACAATATATGTCCAGCAGCATTATTTAAATACAAAATAGTTTTATGTTAGAAACAAAGCATTTTAATGTTTTTTTATATACCACCACGGGCATTCTGGCATGAAAACTTATGCCCCCCCAGGGCAGGGCCCTTTCAATCCCATCCACCAAATCCAAATTTAAGATATCCACCCACCACTGACAAATATGCCCATAGAGTAATACCCTGGCAGCCAGGATTCCAAGGCCTTATGCCGTACCACGATTCCCCCAGAGTGCCATATAAAAGTACCGAGTTACTTATTCAGCTTCTGTCTACTTCTTTCCATTCCAAGACCCGTTCCCACGTCCATACCAACCGTTCCATCATCTCCGACCAAACTATCACCACTCCCACAAACAATGACCTTTGTTTATTCACATCCTGCTTCGTAGCCCTGAACAAATCCCTCTGGCTCATAATGCCCATGTCATTGACACCTGCATGTAGCAGAAAGAAGTTCCTCCAAAGTTGCCAACCCCAGTACCATGTTCATCACTCTGGGCCACAAAAGACACACAAATCCAAGTGATTTGATGACCACTCTCTATTAGGGAAAGCCCAGCTGCAATCCCACTCACTGAACCATGGCTTTCCGTGCAGCCCTGCAAATTAATGAATAGCCCAACATCCATACCACTCTTCTTCAACCTTCAAGGAAATATAACAAAACAGACCAACAACACAATATAACATTATCTCAACTACCCCAACCGAGCTATCACAATACTGTACCTCCTATCCCTTATTACAGCAATGAGAGGTGAATATAACTTTTGAACAGCCTGAACTCCCACTGCCCTATCTTCCTAGTTGTTTCTTCCCTCAAGCCAGCCCTGGCCGCATCCATAGCTGCACCTATGCAAAATGAACATGTACAATAATCTTCCAGGCACTTTACCCAACCTTGTCAGACCCCACCTGAAAACCCTCAGAAACTGGTATCTGGATAAAGGCACACAGTCTGCATGTATTAAAACAGGGTCTGTTGTGTCTGGAGCAAACATCAGGGTCAAACTATTACCCTGTCCAGCTTACCTAGCTCTGTCTGTTTGCGGGTCAAAAACAGAGGCCCCACATATCGGTTTTTGACCCGCATAACCATATCTGCACTTCATGGGCCTCTATTGAGATATCCCCAATATTTAAGCCCCTGGCTTTGCTTTGCTTGGACTCACCAATTCTCTTATTTGAAAAGCCCAGAAGAAAGCCAATGTAAAGACTGCCTGAAACAGCCATATTTCATAAGGAGATTTAACAATCCCCACCACCCCTTCTTGGAGCCCATGCAAAATTTACACTGAAACCGGCCTCTTGGTGTCCTTTTTCAATGCTCCTCCTTTCCTAAAACCTCTGAGGACCTGCCTAATTTCATAGGCTAAGGATCCCCCTACCCCCTTCCGTTGTGCTTACCACCAACCTGAATAAAAACCTGAATAACGACACGGAGACTTCTTAAGGTGGCAAAATCTGTGGAGGTCACGTATTTTATTAACAAAGTTATATATATATGTGCCAAGGACTAGGTACACCCTGACCACCAGCTGCGGCTCCTATAATCGCCAAGAACGTGGGCCTGGTGCCCACACCGTACCAAACAGTTATTTTAGAGAGCAGGGATCATGGGGCAGAGCGCCCGCTGTTGACCAACCAGTAGCCCATCCCCCTGCTCCCTATCATGTGCAATAATGGCGCTAACCCAGCCTCTCGCATGACACAGACAAGACCGTGCAGTCAAAGTCTGCTCCACACTCGCGACTTTCCGAGGGTAGGCCTGCACTTCACTGAAAAAACCATCCATCTTCCTGGAGCCGCACTGATGCCTTGTCACTGAAAACGCAGCTGTGTCAGGGTGGTACCTATTGACCTACACAGATAATGGTGCCCCAGAGGAAGGCAAAAAACTCAGGTGCTTTTTTGGCCAATTAGCAGCCTGATGAAAAATTCCTTCCTGACCCCATAAGGGCGATCGGTTGCTAGAAACCCTGGAGCACCGTCTTTTCGTATCTTCTTGCTCTTTACCTGGGATGGGAGGGTGGGAGAAAGAAAAAACAGGTTATGTTTTACTGGCCTCCTGCTCCTCCTTAAAAGCCCCTTCCTGGCTTACCTGCCCCCTGGCTCCGCCCTTCAGCCCGCCCCCTTTTTTCCCGCCGAAAAGGGGGCCCTATTGTTGTAACTCCCTGTGAGAGAGAGTGGGGGCTGACAGCCGATACTCACAATACACATCTAGCGGGGGAGGGGGCCTAGCCTAAACTCATCTCGACCCTATGTGGGCCTCGTTCCTCCTAGGCTAAGGATCCCCCTACCCCCTTCCGTTGTGCTTACCACCAACCTGAATAAAAACCTGAATAACGACACGGAGACTTCTTAAGGTGGCAAAATCTGTGGAGGTCACGTATTTTATTAACAAAGTTATATATATATGTGCCAAGGACTAGGTACACCCTGACCACCAGCTGCGGCTCCTATAATCGCCAAGAACGTGGGCCTGGTGCCCACACCGTACCAAACAGTTATTTTAGAGAGCAGGGATCATGGGGCAGAGCGCCCGCTGTTGACCAACCAGTAGCCC
This sequence comes from Xenopus laevis, assembly GCF_017654675.1. Lineage (NCBI taxonomy): Eukaryota > Metazoa > Chordata > Amphibia > Anura > Pipidae > Xenopus > Xenopus laevis. The sequence continues at coordinate 81,301,019 of NC_054372.1, forward strand.
ATCCCCCTGCTCCCTATCATGTGCAATAATGGCGCTAACCCAGCCTCTCGCATGACACAGACAAGACCGTGCAGTCAAAGTCTGCTCCACACTCGCGACTTTCCGAGGGTAGGCCTGCACTTCACTGAAAAAACCATCCATCTTCCTGGAGCCGCACTGATGCCACCCAATGGAAAAGAAGGGAAGGGTGCCACCTATCCTTTTCCATGGCCCACCTAGACCTCCTGCGACCTCCACCATTCTTCTATATAATTCCTGAAGTTTGCCCAGAACAAATCCAAACCTTCCTCTGTCAAATGTACTTTATCCTTTCTAAAAAGCTGTGTTTGTCGGTACCTTATATTGTCATGTCTAATTACCCCGTTACCTGAGGAACACATGATCTTGTGCATGGCCCGGTTTACTTTTTTCCTGGCACTTTCAATGCCCTGGGGGGAAACTGCTCCTCGCCATTCTCCTCTCTGTATGATGTCTGACCAAGCCACTCCCCCTATCTTGTTGCTGGACATTAAATCCTCCAAGTCCTTTCTCATGCTTTCTATCAACGCTGGGGTTTTGATTGACGTAAGGTCATTTCCCCCAGCATGTACTATCACCAGGTTTATGAACTTGAACTTCTGTATTGAACTATACAACCGGCCTCTCATTTGTTCCCACTTCATGCCTCTCCACCCCTGCCATGTAATCTTCATGTGTTCCTCCGGTAACCCCAACTGCTTGCCTGCTGCATGCTGTCTTGCCCAAAAAATAAAGGAGTGGCCTATGATCAAAATGTTGCAGGTAGCTTTTCCCCCTGCAGCAACAAACCAAAGAAAAAAAGGGGGGGGGTAGGTTAAAAATTGTAGGATTACTACTGTGTTACATTTATGGGGCGTATGTATTTTTTGTATGCTTTTGATTTCCACCTCCCAATTCCTTTTATCCTATCCTCTGTTTCTCCCCTCATTGCTGCTTCTGTTGCTGCCCCTATCCTGAATGAATGTGATCCAAATTTTTTAGGATCCCATCCTTTCGCAATGACTGCCTTTTTGAGCACTTGCCTAAATTGAAATGCTGACATGGGGGATAAGTCCCTGTGAATTAACAAAAGGTGCCCCCCTGCTGGGCGCATCCCTATGTAATCCTGCAAGGCCTTGACCGGGCATGTTATTCTCGAAGTTTTTTCTATACTGAACCATCTGCCCTTACCCAACTGATCTGTTTTTGATCTACTGATGTAAACTAACAACTTCCTGTCCTGTAATAAAACCTGGCTATACATTAAACCTTTATCTGTTACCTTCTTGGATGGGGGGACCAATTCGCTTATCCTAAATGCTCCTCCGAAAGCCAGAGCGAAGGCTGCTCTAAACAAAATACATTCAAATTGGTCTGAACACACCTCCTCAAGAGAGTTCAGAATCATTTTTAGTCTGCATTCAATTATGGGTTCTCGCTTATCGACCCTGGGGCCTTCAACTCTTGCCCATCCCTTCATTATTTTCCTAACTAATGGATCATGTGTGATATCTGCTCTACCCTTTACTATGGAAAAATGAGAAATTGCGGCTAATGCGTTGCTGGCTCCTGCTCTTGACTTTGCTTCTCTGTACAGGACCATTAAAAATGACACCAAATCCTTAGTGCCTTGATTGCTCTTACCGCTTCTGCAGAATATCTGCCATCTCTTCCAGGCCCTTTTGTAGCTGGAAAGAGTCTTTTCGGATACTGCCCTTTCACACAATTCTTCTAAGAGGGGGTCACGAGCTGCCATAAATTTTTAGGGCATTCGTAAGCTGATTTTTCCGCATATGGAGCGCACTTAAAGAGAATATCCCACTTTTCTCTAGACAAGGCATCTGCTATAGTGTTTTCTACCCCTGGTACATGTTGGGCACTGAACGATATATTAAACCTCATACAAATCAGAACCAGATGTCTTAGTAGTCCAATTACTGGGGTTGAGTCTGATGACAGGTTATTCACTGCGTGGACCACTCCCATGTTATCAGAAAATAACTTAATTGCCCTATCCTTCAAATCTTCTGCCCAAAGCTCCAATGCTACCAAGATTGGGAATAACTCCAACTATGTCAAATTCTTTGTCAGACCTTTGTCATGCCATGCTTGCGGCCACCTGGCCGCACACCATTTCCCTGCCAAGTAAGCTCCAAAGCCAACGCTTCCGGCTGCATCTGTGAAAAAGCTCTACCTCTTGATTAATTTGTGTTTCTGCTAACCATAACCTGACACCATTGAATTTAGATAAGAAACAGTTCCATATTTTCAAATCTGCTTTCATTTCCTTTGTGACCCTTATTTTATGAAATGGTTTATTAACCCCTGATGTGGATTTTTCCAATCTCCTGTTAAAAATGCGACCCATTGGTATTATCCTGCATGCGAAATTCAATAGACCTAGGGCTTGTTGCATTTCCCTCAGTGATACTTTATTCGCTGCTTCCAATCTCCTAACTGCTTGCCTAGTTTTTACTACCTTTTCTTTTGGTAATCTACACATTTTGGCCCCTGTATCAATCTCAATACCCAAAAAGGTCAATTTTGTGGTTGGTTCTACTGTTTTGTCAACGGCCACTGGCACTCCTAATTCCTTCAACATATGCAGAAATATTGCTAATGTGTCCTGACAGATTGCAGAGTGTCTGGGGCCTATGATCAGGAAATCATCCAAATAGTGAGCTATAGCTTTGTTGCCTGATCTTTTATATAACTGCCAATGCAAATAGGTGCTGAAAGTCTCAAAAAATGAACAAGAGATTGCGCAGCCCATGGGTAGACATAGGTCGACATAAAATGCTCCCTGAAAATGACAACCTGTCAATCTAAAGCTTTCTGGATGTAAGGGTAACAACCTAAATGCAGATTCGATGTCTACCTTTGCCAACAATGCCCCTTTTCCTTGACTCCTAACTATTTCCAATGCTTCATCGAAAGACTGATATTGTACTTTACACTGTTCCTCGTCTAAAGCATCATTCACCGATTCTCCATCTGGATATGAAAGGTGCTGTATCATTCTAAATTTTCCTGACTCCTTTTTTTGGGACTATACCTAAAGGTGACACTACTAGCCCCTCAATAGGCAAGTCCTCAAATGGTCCTGCCATTCTCCCTGCTTTTATTTCTTTTTCAATTTTGTGCTTCAAAACTTCGGTATGTCGACTAGCTGATTTCAAATTTTTAAAAACTTTGCTGGGTGGGGGAGGGTGTAAAACTGGGATCCTAAAAACCTTCCAAAAAACCTTTTGTTAAAAATTTTGCGGCTTCCTTGTCTGGGTAACTTGCCAACTCTTTACTTAGCCTGGCTGTCTGTATTGGCGTTTCCGCTCTTCTGGTAAGCTGTTCGAAAAGGCTGCCTGTTTATCTGACCTTCTTTCTTTTTATTACATTCAGATACCGCATGAGAAGATCCGCAAGCCAAACAAGAATGCTTAAACCTGCACGCATAGCCCCTAGTACACCTTTTCTCGTTGTACGCAAAACAGATGTTTCTGGGCTTAAAAGCATATGACCCTTTATTGCCATTGCCAGCTGAACCATTATCTTTTGAAACCAATCTCGTCCACAAATCTATATCCTTTTGTCCAAAAGACAAGACCTTGCTACTCAATATCTTCTTCCTAAAAGCCCTGTCGTAATCCGACCATGAAGAGCCTTTATAAAACAAATATGTATCGACTATTGTGTCTATGTACTTTATAATATTCAAACATTGTTCTGGTTTTTTCTCTAAGTATACGCTTGCAAAAAACCAAGAATCCCTTCAACCAATCGAAAATAGTTTTTCCCTTTTTTCCTTTCTCTTCGGTTTTCACCCCGTCCTCCTTTGCCTGAACAGCTTCCCTAGTCAACTCATAGATATCCACAAATTTTCCAGCCTCAATATTTTTCCTAGTTTTCCTCGGCAAGTGATCTGCTGTTTCTGTCAACGCGCATGCGTAAGTATCTGCTGCTCCAACTAGCACCATTGATTGACTACTTTCTTTTGTTTTTCCTAAACCTTTTTCTTTCCCTTTTCCTCTAAAGAATTTTTTCATTAATGATAATATCTTTCCTCCCTCAGTCTCACTATCTGACCCCTCAAAATCAGATTCTCAACTCACCCATAGTAGTCTTCCGTGTAGGCACCTTGGTCCTGTCGCCGTTCTGTGAAGACTGCCCTTCTGTACTGGATGAAGCCCTCTCCCTTCCTTCTTGCCGTCTTGAAGGTCCTACTTCCTCCTCTCCCTTCTGCTCTCTCTCCTTTCTCCATTGGATCCAACTCTCCTCCTCCTCTCGGTTTCTCCTTCCGGTGCGATGAAAGAAAAAACAGGTTATGTTTTACTGGCCTCCTGCTCCTCCTTAAAAGCCCCTTCCTGGCTTACCTGCCCCCTGGCTCCGCCCTTCAGCCCGCCCCCTTTTTTCCCGCCGAAAAGGGGGCCCTATTGTTGTAACTCCCTGTGAGAGAGAGTGGGGGCTGACAGCCGATACTCACAATACACATCTAGCGGGGGAGGGGGCCTAGCCTAAACTCATCTCGACCCTATGTGGGCCTCGTTCCTCCAAAGCTTACTGATATCCTCCGAACCCTGAAGTTTGAAAAGGAATGCCAGGGTCGCCAGTCCACAAACTTGCTGCTGACTTACCCATCTCCACCTTCCAGAAAAATCACCAGAGTAATGCATCCATCCTATCCTCCAGGCAAAATGTTGCAAAAAATTCACTGGCACATGTGGCAAATGCAAGCAGGGTTAAGCCCTTGCATGTTTATTCGTAAGTGGAACAGAAACCCCATTGTCAAGCATAAGGTACCACAGGACGCAAAGAATTTAGTGCAATCCAACCATCCATCAAATTATCGTGAGGTTAGTGGGAATCAAACGTCATGCATCTAACGATTTTTCGTCTGTCATCGTTCAGAAAATTGATCGGCCAGGTTAGAAAATTTTCATTGGTCACAGTGAAATCTATTTATTGTCCAATTGTTTACAGGGCCAAGCAGGCAGCTACCCTCGGTTTTCCTGGCTTCAACTAGAGAACATCGTTTAAAATGGTCTTTTTAGTTGATGGGCAAGTCATACATTTAAACCATCATTTCAAGATAAACTTGGTCTAACGATAATGGAAAGGTCTGTTAAAAATCTTTACATATAAGGCCAGCTTTACAGGTCAGTGAATGAGACAAGTATTTAACACCCCCACATACAATTAAGCTAATTGCATACATAACAAGCAAGCCAGTACAAAAAGGTAGTGCAGCTTGAAGTGAATATATACAACAAATGGTTGAATTAAAGATTTAAAACCAAAACAGTGTTCTTGTTTTATGTTTTTGTTTTTTTTTCTTGTGTGTCTTTTGTATGATCCAAGGGGTAATCCATTAAGTGCAGTCAACCCAGGACAGTTCAGTACAAAAGTCCATCGGAGAAGCAGTGAGTTGCAGTTATACAAAACCAAAAAATTCAAATTAAAGGGGAAAAAAATTAGTAGCAAGATAACAACCCGGGACAATTTAGTCCAAAAGTCCACTTGTGAAGCAGTGAGTTACAGTTCCACAATACCAAAAATTTTAATTTAAAGGGGAACAAGGGGAATCTGCAAAAATGGTTAAAAAATTCACTGAAAAAGGATATAACCCATCAGTGATACATACTTCCTGTGAGGAAATAAAAGCTATTCAAATGGAGGATACCCTAAGGGCTCTTACACATGAGCGTTTTGACGTGCGCTCCCCTACGTTCCGTTTTTTGGCGTTCAGCCGCAGGGGAGCGCAGGAATAGACGCAAGTCATTATTTGAAATGGGGCTGTACTCACTCAGGCGCGTGTAGGCGCCGAACGCAGGTTCAGACGCAACATGCTGCATTTTTCCTGCGTTCGGCGCCTACACGCGCCTGAGTGAGTACAGCCCCATTTCAAATAATGACTTGCGTCTATTCCTGCGCTCCCCTGCGGCTGAACGCCAAAAAACGGAACGCAGGGGAGCGCACGTCAAAACGCTCATGTGTAAAAGCCCTAAAGAAAAAACCCTCTGATGTTAATAGGAACCAATGAATTCCCTTTATTACATCATTTGACACTAATGCTAAAGCATGTAAGGGAATCATTTTAAAACACTTGGAGATGTTACAAACTGACCCTAAATATCGACACTTGTTAAAACTACCACCTGTCTTCTCATATAGGAAGGGTAAATGTATAAGTGAACTAATAAAATCCAAAGGAACACACTCACAGAAACCTACCTCTTTTTGTTTTACTTTCCCTTGCAGGAATTGTGGCCATTGCAGTGATATAATACCAGGTAACTAAGTAACCCCCCAGTACGGTTCCACACATGATATAAAGTTTTTTACTTGTGACATTAAGGATGTCATGTACTGCATAAAGTGCCCTTGTGGAGTGGCATATGTTGGTCAAACCAGTAGAGCCATAAAAGCGAGGCTCAAGGAACATAAGTGTACTACACGTAATTATCATCCAACTGTAGTTACACAAAAACATTCAAAGTGAAACGGAAAAGAGTAAGAGAAAAACATTACTAGCAAAGCATTTGTTTAATTAAGGACACAGAGTATCACAAGTTAGATGGCAAATAATGGAAAAGTTACAAGGCCAGGACAAAAAGAAAATAAGGGAATGTTACTGGATTTTGCTGCTACAATGAAGGCACCCTAGAGGTTTAAATGAAGACTTTAATATGTTATGCTCTCTGTAAACTCTGCCTAAAACAAATTCCTCTCTGTTTTTTGCAAATAAATCTTTCTACATGAATATACTGTACATCAGGGATAGCTAAAGTGTCCTGCTTTTTATTCCCTTTGTGCAGGGTAAGATAAAATACTTTATTATTTTGTTACTAACTTTTGCTGCCCTTTAAATTACATTTTTGGTATTGCGGTACTGTAACTCACTGCTTCTCCAGTGGACTTTTGTTCTGAACTGTCCCGGGTTGACTGCACTTAATGGATTACCCCTTGGATCATACAAAAAGACACACAAAAACACTGTTGTGGTTTTAAATCTTTAATTCAACCATTTATTGTATATATTCATTTCAAGCTGCACTGCCTTTCTGTACTGGCTTGCTTGTTATGTATGCTAATTAGCTTAATTGTATGTGACGGTGTTAAATACTTGTCTCATTCACCAACCTATATGCTTGACAAAGGGGTTTCTGCCCCGAAACGTTGCACTTACGAATAAACACACAAGGGCTTGACCCTGCTTGCATTTGCCACACGTGCCAGTGAATTTTCTGCATCATTGACTGGGAGGATGCCGATCCCTCCATCATTAAGCACTGGGCACTCAATCCTTTGAGGGCCAGGGTGTGCGAGTTTGGATTAACCAGCCAAAATGTCCCACAGTCCCATTCCTCACAAACTCTCTGATAAGCTGCCCATGTGCCTTCCAACACAGACGTCCTCACCAGCCCGAGCCTGATCCCCTCATGGTGCCACCTGCCAAAAATACTCCCACTGGAAGTGTGAAAGTGCATCAGTGTTGACATTCACATTGCCTGGGAAGTGTAATGTCCGAAAACTCAAATTAATCTGCATACCAAGGCTCTCAATAGTCTCACCACTTCTAGGGAGGTGGCCAGTACCACACCCAAATTATCAGAATGAAAGACTCTCTTCTGTTTGCCAGAACCCAGCCATCACCAGTGTAGGGAAGAGCTCCAAGAAACACGGATTCCTCACTATTTCCGACTGCACTCACTCTGTTGGCCACCGTTCAGTGCACCACCGTCCCCCCAGGTAAGCTCCAAACTTCCACCCCTAAACGCGTCCGTAAACGAATGTATCTCATCACTGGAAATGTCAGTACCTGGAAAAGGACCTTTCCATTGAATTCCATCCCAGATGGCTGCAAAATATCCTCCCATTGGAATAACCCAGCAGGCAAAGTTCAGCTTACCCAAAAGGGACTATAGCTCTTCGTAGCTCAGCGTATTTTTCTGCCACCCCTGAACCCTTTCAGGAATGACAGATGATGAATCAATTGGAACTTGCCCAGTTCCTTCCCCTAATGGGGAAATCCACAGGTTGTCCAATGGCAGTACTTGTTGAACTTCTGTGGCACTAATCTGGGATTCTGTTCAACAGACTTCAAGTTAGCATGCATATCCCCTTACCCTTGGCTGGAAAGGTATCTGGAACTACACCTGGAAACTCTCCTGCAGAAGATCTGCATCTTCCTGCTTACTATCCAATCTTAAACAGGAAAGCATTGCATCTAGAATAACTGGAGTCCTTCCCTTTTGCAACATCTAATCTGTTTGCACCCTTTTTTCCTTTCTTGAGGCACTTGCTGTACAGGTGGTTGCCAACACAACCGGAACACTCATGATTAAATTTACACAAGGTGCCCCACTTGTACTGGCCATCGTTATAGAGTCAACAGAAACCCAGTGACCCTGATTGATCCCCACCAACAGTCCATGGAAATGGGTATACCTTCTGTGCCAACATGATGCCAAATTGCCATGCAGGACGCTACCGGCATCATTGACTACTGGCATTCTTCCTGGAATGTTGCCCTTCCTCTCCTGTTTCGCAACCTCTGGTCTGCATAGAGAAGCACAGTGGCAGCAAGCATCTGTCTGCCCCCATTCCTTTCCAAGGTACTAGGTTGAGGCTGTGTTCCTACTGATACACCTGCCCCTCTATGCACAGACCTACCTGCTTCACAGTTGATCGTGTGACTCCCTGCTGTGAGCCCGCATTTGTTCCTCCTTGCCATCATGCTGCTGGAATCCCTTGCTGCCCTCAAATCATCCCTACTCCTGTCCCCCGAGCTCCCAAGTGATCTGCTCCTCCTTGTCCTCGCCAGCAGGGACCTCCTTTTTTCCCCGCACCCCAGAGCCCTGCCTGGGCTATTTGACTATTTGCTGGGTTCTGTCCCAGGCCCTGACTGCTGTTCTGTCTCCCAACCCCTTCACGCCTCCTTATCAGCTTTACTGGTCTGCTCTAAACTCCTGACCCCTTCCACTGACACTTGGATTGCCCTCCTACCTGGGGCTCTCACCTCCAAGCTGATGTGTTCTGCTTGTGATACAAATGTGACATGGCAGGCCATGTATGAATGTGAGTGTGATCAAGTGCATTCAATATGGCTCCTTAGTTATAAAATGGATGTACTGATATTAGCAGGAGCCAAAGGAACAGCCGGAGTAGTATTAATAGGAGACCAGGGAACAACTGGAGTTAAGTTATTCAGTCATTAGCAGGAGAACAGGGAATAGTAGGAGTTAAGGTAATAGACTCATAAACATATAAATATGTTTATTAAGGAGGAAGCTCATATCTTATTCACACAGTTATAATCAAAATACACAGCAATTATACAGAGCAATTATTTTCATGTCCTGGGCATGTAGCCATTATTATTATTATATATGTCTATGTGTAATGATCTATTACTTTGTTATTGTACCAATATAAAAAGGAGCTCAGCTGGGGGGGCTTCGGGACTTCATCTACAAGCAGACGTGTTGTGTAGAATAATTGGTCTTGTAAGGACCATTGGCCGATTGATGTTCTCTGGGAGTCGCTGTATTTGATTTGGGCCCGGGGTCCCCCAGCTGATGTTCCTCTCAGAAGTCTGCCAAGGGAAGTTCGGCTAGACGTTGCGTTGTCTTCAATCGGTATTGTATTACTTTTCTTACAATACATTATTCTGGTTTAATGATGATCAATGTGTGTGTGTTTTATTTCCACCCCTATATTTGATAAGTCTACTGGGGAAGTGCTCAGTTAGACATTTAGTTTGTGATAAGTCTGCCAAGGGAACTTGTAGCAAGACATTTTGGTACCAGGAGCGGGGTTCGAGAATAAGATAAAATGTTTGAGAGAAAGAATAATAGCATTGTGGGGAAAGCTGTAAATATTGTAGATATCCCTGGTTGGGATGATACTTCATGTAAAATTATTGCCACTGAGTGGTCTAAAGGTGCAGGATTGTGTGCACCAATTGAAAGATGTTAGTCCAATTAACGTAGTTACATGTTTAGAGAAAGTACCCTTTGAAAAAGGACAGGAGTTGTGTGCTTTAGGAAGACGGGGGTGGATTTTGCTGTCTGCGTATCGCAAGCAGCATAGTGATTGTTCAGAGTTAAAAGCACGTATTTCTCAGTTTGAAAAAGAAATACTTGACTTACAGAGTCGGGTTACAGTGCCAAAATAGATTATTAATGGATAAAGCTGACACGTATCAGCAAGTTGCCGAAACGGCCGCTGTGCAATGTGCAAAGTATAAATATCGAAAGCGTAAAGGAAAAATTAATATGAAGAAAGTATCCAAACTAATTGCTAAGGCAGGAGTTGATTGGGATCCAGATGAGTGGGATGGCAATATTTGGGATACTAGTGATGAATCAGAGGATGATAGGGAAACCCTGTGTGAAAACCGACAACAGTACTCAAATGAGTTTCATGCTGTAGCCAAACCAATTGAGCGGAGAAAAGCAGTAAATGCGCCAGGTGGGGTTGTAAATACTACCACCTTAGAAGATTTTACACAGCAAGAAGTAACAGATTTACATGATAGGTTTAAACAAAGATCATCAGAGCCCCTTATATCCTGGCTAGTGCAGTTATATGAGGGAGGGGCTGCTGGAGTTAATTTGGATTGTTCTGTTTATTGTTCTGTTTATTGTCTAATGAGGCAACTGTGCAGGATGAGTTTCGTAATTTTCAGGGTGCAAATATGTCCTCAATGTTAGCATTGGCTGCTCGTGGTGCATCCAGGCGTTATCAGATGGAGTCAGACTGGCCGGCTAATGATAAATCTTGGTATACTTTTAGGGATTGTGTACAGCGAATAAAAGAGGAAGGTATGAAAACTGCAGTATTTGTTGGGCAAGCAGATCAAGTACTGGATACTCCCTTAACTGTACAAATTAGAAACAAAATGATTAAGCTTGCTCCGCCAGCATATAAAAATGTTATTTTGACGCTGCTCGTTAATGAGACAGGGCAGCCTTTACAGCATGTTATTGAGTCCATTCGAGAGCTTGGAGATCTAGGAGATTGGGGTCCCAAGGATAAGTACAAGGACAGGGATAATAAAAAGGATAACAATCAGAAGGGAAATTTTGGTGATAGAGTCCCTAGAAGGGACATGTTTAATGCCCTAATGAGAGATGGAGTCCCAATAGACGAGATAGATGGAATAGATACTTTGGAAATGTGGAGATTGTACAAAAAACAGGGCTTGCATAAAAATCAAAATAAAAGTGTGGGAAAACAAAATAAAGAGGATGTTACGACCTCTACTGGATTAAAAGCACAAGAGTTGAGTGAAGAGTCAAAAGGGTTATATCCCTGGGCTGATCTGTCTCAGGCTCAGCGATTTAAATCAGATTAGGGATCAGGTCAAGCTCCAGTAATAGGGTGTATACAGCATGTAGATGACCGCCCGTACGTTAATTTAGATATATATTGTAAAAATGGAAATATACAAAAAGTACAAGCCCTAGTTGATACGGGAGCGGAGGCCACTATAATTGCTGGGAATCCAAAATATTATAAAGGGCAACAAGTCACTATTACTGGATTGGGGGGAAAACAGACCCTTGGTGTACAGGCTATGGTTGAATTAAAAATTGTTGATTGTACCTATTAAAGAACACATAATAGGTATAGATATTTTAAAAGGAATGCAATTAGATTTGCCTGATGGCCGATACCAGTTTTGTGTTCGTAATTGTAAATATGTAAATACTGTTATAGTTGGTCGGTTAAAAATGCCTCCCGTGGAATTACCTCCAGCTGTTAAGACTGTGAGAATGAAACAATACTGAATTCCGGGAGGGCATAAAGAGATAACTGATACAATACAAGAGTTAGTCAAAGCAGTCAGTATGCAGAATTATATGCTTTTTTTCAAACTTTAAAGCAAGAAAATTTAGGAGAGTGTTATCTATACACAGACTCGTGGTCGGTAGCTAATGGGTTAACTACCTTGTTGCCTACTTGGCAAAAACATCAATGGAAAGTTCACGCAAAAGAAATCTGGGGTAAGGATTTATGACAGGAGATATGGGCTATTGTATTTAAAACAAATGTTACTGTATTTCATGTTGATGCGCATTGTCCTATTGATTCATTAGAACGTTTATTCAACTCTATTACAGATGAAAAAGCAAAAGTTGCTGAAGCAGAGACCCAGCCCATTGATGATATAGACCTTAAAGGTTTGGCTTCCTGGGCACATCAGAAAAGTGGACACTTAGGAGAAAAAGCCACGTATAGATGAGCGCAATCACGGGGAATAGGTATCCCATATGATATCATTAGAACAGTGATTTCAGAATGTCCCATATGCCAACATACACAGTGTCATGATACAGGCCTGTAATAGTTAATAAAACAGGCCAAGGTATCATGAGAAATATTTCTGCCAACATCTAAATCAGACACATAACAGGCCTCTTTTCACTATGGTCAGAGGGGTCAGAGCTGTAATTCCCTCCTCCATACCCTGGCTGATAAGAGCCATTCCATGGGGAGGGGGGAAGCCCAAGGAGTGAGAACTTAAAGTTCCCAGCAAGACCCTCAAAGGTGAAGTAAAGGTTACATATAATGTATACTCCAATATATTTATCCTTACAGAACCCATACCTGTTGTACCAACAGTATAAAAAACTGATGATGGGTTCAAGGCAATTTCATCTTTCCAACAAGTCCAAACATGACTAGGTTTGGTACTCTGTATATTAGATGTGAATATCTGGGCAGGGGCAGGTCACAAAGTATTGATGTTTAGTATCTATGGAATCCCAGAGAGAATTAATAACCAATGAATATAAAATCATCTCTCTCCTATGTTCCAATGGAGAGTTATGGTCATTATATTCTTGGTCCAGTTCCTACTCACAGGAGGTCATAAAAACTCAATCTGTGTCCTGCTAGGCCACACCCCCTTACATTCCTGAGGGAGGGGGAGTGTGCAGTTACCTGATGCCCTGAAATCACTGATAAATAGTCAGCTCTTCTGATTAAACTTTGGATTTACTTTGGAGGACCAATTGCGATTGGAAGTTATCCCGTTTGTTTCCCCTTGCCTCCAGGACCAGGAATTCTATATCTTTGGAGTTAAGTATAGGTTTTCCATGTTTTCCCTTTTATTTTACAACTGTTTGTAATCGTATTATTGAATGTATGTCTCTTTTTGTAACATCTTTTTGTATATTGCACTGTTATACCTTTTATAATATTAAAGAGAATTTAATAAGATTGTCTTTGATGCTCTAAACGAACCTAGCCTGAAAGAGTTGAGCCTTAACCCTCTGCATACTGAAGTACTTGTTGAGTCAGTAGGAACTAACTGACTATAGTGAGAGAGTGTTAATGCATTGGTGTATTGTGAGTTATTACCTGTTAGCGAGAACAGGGGAATAGTCACACTAGGTTTCTATCGCCTGTGAATGATAGATGGTGGCAGCGAACGAGTTTTGTGGGTGTTGGTTGGTGTTTGGGGTGCTTTTGTGTTAGTCTAACCTGTGTGCAAGGTGGGTGAGAGACTGAGTGAGTGACCCCTGATAGCCACACCTAAAGTCACGTGCGGTTGGAAGTACCGTGTTCGTGACAGATTGGTAGGCAGCGGTGGCATATTTTTTATTTAGAGCATTAGTGCTTGGGTTAAGTCATTAAACCTTGCACTAAAGAACTGTAAATCCTTGCGAGGAGTTTACAGTCTTCAAAGACAAACTCAGTGCATACTATTTTTATTAAGACATACTTGCAAACAGTTTCCCTTCCCTTCTTGTTTTTCTTTTCTATCTTTTATTTTGGCAAAGTGTTGCAAGATGGCAGCATTTTACAAGAGGCAGACCAAGGAGACCCTCATCAATCTCTGTGAGCAAAGAGGAATTGATGTAGCGGACAAATCAAAGGAAATGTTGATTTGTGCCTTGGTGGAAAAGGAGCAGCAGAACTACACACCTGAGTCAGGAGACTATGCAACTCAGGATGTCCCAGTGATGAACTCTGTTCCTGGATCCTCTCAGCGAGAGGACAGTTCTAGCTGCAGTGGGCAGGATGACAGGAATTCATCCCTGCAAGCAGCTTTGCAATTGTTGGGTTCAGATGACCCCCAGCTGCGTCTTCAACTTATCCTGCAATATCAACAGGCAGAAAGAGATGCAGCAGCAGCAGAAAGAGATGCAGCAGCAGCAGCAGCAGAAAGAGATGCAGCAGCAGCAGAAAGAGATGCAGCAGCAGCTGAAAGGCAGGCAGAACGACAGCATCAACTGGAGTTAGCAAAGCTCCAGCAACAAAACTCACACCTACCGTCCATGGAACCCAGGGTGGCCCATCCTTTCCATATTTCCCATGACAAATTCCCGACCATGGAGAAGGATGGAGATATGGACACCTTCCTGCGTGGGTTTGAGAGGACTTGTAGACAGTACCAACTGCCCCGGGAACAATGGGCAAAGTACCTTACCCCAGGGTTAAAAGGCAAAGCCCTGGAAGCCTTTGTGGATTTACCACCAGAGCTCGATGGGGATTATGATGCTATCAGACAAGCCTTAATTGACCGTTACAATCTTACTCCAGAAAGATATAGGAAACGGTTTCGTTCCCTACAAAAAGGCCCTGCTGACAGCTATGCAGATATCCTAAGTAGTTTGAAAACTACCTTTAAGCAATGGGTCTCTGGACTGGATGTTACCACAATTGAGGATTTAACTGATTTGATGGTCAAAGATCAGTTTCTACACATATGTCCATTGGAAGTACGGCAGTTTGTTATGGACCAGGAGCCTAAAACAGCAGACCAGGCTGCTAAGCTTGCTGATACTTATGCAGCTAGTCGGATGCCAGAGCACCGCAGAGCATCTGTACCAAGCTACAAGGAGCGATCAACAGGAGGAATCGCACAAAGCAGTCCACAGTCTGGTGAGAATTCATATTTTGGGGGGTCTGTTGCAGCTGTGGGGCAAAAGGATACCCGCCGATGTTTTTCCTGCAACCAGATGGGCCATGTGAGGACTGACTGTCCACATAAGAAGGAACCAACTTCACCTGGACAGCCTGTTGTGATGCTTGTGTCTGGTAAGCCTGAGAATCTACATCATCATATGCAGTCTGTGATTGTGGGGGACAAAGTGACTCAGGGACTAAGAGACTCAGGTTCTAATTTTTCTCTGGTGCGTCCAGAGATGATAAAAACTGGGGACATTATACCTGGAAAGACTTTGTCCATAAAGGGAGTGGGTGGGAGCCACCCAAAGGTGCCTGTGGCAAAAGTTTTCTTGGATTGGGGTGCGGGGAGAGGTCTAAGGGAAGTGGGTGTAACTAATGAAATTCCTGTAAATGTCTTGTTGGGGAATGATTTGGGTTACATGATAACTGCTTTTGTGCCCTATGACCAGGTCTCACTAGGTCCAGCCGCGCTGGAGTGTGGCCACCCACCTCAACAGGTAATTGTAAAAAGTACAATGCAGCAAAGTAACTGGGAGGGAGGACTGGGAGGCAGGAGCCAGAGTCAACCAGTGCCTGAACCAGTGTTGTCCCAAAGTAGGGATAAGAAGGGAGAGGGGGAGGAGAGGTTTCCCCTAGGAGTCTCCCTGGTGCAGCCCGGTAGTATACCGGCAGTGAGGGATTTCCAGCGTGTAATCCCTGATCCTGTACCCAAAATGCCTGAAGTCTTGAGTGGGGGTCAGCAGCTACGCCAAGCTCAGGAGTCAGTGCAGAAGCATGAGGGACAGGTGGTTAGGACTCAGAGTAGGGTCCTAGTGGATAATGCCACTCAGACTGGGGAGAGTGATGGTAGTAGTGGGCCAGGAATAGCCCTCATGCCAGAACCAGTACTGAGGGGCGGTCAGGTGGTCAGTACTAAGGAGGAAAGGCTGACAGTACCAGGAGTTGCTCCCAAGTCAGATAGCAACAAAGTAGTTTTTCCAGAAGTCCAGAGTATTAAGGACAAGCCCAGTGGTTTATGCCAACCCAAGACTAAGCAGGTCAGTGGAGACCAGGGTGGCATCAAGGGGGTGGGAGGCCTCCAACTACTTTCTATGTCTAGGCCCAGGGAATGGGAGATTAGAGATAGGCTGGAGGGCCCCTCAGTGAACAAGGTGGGAGGCCGCCAGCTAGTTTCTATGTCTAGGCCCAGGGAATGGGAGATTAGAGATAGGCTGGAGGGCCCCTCAGTGAACAAGGTGGGAGGAATAGGTCAGATGCCTGAGGAGAGCAGTGATAGACCATTGCCTACTATGCAAACCTGCACTCTGTCCAGAGACAGTGCAGATAGAGGCAAAATGGGAAGTATACCTACATCAAACCAGTCCAGTACCTGGGATTATACTGATACAGCCCTCAAGGAACAAGACTTTAGGCCGGGGAGGTAGCCTGATCCCTCATACTGTATAACATGAATGGATATTTCGATAATGACCTGGCTATGGTTATGGATTTATGTTTTATTGTGGCAAGGTTAAGAGTGACCTGTAAGTCAATCTCCCCTTGCTCACTCTAAAAAGGGGAGGTGTCATGATACAGGCCTGTAATCCTATATACTAACCGAAGGCCTATCTATGTCCCGAGTGGAGGGGAGGCAGATGCGCACGCAACTTCGGTTAGGATCTATGAGATGCGCGCGCAACTTCAGCCGAAAGACATAGATGCGGCCTTCGATTAGCAGATGTGCTGGAAGGTTAGGATCAGAACAGGTTAGGATCGGGGAGGCAGATGCGCTGGAAGGTTAGGATCTAGGGAGGCAGATGCGCTCACCGTCTCCTTCTGCCTCCCGCCGCCTCTTCTTTCCTGCTCACTCAGGCGGCGACCGCTGGAAGGTTAGGATCTAGGGAGGCAGATGCGCTCACCGTCACACTAGGGGAACCGGTTGCGTACCTGCACGAAAGTCTGTATAAGCGTCGGCCATCTTGCTACTCCTCTGCGACTTTGTCATCCGCCCACTGCCAAATGCGCCCACTAAAGTCTGTATAAGCGTCGGCCATCTTGCTACTCCTCTGCGAGTTTGTCATCCGCCCACTAAAGTCTGTATAAGCATCGGCCATCTTGCTACTCCTTTGCAAGTTTGTCTAATGGCGGCGCTAGCGTCACTCTAGGAGGGGAACCGGTTGCGTACCTGCACGAAAGTCTGTATAAGCGTCGGCCATCTTGCTACTCCTCTGCGACTTTGTCATCCGCCCACTGCCAAATCCGCCCACTAAAGTCTGTATAAGCGTCGGCCATCTTGCTACTCCTCTGCGAGTTTGTCATCCGCCCACTAAAGTCTGTATAAGCGTCGGCCATCTTGCTACTCCTTTGCAAGTTTGTCTAATGGCGGCGCTAGCGTCACTCTAGGAGGGGAACCGGTTGCGTACCTGCGTGGGTGGCCATTTTTAGCAAAACGGGCTATATTATCTCCAAAAAATATTGATGTTGACATGATAAACAACCAAGTGATTGCATTACTTCCTGGACAAAGCTGTGTCTTTCTGAGTACTGACTGTATTGATTCTGAAGACGAAAGTGAGAAACTTAACTTCCCATTAGAATATTTAAACACTATCAACAATGCTGGATTACCACAACACAATCTTATACTCAAAGTAGGAACAATAGTCATGCTGTTAAGAAACCTTAAAGGAGAAGGAAAGGATTTACATGAAAATCCCTTTAATATAATTACCATACTTCTGCCTCCCAAACAGCTATAGCAGTTCTTCTGGATGAGCATTATTTATCCAGCTTGCTGTCTTGAAAGTAAGCCCTCTCTTAAATAGATTGCAGTTGCCATTTTCAAGCTGCTGACATCACTTCCGCCCGTGTCTCCTACACTGTAAACTGCAGCTTTAGGGAGAGGGGCTGTGCAGGACTGTCTTGAAAAAACAGAGGAGAGTTCCGATTGGACAATGGGATTAAGTGGGCGGGGCTAACGAGGGCAAGACTTTCAGCACGTACAGGCTGAATATGCTAATGAAGAAAAAAAAAAAAACGGCAGCAGCAGCTCAGCAGTGAGGTGCGCATGTGTTTGCCCGGGGAAATCTCTGTTGGAGGAGAAAGGAAGCAGCTCTGGATTGAAACAGGTACCTAATAGCAGGACCTGACTTTGCCATTACAAAGTCAAACTAAGCAACATTACATTGAGCTGGGGGAATATGTTAGAGACTATATTAAGGCTGAGATTTTTAGGGAATGTTGTTTAGAGACTTTCCTTCTCCTTTAAGGGTAGGGGCACACGGCGCGATTTCGCCGCGATTCTGCGCTAAGCGAGTTGTCGCTGCGTTTTTTAAGCCGAAATAGCTTTGCTAACTTTGGCGCTGGCGTCAATGCAAATCGCGGCAAAATCGCTGCGCTAATTCACACGCGGCGATTCGTTTTCTATTGTCGTCCGAAGTTGCCTCGCTGAGCGTTTCCGGGCGACAGTAGAAAAAGAATCGCCGCGTGTGAATTAGCGCAGCGATTTCGCCGCGATTTGCATTGACGCCAGCGCCAAAGTTAGCAAAGCTATTTCGGCTTAAAAAACGCAGCGACAACTCGCCCAGCGCAGAATCGCGGCGAAATCGCGCCGTGTGCCCCTACCCTAACACTAAGCAAGGTTTATGTAACGGTACACGGTTGGTTGTGAAGAGCATGAGACAAAATGTTATCAAGGCAGAAGTGCTTACAGGATCCCATAGCGGTGATACTGTTTTGATTCCCAGAATTGACCTTACCAGTTCTGACCAGGAATTACCTTTTAAACTTAAACGACGACAATTCCCCATTAAGGCTGCATTTGCCATGACAATCAACAAATCACAAGGACAAACATTGGATAAAGTCGGCATTTACCTATCTGAGCCTGTGTTTGGTCATGGTCAACTTTATGTTGCATTTTCAAGAGTGCAGCGTTCATCTGATGTTAAAGTCAAGATTTTAAGTACAGCTCACCAGGGAGAACTCATTCAAGGACAGGAGAACATTTTCACAAAAAATGTTGTTTATAAAGAAATTTTTCAGTAACACTTTACTACCAATAAACTCAAAATTTAAGAATTCTAATAGCAGATAGGTAATAACAAGCAATAGGCACAGATTCACTCTACATCCCCACAAATTAGCGTCGCCAGTTGCTGCCTGGGGATGCCGAGTGAATCAGCACCCATCGCATTTTGCTGCCTCACTGTTGTTACCATTCTTTCATTAACGATTCTTTAGAGAATCGGGGGTTTACTGGTAGTTAATAAAACAGGCCAAGGTATCATGAGAAATATTTCTGCCAACATCTAAATCAGACACATAACAGGCCTCTTTTCACTATGGTCAGAGGGGTCAGAGCTGTAATTCCCTCCTCCATACCCTGGCTGATAAGAGCCATTCCATGGGGAGGGGGGAAGCCCAAGGAGTGAGAACTTAAAGTTCCCAGCAAGACCCTCAAAGGTGAAGTAAAGGTTACATATAATGTATACTCCAATATATTTATCCTTACAGAACCCATACCTGTTGTACCAACAGTATAAAAAACTGATGATGGGTTCAAGGCAATTTCATCTTTCCAACAAGTCCAAACATGACTAGGTTTGGTACTCTGTATATTAGATGTGAATATCTGGGCAGGGGCAGGTCACAAAGTATTGATGTTTAGTATCTATGGAATCCCAGAGAGAATTAATAACCAATGAATATAAAATCATCTCTCTCCTATGTTCCAATGGAGAGTTATGGTCATTATATTCTTGGTCCAGTTCCTACTCACAGGAGGTCATAAAAACTCAATCTGTGTCCTGCTAGGCCACACCCCCTTACATTCCTGAGGGAGGGGGAGTGTGCAGTTACCTGATGCCCTGAAATCACTGATAAATAGTCAGCTCTTCTGATTAAACTTTGGATTTACTTTGGAGGACCAATTGCGATTGGAAGTTATCCCGTTTGTTTCCCCTTGCCTCCAGGACCAGGAATTCTATATCTTTGGAGTTAAGTATAGGTTTTCCATGTTTTCCCTTTTATTTTACAACTGTTTGTAATCGTATTATTGAATGTATGTCTCTTTTTGTAACATCTTTTTGTATATTGCACTGTTATACCTTTTATAATATTAAAGAGAATTTAATAAGATTGTCTTTGATGCTCTAAACGAACCTAGCCTGAAAGAGTTGAGCCTTAACCCTCTGCATACTGAAGTACTTGTTGAGTCAGTAGGAACTAACTGACTATAGTGAGAGAGTGTTAATGCATTGGTGTATTGTGAGTTATTACCTGTTAGCGAGAACAGGGGAATAGTCACACTAGGTTTCTATCGCCTGTGAATGATAGATGGTGGCAGCGAACGAGTTTTGTGGGTGTTGGTTGGTGTTTGGGGTGCTTTTGTGTTAGTCTAACCTGTGTGCAAGGTGGGTGAGAGACTGAGTGAGTGACCCCTGATAGCCACACCTAAAGTCACGTGCGGTTGGAAGTACCGTGTTCGTGACACACAGCATAGACCAATACCACATACTATGAAAGGACAGATTGCAAGGGGTAAATTACCTGGTCAAATATGGCAAATAGATTACATTGGTCCATTGCCAAATAGTAGAGGATGGGAATATGTATGTACTGCTGTAGATACATTTTCAGGTTATTTAATAGGTTTTCCTTGCAAAAGAGCTATCCAGATAAATACAATCAAGACTCTGGAATTGATAATACAATATTATGGTTTGCCTTTACAAATACAAAGTGATAACGGATCACATTTTAAATGAAAAATGATAGCAGAGTATTGTTATAACAACAACATTGATTGGATATATCACATACCATATTATCCACAAGCTGCTGGGTTAATAGAAAGGATGAATGGTTTGTTAAAAGAGCAATTGAGGAAACAAGGTCATGGCACTTAAGAAAATTGGAGATAATTTACAGGGTCCTTTGCAAATATTAAATAACAGACCAATTACTGAGAACGAAACTCCTTTAATGCGTATGTTAACCCCATATTTGCAAGTAAAGCCATTACAGGTTCATGCTACTGTCAGTTATTGGGAAATTAAAGAAGGAGCATTGGCCCCTTACAGAGCAACGCCAGATGCTGCAGGTTTAGATTTGCATGCTTATGCAGCAAATACAGTTGCTCCACAACAAGTGGGAAGGAATAGGAATTCAAATTCCTCAAAAACATTTTGGATTAATTTGTGCCAGATCAGGATTAGCTCTTAATGATATTCAAGTATTAGGAGGAGTTATTGATGCAGATTATCAAGGAGAAATCAAAGTTATTTTACTGAATTCAAGTGATGCTGATTTACTTATACAAGCAAAAGACTGTATTGCTCAAATAATCATTATGCCAGTCTATCATGGGCCAATATATAAAGGAAATCCTCCAACTGTGTTAACAATAAGAGGTGATAAAGGTTTTGGAGCTATGGGAATTCAAAGTGGTGCAAAAATTTGCATACAGCACCCAAATAAACAACCAGAACCTGCTGAAGTAATTGCAGCAGGAAAAGATAATGTTGTACTAGTAATCAGGTAAAAAGTAGTGTAGGACCACGCACACCCTATAGAAGTTAAGAGACGCCTGGTGCACAATGGTAGAGGCTCGGCAACCTCACAGCAGGAAACAAGTAAGCGACATCCAATGGCACACAGGTCTACAGGAATTCTTCCAAAAATTCTTTATTTACGGATTGCAAATGCAACGTTTCGGGGAACAAAAATCCCCTTTGTCAAGCATATGAATTCAGAAAAAAAGTGCATACATATAACCAAATCAATTATTCAATTAGTGTGTCATACCAAACTAGCCAATAGTGTGAAATAATTAATTGTCCAATCAAAAAGAGTGAACCTGCAGCACAATACACCCACTTTTGTAAGAATTATACAATTCAGTTAAAATGGTAAATGCATAGTTAAAAAACATTTTTAATACTAAAAAATTGCAATATTACTGCATCCAATAAAACTACTATGTGAAGTGATACCATAAATTACATAAAAAGCACAATATCTGCAAATACAAAAAACAGGTGTTTATTCAACACTACTCCCTCCTACAAAGAATTATAGTATAGAAAAAATTAAATATATTAGTTATACAAAAATAGAAGGGTACATAAGAATTTACTCTTACCCTATAGAGGGATTACTGGAACAAAGAGAAGCTGACCCTAATACATAAATAAACCCGACCATGTGGGTATGTGTTGATCATCTGTAAAAGACAAAAAAGAATATTTTTGATAAAACAATAGCTATAAAAATATTTTACAAAAAGCAAGACATGTTGAAATCTTCATTGAGCCCTTTCGGATCACGAGTCTGCAGAAACCAAATCCAAAAACACTCTCTTTGGAGTAGCAGCCTTTTAATGTCCTGTCCTTGCCTAGCAGTTACTTTCTCTAATATCTGCCATCTGACTTGTGACACCTGATGCCCTTGAATAAAAAAGTGTTTCGCCAATAATGTTTCTTTTCTTGTTTTGCCCTTTTCCTTAACCGCACCAGCATTCTCTGGTTTAAAATGTCTTATTACACATTTATGTTCATTTAAACGAACTTTGATCGGTCTTGTGGTTTGGCCCACGTAGGCTTTACCACACGGGCATTTAATGCAATATATAACATTATGGCTGTCACAGGTGGAGAAACAGTTAACAGGGTGTTTAGTCCCTTGTGACGGATGTACCACTACATCACCAGCAATAATGCCATTACAATGTCCGCATTGTCTACAGGGGAAAGTCCCCTTGCTATTCGTGGTTAAATGGAGATCGAAATTTTGAGTAGGTCTAGGTTTAATAAGGTCCCCGATGTTTCTGCCTCTTCGATACGAGAATACAGGGGGAAGATGAAATAAATGTCCTATTTTCGGATCAGCTTGTAACAAGCCCCAATGTTTTAAGATAAGTCTCTTACACGCAGCAGAATTAGTATTAAAGGTAGAAATAAAAGGGACTCGGGTGCTGTTAACACCTGTTTTCTTACACTTCTCAAGGGTGTCTCTCCTAGGTATCCCTGCCACTTCATTCTTCACCTGCAATAAATTACCTTTATTGTAGCCCTTGTCTGCGAATTTATCCACTACCTTGGTGGCTTCCAAATCAAACAGTGCATCGTTATAAGTGATACGTCTTACTCTTAATAAATTAACTCTTGGGGAGACCTTTAAACACCCCAGGCGGATGATGGATAGTAGGACACACCAAATTATTTTTATCCGTCGGTTTGGTGTACACAGATGTAACAAACCCATTGTTTTGTAGTTGGATGTTCACATCCAGAAAATGTATTTCACTATCATGTGATTCATATGTAAATTTAATAGAGTTGTGCACACTGTTCAAATAATTAACAAAATTAGATAGATTATCCAGACTACTTGTCCAAAGAAAAAACGTATCGTCCACATACCTCACGAAGGAGTGTATGTGGCGGGCATACTCAATCTGTGAAAAAATGTATGTTTGCTCAAAATGATCCATAAAAATGTTAGCGTACGCAGGAGCCATGTTGGCCCCCATTGCGCAGCCTTGTATCTGTAAATAATAATCATTTTTAAATTCAAAATAATTATTCAATAAAACGTTTTCAAGCAGTGTGCACACAAAATTAATCATGTAAGTAGGTGTTGATCCCTTTGATAAGTAGGTCCGAGTACATTCGATGCCTTCCTCATGAGGAATTGAAGTATATAAATCCTTTACATCTAATGAACAGAGAAAAAAAGGTTCATCTGGCAACGAAATGTTCTCTAACCTACATAAAAAATCACCAGTATCAACTAAACAGGGCTTCAATGTAGGTAAAACCTCCTGTAGGTAACAGTCAACAAAAATAGCCAAGGGCTGCCAAATAGAACCTACGTTAGACACAATAGGTCGCCCTGGGGGATTAACCAGATCCTTATGTATTTTCGGCAGAAAGTAAATATACAGTGTTTTGGGATTCTGGGTCAGCAACAGTTTAGCAATTTCATCAGAAATAATCCCATCAAGCGTAGCCTCATTTAACAGAATATTTACTGTCTCCTTAAATCGCAAAGTCGGATCAGCATTAAGTTTTGTGTAATGTAGTGGGTTACTCAGTTGACGCTGGGCCTCGCATACATAGTCAGTAGTGTTAAGCAATACAATACCACCACCCTTGTCTGCCTTAGTGATAGTTAATGACTTATTTGCCTGTAGTATTTTTAACGCATCCCTTTCCGCCTTATTGAGATTATTATGAACTTTGTTGCTTTTACTCTGAGGCAATTTACCAAATTCTTGTAACAATACAGATTCAAATGTATCTATTGCAGGAAATCCCCCAGGTGGTGTAAAGTTACTTTTTGCTGATAATTTAGATCTTAAATTTAGCAACATGTTATCCTTCTGTACAGAAAGCGGTTTATCTGCAAAAAATGCTTTCAATTTAAGCGAACGAACAAACCTGAAAACATCAATAGTTAAAGCAAATGGGGATACAGTGTGAACATGAATAAAATTTAACCCCTTGTTTAAAGTCTTAAGTT
Source organism: Xenopus laevis (assembly GCF_017654675.1). NCBI lineage: Eukaryota > Metazoa > Chordata > Amphibia > Anura > Pipidae > Xenopus > Xenopus laevis. The sequence goes on from NC_054372.1 coordinate 81,325,439, forward strand.
GTAGCGGAGTCAGTTCGTGAGAAGAAAGGTTATACACCATATTTACCTCCGCTGGTGGTATGGGCGTCTGCGACCCCTCCAAGTTGGAGCCGGCTTTTCTGCGACCCCTCCGAATCTTCGCTTTCTGCAGTCCGACCTTTCCCTAAAAAAGGAGTAGAGGGAGTGGAAGTGAGTTGAGATGATGCCGAGGAACCAAACTCCTGGTCTGATGAGCCAGCAGAAAGAGAGGAAGTCCCGCCATTTGATCGCTGCGCTGTGCTCCGTGAGTTGCGGAATGCCCGTCTGGTCTCCTTCCAGGTGTAAACTTCTCCGCGTTCGTAGTCTCGAGTGTCGCGTTTGAATTTGCGCAGTTTGACTTGGAGGATTTCCTGTTGCAGTTGCGCCATCTTGTGTTCCAGATCCTGCAGCCTGCTTTCGTCCGCGTCTATTGTAGAACGGTAACTCTCCTCCATTGTATGTATTTGCTGTTTGAGCTCCCTCATCCCGGTGTGCAGCTGCTGTACGGTCAAGGTAATTAAATCTAGGGAGCAACGATTTAAAATACCTTGCCATTTCTGTAAAAAGTCCACATTGTCTCGAAATAAGACAGGGTTCAGGTTGACACGCAGTCCTCGTGGGATACGCTGTGCCTTTGCATACTCTGCTAGTGATGAATAATGCAGCGCCCATAAAGTTTCACGCCGTTTCAGCTGTTCCAAATTGTGCAAATAATTAGGACCCACTGCTGGTATATTCAAGGGTAAGCTCTGTGCTGCGGTAAGAATTTTCTTACGTTCAGCTTCCGTGAAAGAGAAAGTGTCTGCTCTCAAATCCGTAGTTGAAGCAATATCCGCAAAAGACATATTTCAGCCAAATGGCACAATGGGGTGCTGATAGTCCTAAAACCGAAAATTCTCAGAAAGTAACTGCTAGGCAAGGACAGGACATTAAAAGGCTGCTACTCCAAAGAGAGTGTTTTTGGATTTGGCTTCTGCAGACTCGTGATCCGAAAGGGCTCAATGAATATTTCAACATGTCTTGCTTTTTGTAAAATATTTTTATAGCTATTGTTTTATCAAAAATATTCTTTTTTGTCTTTTACAGATGATCAACACATACCCACATGGTCGGGTTTATTTATGTATTAGGATCAGCTTCTCTTTGTTCCAGTAATCCCTCTATAGGGTAAGAGTAAATTCTTATGTACCCTTCTATTTTTGTATAACTAATATATTTAATTTTTTCTATACTATAATTCTTTGTAGGAGGGAGTAGTGTTGAATACACACCTGTTTTTTGTATTTGCAGATATTGTGCTTTTTATGTAATTTATGGTATCACTTCACATAGTAGTTTTATTGGATGCAGTAATATTGCAGTTTTTTAGTATTAAAAATGTTTTCTAACTATGCATTTACCATTTTAACTGAATTGTATAATTCTTACAAAAGTGGGTGTATTGTGCTGCAGGTTCACTCTTTTTGATTGGACAATTAATTATTTCACACTATTGGCTAGTTTGGTATGACACACTAATTGAATAATTGATTTGGTTATATGTATGCACTTTTTTTCTGAATTCGTATGCTTGACAAAGGGGATTTTTGTTCCCCGAAACGTTGCATTTGCAATCCGTAAATAAAGAATTTTTGGAAGAATTCCTGTAGACCTGTGTGCCATTGGATGTCGCTTACTTGTATTAGTAATCAGACCAGGTCAAGAGAAATGGGATTATGTCCCAATAGAAAAATGTTATTTACAAGAATAATAAACTGTATCTCTTTATAGATCAACATTAAAGGAAAAAGAAGTCTTACCTATGACGACTGAAAAACTCTTTCCCAAAATGGTGGTTGGATTTCCAGGACGATCAACTATCTTGTGGCCCTACGCAATCTTTGCTCCAGGAAATGGAGGTCGGGTTTGTCAAATTCGTATTTTGGCAGGACTTGAGTTCCTGATTGTCATGCTGACTACTACCTGTGTGTATCAACCACAGGATTTGCCATGGTGTGAACAACCATCAGATCAAATCAATGGGAGCAGAGAGAGATCTAAAAGGGCACTGTCTTTGCAAGGGGACAATTTGTGGGAGTATATGGCTAAAGATGTATTGAACACTAGCTACATGTGCTTAAAGGATGTCCTAAGTGCTGATGAACTAATTGAGACTTGTTTTATTGCCATCCCCACACCCACAACAGTTTTGACAGCAACATTTCAAAGAAAATATAATGACTCAAATGTTGAGGACTCAGATACTGAAACTTATATACCTGTTTATGCATATGTTGCAGATCAGAATGCTACAAGAAAAATTAAAAAAACTTTTCTGTCTTTGATCACTCACCATATAACTGCAGCAGATGTGTGTTATAATATGACTTGTGATAGTGAAAAGATTCCTGCATGTATTCAGGCAAAGATTGATACTAAAAGACCCAAACCACCAGTATGTTCTAGAACTATGTAGGAATGTTATATTATTACTACTAATATGTTGTGTAATCATACGATCCTCTCTCCCAGTCTAGATAGGCATGTCCCATTGCCAAAAGGATGGTTCTTTTCTTGTGGAAACATTTCCTTTACTTATATTCCAGCCAATATTTCTGGAGGGCCTTGTGCACTTACCAGACTTAGTTTAACTATCCCTACAAGCCATATATTACAAGATCAGACCATACATCGCTATAAAAGAAAGGCATCGTATGAGCAACTCCCATCTGATTTTGAATCAGACTTACATTTGTTTGATAAATCAGAAATTATAGCTTTAGGTGCTTCACTGGTTGCAATACCTGGGTTGACCATATATCAAGGCCGTCAAATTAATAAGATTGCTTGTATTATGGTCAAGAGTATAAATGCTTCCAGTAAAGCTATTGCTAGTCTCTTAGCAGATTTTGGAGATATTAGAAATGCAGTACTACAAAATAGGGCTGCCATTGATTTTTTGCTTTTTAAGCATAACCATGGTTGTCAATATTTTAAGGGTATTTGTTGTTTTAACCTTTCTGACCATTCTCATGCCATTAACCAACAATTAGGTATTCTACATAGCTTAGTCACTAACATTACTGAACATAAGGATGAAGGTTGGTGGGACTGGCTTACTAGTTGGATCCCTGATGTGGGAGGTTGGGTTCAAACAATTATAGAAGTAGTTTTGGTTGTGATATTTTGTCTGATCATAATTCAATGCTTACCCTCACTAATATCTATGTGTACCCCAAAGCAACAAAAAAGTATAACTTTTTAAGTATATACTTATAGGTATACTATATAACCCAATTATTTAGTGGTATAGTTAAAGTTACCATAATCTTCGATAGTAGGAAAGTAGGAAATATAATTTAGTAGTACATCCAATATTGATATCATTAATTTTCATATGTTGTGAAGTCTCTCGCTTGTATTGCAAACAACTGAGGGTCGTGTGAGATTCTATTGAATGCAATTGATCAAGGGTCGAATGTGATACAAATGTGACATGGCAGGCCATGTATGAATGTGAGTGTGATCAAGTGCATTCAATATGGCTCCTTAGTTATAAAATGGATGTACTGATCTTAGCAGGAGACCAAGGAACAGCCGGAGTAGTATTAATAGGAGACCAGGGAACAACTGGAGTTAAGTTATTCAGTCATTAGCAGGAGAACAGGGAATAGTAGGAGTTAAGGTAATAGACTCATAAACATATAAATATGTTTATTAAGGAGGAAGCTCATATCTTATTCACATAGTTATAATCAAAATACACAGCAATTATACACAGCAATTATTTTCATTCACATGGTTATTTCCATTTTCATGGTCATTCTCATGGCCATGTCCTGGGCATGTAGCCATTATTATTATTATATATGTCTATGTGTAATGATCTATTACTTTGTTATTGTACCAATATAAAAAGGAGCTCAGCTGGGGGGGCTTCGGGACTTCATCTACAAGCAGACGTGTTGTGTAGAATAATTGGTCTTGTAAGGACCATTGGCCGATTGATGTTCTCTGGGAGTCGCTGTATTTGATTTGGGCCCGGGGTCCCCCAGCTGATGTTCCTCTCAGAAGTCTGCCAAGGGAAGTTCGGCTAGACGTTGCGTTGTCTTCAATCGGTATTGTATTACTTTTCTTACAATACATTATTCTGGTTTAATGATGATCAATGTGTGTGTGTTTTATTTCCACCCCTATATTTGATAAGTCTACTGGGGAAGTGCTCAGTTAGACATTTAGTTTGTGATAAGTCTGCCAAGGGAACTTGTAGCAAGACATTTTGGTACCAGGAGCGGGGTTCGAGAATAAGATAAAATGTTTGAGAGAAAGAATAATAGCATTGTGGGGAAAGCTGTAAATATTGTAGATATCCCTGGTTGGGATGATACTTCATGTAAAATTATTGCCACTGAGTGGTCTAAAGGTGCAGGATTGTGTGCACCAATTGAAAGATGTTAGTCCAATTAACGTAGTTACATGTTTAGAGAAAGTACCCTTTGAAAAAGGACAGGAGTTGTGTGCTTTAGGAAGACGGGGGTGGATTTTGCTGTCTGCGTATCGCAAGCAGCATAGTGATTGTTCAGAGTTAAAAGCACGTATTTCTCGGGGGCGTGGCCTAACTGCCAATGTAGGAAGACGTGTTCCCGCTGAGCTCCGGTGTCATTGATCCGTGCTGACTGATCAGAGGGCTCCACAGCCTCGAAATTGCATAATCGGCTACCTAACACCACCTGTATTGCCACAGATGGGGGGCCACAAAAAAGCTAGCGACACAACAGCGTCTAAAATGGACAAGTATGTCCGGCTACAGAATCAAGATGGCGCCCGGCTCCACAGAGCGGACCCGCCATCTTCACAACCTCCACCAGGTCAGTGTGCGGACCAGTCTGATCCGGAACCGACACTGCAAGAAGTCCTCCTTGCGATCCGTGAATCTAGGACTGCGGTGAAGGTGAAAATCGATACCAGGATCGAGGAGGTTAAAACGGATTTGGCGCTTCTACACCAAGATCTTCAGAGAGTGCGTGAGCGGACCGCGGAGGCGGAGAGGAGAATCTCCGACATCGAGGATGTTACTAGAGATGTTCCGCATGCCATCAGTGATCTGCAACAGCAGCTGAAAATGTGTAGAGCCAGGGCGGATGATTTGGAAGGCCGGCAACGGCGGAATAATATCCGCGTCACGGGTATACCTGAAGGCCAGGAAGGGCCCAACCCGGAACACTTCCTAGAGGCCCTGATCAAGCAACATGTTGAGGCACGGTACCTTTCTCCTATTTTCCTAATTGAGCGGGCTCACAGAATCCCCGGGCGCCCTCCGCCTCCGGGTGCACCTCCACGCACTATGATAGCCAAAATTCTCAATTACAGAGACAGAGACGCTATCCTGAAACAAATGAGGGTGAAAGGGGACATTACTATAGAGAACGCTAAACTACTGTTCTTTCCGGACTATACACTCGAAGTGCAGCGGCAGAGGGCAAAATTTGCTGAAGTCCGAAAGAAGTTAAGAGACAAAGGAATTCCTTATTCAACTGTGTTCCCCGCAAAACTCCGTCTGATTGATGGTGAGACCACCCGTTTTTTCGATACTCCCCAGAGTGCCATGGACTGGCTGGAACGACAAGGCGCACCGGCTTCACCACGCAGAGCCTGAACACCTTCCTCCTGCAGTGTGCGTTGTCTCAAGATGCAGGTAACTTCAAGTGCTTGACTGTCACACACATGCTCCCCTCCTGCTGGACTGCTGCCCGTCATGGAGAGGGTGAGCCGACACCTACACCTGGGGGACCCCAGGTTCGGACATTTGGAGCCTCTGTTCACTGTTGGGACTCGGAGCGAATTGGGTAATATGATATGTTTACAAGTTTAAGTTGAGTGTGCTTACTACTGCGATGGTTCACTCGTCCCTTGCAAATGTTTGCTTACTTCAGTTTGGGGCCAAGGCCCACCCCAGTTTGCAGGGTGGGCAGGGAGGGTTAGGGTTGTATTTTGTGGGTTTTTTCTCCCCCTCCCCTATCTTTACCTTACCCTTATACTTAGGTACAGCGCTGGGTCCAGCACGGGCAATCAACCATAGGTATGAATGGCAACCACAACCTTAGTATCATGGAACGTCCGGGGGCTTAATGACAAAATTAAGAGGGCTCTTATGTTTACTGTTTTGAAGCAATGGGCCCCTGAAATAGTTTGTCTCCAGGAGACTCATCTAATAGGGCGCAAAACTCTTGCACTTAAGAAAGGATGGGTAGCCCAGGCGTACCATGCTACATTTTCCTCCCACGCCAGAGGAGTCGCTATCCTTATTAAGAAAAGCCTTCCTTATGTACTCCACCAGATTCATACAGACCATTACGGGCGATACATTATCCTACATTGTACAATTAGATCGACTGAACTCCTACTGATTACTGTCTATGTGCCTCCACCCTTTAGTATGGAACTTATGGATCAGATAATGCGAAAAGTCATTGCTATGCCTCTCCTCCCCCAGTGCTGGGTAGGTGACTTTAATTGCTGCCTAATCCTGGCCCTTGATAGACTTAATTCCATAGACACTGCTCCATCTAAATTTAAAAACTGGGTGGATAGTATGGGATTGCTGGATGTTTGGAGAGCTAGGAACCCCTCTGCCCAGTCCTACTCATGTCACTCAGGGACCCATCGAACCTTGTCCCGTATAGATATGGCCCTGGTTTCTCCAGAAGTGGCCGCCAAGATTGTAGACATTACTTACGAACCGAGATCCATTTCAGATCATTCCCCCTTACGTATTAAGCTGCAACTGTACCCGTATCAGGGATTCAAAAGGTGGAGACTGAACTCCTTATGGCTCTCACAGGAGGAGGTAGTAGAGAAGATTCAGACCTCAGCTGAACATTATTGGGAGGAAAATAGTAACTCAACATCCCCAGCTCTCCTGTGGGATGCCTTTAAGGCAGTGGCTAGAGGAGACATTATTCAAACAATTAATGCTGTTAGGGCCAATACTAAGCTACAGGTCCAACAGGCTGCTGAGGAGGTGGAGCGGGTTGAGCAAGCTTATATAGCTGCACCTTCAGAGGGGGGCCATGCTCTTCTGGTCCAAGCTCAAACAGCTTTGAAGTGTAAGTTTACTGAACTGACCCAGAAAAAACCGTTATATGCCTCCCAAAGGGGGTTTGAACAGGGTGAGAAATCAGGTAAAACTCTAGCGTTCCTTTCCAAAATAGCTGTGCCTAAGACGGTGATTCATAGAATCAGGACTGGTGAGGGACGTATCCTAACTGATCCTAAGCAGATAGCTGACCAGTTTAGAGAGTATTTTTCCAACTTGTACAGTACCCAAGCCAATTACTCCCAGACGCAGTTGGACGATTTCATAACTACCATACCTCTCCCCAAACTTCATCCCGCATATGCTGCTCTGTTAGATAGCCCTATAACGGCTGCCGAAATTCAAGAGGCGATCAGTGCAATGGCGACCTCGAAATCTCCTGGACCTGATGGTCTACCGGTAGAATGGTATAGGGCCTTGGGAAAGAAAGTGACAGGTACATTGTGTGATATTCTAGCTCAGGCCTATGACCAGGGTGCATTGCCTCCATCATTTAGTAATGCCTTAATTGTTTTGATACATAAAGAGGGGAAAGATGTGGAATCCTGTGGGTCGTACCGTCCAATATCCCTTCTCAACGTAGATGCTAAGATCCTAGCGAAAGTGTTGGCTATCCGGCTCAAGCTAGTTATCACCGAATTGGTAGATCCTGATCAGACGGGTTTTATGCCTGATCGCGCTACGGATGTAAATTTAAGGAGGCTTTACTTTAATTTGCAGGTCCCACATGACAATGTAGGCTCCAGGGTGATACTGTCGCTTGACTCAGAAAAAGCCTTCGATTCTATTGAATGGGCCTATCTATGGGGAATCATGAGGCAATATGGGTTTGGGGACCGGTATATTCAGTGGGTCAAACTCCTATACCAAAATCCAACGGCCCAAGTACAGGTTAATGATTTTATAACTGATAGTTTTCAGCTAGGAAGGGGGACCCGGCAGGGGTGCCCTCTGTCCCCCCTTCTCTTTGCGCTGGCTATTGAACCGCTGGCCATACAGATCAGAACTTCACCGCAGATTAAAGGGCTCAAATATGGCGACATTGAGGAAAAAATCTCCTTATACGCGGATGATGTATTGTTATACTTAGCTGACACGGGTCCTTCTTTGATAGGGGTACTAGACCTGTTTGATACTTTTACTAGGTATGCCGGTTTACGCATCAACTGGGCCAAGTCTGTAGTTTTCCCTCTGGAACAAGACCTGGACCCTGGTCTGGCAGCTGACCACAGACTGCAATGGGTCACTACCTTCAAGTATCTGGGGATCCACATCCATAGGGACTTAGAGCAATTTGTACCCCTAAACATTTCCCCTATCACTAGACAGCTCACATCAGCATTGATATCCTGGGGCTCACTTCCCCTTACTCTCTGGGGCAGAACTAACGTAATCAAAATGATCTTTTTACCAAAGTACCTATATGTCCTACATAATTCACCGTTGAGCATAGCTAAAGACACCTTAGACTCTATACAAGCCCTGATTAGACCTTTTCTGTGGGGTAATAAAGTTCCGAGAGTGTCGCAGAACACGTTAATAGCACCGTATGATAGAGGGGGACTGGGATTGCCCAATCTTTATGCTTATTATCTGGCAGCCCAGCTGGCTTACATTAATTGGTGGCTAACACAGGACCTGGAAAATCCCAATGTAATTCTGCAAGCCAAATATGTGGGCTCTCTGGAGGCTCTACGGAACTGTGTTTTTAGAAAAGAGAAGGATATTCCACACCTTCCACCTTGCATGAAAGCTCCCTGGTTAGCGTGGGTGGCAGTAATGAAACTAACCCGAACCAAACCTCCAATTGTATCCTCAGCGCTTCCCCTATGGGGCAATTCCCATTTGCACCATTTTCTAGATACAGAGATCACTAGATATTGGGCACCCAAGGCAATCAGGTATCTGGCAGATTTGGTGGATGGTTCGACCTTTATTGATATGAACCCATTGAGAGACAAAACTGGGACCCCAAATATGCCCATGTATAGGTATCTCCAACTCCGCCATGTATTTCGGGCTCAGTTTGGGACAGGGGACATGGTACTAGAGGAACCCCGGGTGCTTAGCCAGCTCAGACGCGAGGACACCTCCAAAATGATCTCCAAATTATATGCCATAATAGTGGAAACTGGTCCCAAACCCTTTGATAAAGCTTTAGCTGCGTGGAAAAGAGATATTCCGAATCTCAGTATTGATCAGTGGGATGAAGTGACAGGGAATCTTTATAGCTTCCTCATTAGTGCCAGGGACAAGCTTATTCAGCATAAATTTATTCTAAGAATTTACCTCACTCCCAACAGGTTATATCGCATGGGGAAACTCCCTGCACCACTATGCAAGCGGTGTGGAGAGCAGGATGGGTCCTACTGGCACATGATCTGGACATGTACAGTCATCAATAGATATTGGGCAGCGGTAACACACCATATTCAGGACATTCTTGACCTTCCTTCCGTCTGTTCCCCTGAGATTTGTTTGCTGGGCCTAGTGGATGATTTTCTTATTGCAACCAGAACAAGAGTTCTAGTTAGATCCCTCCTCTACTATGCTAGGAAAATAATTGTTATGAAGTGGATGGCTCCTATACCTCCACAACAGGGTGACTGGGTACAATATGTTAATAACATGCTCCCTTTGATCAAACTGACCTATGAAGCCAGGGGATGCCCTGGGAAGTTTGGGAATATTTGGGACCCTTGGACTGATGTGCACTTGCCAACATTGCCTTGAATTCTGTATGATGTTATTCTGTGTGCTTATGGAATGTAATAGTTGCATATGGACTTGCTGTACCTCCCCCCCCCCTTTTTCTTTTCTGTATCCCCTTTTACTTTTTTTTTCCTTTGGAAATGTTAATAAAAAGTTACCTATTAAAAAAAAAAAGCACGTATTTCTCAGTTTGAAAAAGAAATACTTGACTTACAGAGTCGGGTTACAGTGTTGCAGTGCCAAAATAGATTATTAATGGATAAAGCTGACACGTATCAGCAAGTTGCCGAAACGGCCGCTTTGCAATGTGCAAAGTATAAATATCGAAAGCGTAAAGGAAAAATTAATATGAAGAAAGTATCCAAACTAATTGCTAAGGCAGGAGTTGATTGGGATCCAGATGAGTGGGATGGCAATATTTGGGATACTAGTGATGAATCAGAGGATGATAGGGAAACCCTGTGTGAAAACCGACAACAGTACTCAAATGAGTTTCATGCTGTAGCCAAACCAATTGAGCGGAGAAAAGCAGTAAATGCGCCAGGTGGGGTTGTAAATACTACCACCTTAGAAGATTTTACACAGCAAGAAGTAACAGATTTACATGATAGGTTTAAACAAAGATCATCAGAGCCCCTTATATCCTGGCTAGTGCGGTTATATGAGGGAGGGGCTGCTGGAGTTAATTTGGATTGTTCTGTTTATTGTTCTGTTTATTGTCTAATGAGGCAACTGTGCAGGATGAGTTTCGTAATTTTCAGGGTGCAAATATGTCCTCAATGTTAGCATTGGCTGCTCGTGGTGCATCCAGGCGTTATCAGATGGAGTCAGACTGGCCGGCTAATGATAAATCTTGGTATACTTTTAGGGATTGTGTACAGCGAATAAAAGAGGAAGGTATGAAAACTGCAGTATTTGTTGGTCTTGTAAGGACCATTGGCCGATTGATGTGCTCTGGGAGTCACTGTATTTGATTTGGGCCCGGGGTCCCCCAGCTGATGTTCCTCTCAGAAGTCTGCCAAGGGAAGTTCGGCTAGACGTTGCGTTGTCTTCAATCGGTATTGTATTACTTTTCTTACAATATATTATTCTGGTTTAATGATGATCAATGTGTGTGTGTTTTATTTCCACCCCTATATTTGATAAGTCTACTGGGGGAAGTGCTCAGTTAGACATTTAGTTTGTGATAAGTCTGCCAAGGGAACTTGTAGCAAGACACTGCTGCAGACTCCAGCTGCAGAGGAAACTGGGGTTAGATGTTCTGGGGACCTTGTCCACCTCGTGGGTCTCTGAACCGCCACTCCACCTGCCTTTTGGTGCTGTGTCTCCTCCCTGGCCACCCGATAGAAATTCCAGCAGCTCCCTTCTGATGTGGTCCCCATCTTGTCCCGCCAATGCCTGCCTGCCAATGCTGTCTAAAAATTTCTCTATTGCAAGGTGCATCCCCCTTAGTTGAAATGTACCATCCATGTGTAGATAGCCTGAGGGTTAGACATATTCCCAGGCAGTTTCCCTTGTATTTGAACACCTAAAGTGGGCCTTTGCAGCTATTTTTCTTTCCTGGTGTTATCAATAATTAGATCGGTTTATTGTTTGCCCAAATAATTTTGTATAAAAGGGAGATCACATAGGTGATCAGGGCTCTTTTCCCTGGATCCCGCCAAGTCAGAATTTGTGGAAAGGACACCAAGGCTCAAGCCTAGGGAGGTAGGATTTTAGGGGGTGAAATGCTGCCCAACCACACCCACAGTGGTTCAAAAGCAGTGGGGATGCGCTGGAAATACAATATTTTTTTTAATTTCCTGTGTCCAATCCCCATTGTTCCAGTTTCTATGATGAAAATTTGCACGAATAAAGAGGAGGAGATAGGGGCGGTGAACGGCAGTGGGCCTAGGGGCGCCCACTATGTAGCATAGTAACATAGTAAGTTAGGCTGAAAAAAGAAACACATCCATCAAGTTCAACCTTTTAACTTTTTTTAACCTGCCTAACTGCCAGTTGATCCAGAGGAAGGCAAAAAAACCATCTAAAGCCTCTCCAATTTGCCTCAGAGGGGGGAAAAATTCCTTCCTGACTCTAAAATGGCAATCGGACTAGTCCATGGATCAACTTGTACTATGAGCTATCTTCCATAACCCTGTATTCCCTCACTTGCTAAAAAGCAATCCAACCCCTTCTTAAAGCTATCTAATGTATCAGCCTGTACCACTAGTTCAGGGAGAAAATTCCACATCTTCACAGCTCTCACTGTAAAAAACCCCTTCCGAATATTTAGGTGGAACATCTTTTCTTCTAATCGGAATGGGTGACCTTGTGTCAGCCGGAAAGACCAACTGGTAAATAAAGCATTAGAGAAATTATTATATGATCCCCTTATATATTTATACATAGTTATCATATCACCCTGTAGGCACCTCTTCTCCAGCATGAACATCCCCAATTTGGCTAGTCTTTCCTTATAGCTAAGATTTCCCATACCTTTTACCAGCTTAGTTGCCCTTCTCTGTATCCCCTCTAATGCAATAATGCCCTTGTATGGACATGAAGGAGTGATGGAGACCAAAACTGTACAGCATATTCTAGATGGGATAACAGTGGAAGAATGACCCCCTCCACCCGTGAATCTGTGCCCCTTTTAATACAGCTCAAGACCTTATTTGCCCATAATGCTGCTGACTGGCATTGTTTGCTACAGCCAAGTTTATCATCTACAAGGACTCCAAGGTCCTTTTTCATAATGGATTTGCCTAGTACAGTCCCATTAAGGGTATAAGTGGCTTGGATATTTTTACATCCCAGGTGCATGACTTTACATTTATCAACATTGAATCTCATTTGCCACTTAGCTGCCCAGATTGCCAGTTTGTCAAGATCCTGTTGCAAGGACCCCACATCCTGGAAGGAATTAATTGGGCTGCATAGTTTTGTGTCATCTGCAAACACTGATACAGTACTTACAATACCCAATCCTATAGTCAGTTTCCTATCCATGTGCAAGGGACTTCAGACTTTAGTTTAGAAAGCAGTCATTTCTGGGGCACTGTATCAAATGCTTTGGTAAAATCCAAATAGATCTACTGCTCCCCCACTGTCCTGCATCTTACTTACATCATTAACATCATCAAAAGCAATCAATTTGTCTGACAGGACCTAGCCTTCATAAAGCCTTGCTGATTGCTGCTTATAACGGAATCTACTAGGACAAAATTTTGAATGTGATCCCTAAACAAGACTTAGAACCTGGGGGTGTATGCCACCTGGCCCTGGTGCCTTGTTCACGTTAATTTTTATTAAAGCTTTATGATCCATATCCTGAATCAGCCACTGACTAGATTGCGCTGAACAGTGTAGATATGAAGTGAGCCTGGAAACTCCTTTATTGATTTGCCTTTTCTGTATCTCTTACAACCATACTAGTACCATTATTTAAAGGAGCCATGCTCTCAACTAGCATCGTTTTACTATTAATATACTTTAAAAACTTTGCCACAATGCAATCCTCATTTCCTATTATTCCCTTCAGGATTGCAGTTTTACAACATATTCTAATAGTGTTTATCAAATTCAGCTTCTGTTCCCACAGATGTAATTCTTAAATGCCTTTCTCTTATTTCCTATTAATTGTTTTTACTTCTATATTAAGCCACTTAGGGTGGTCCTTGGTGCATCTACATTTACTTCTTAAGGGAATAAATTGAGAACAGTAACAATTTGATATAATTTTAAATGACAACCATTGCTGTTCTGTGTTTTTAGCAGAAAACATACTGCCCCAATCAGAGCTCTAAAAAAGCAGCCCTTGAGACACTAAAATTAGCTTTATGAAATTCAGGTTTTTTTTCCCCAGTGTATGTTTTTTGCACCACATCAATAAATAAATATGAAATCACATTATGGTCAATATTACCCAGGAATTTGATATACATTCTGGGTCATTATTATGGTTGGATACAACTTGTGCCATAAAATTGGCATGAAACAAGTTTATAAATTTGATCTCATTAACTGTCCTAGCAGTACAGGTAAAGGATCCCTTATCCGTAAACCCAATATCCAGAAAGCTCCGAATTACAGAATGGCTGTCTCCCATAGACTCCATTTTATGTAAATAATCCAAATTTTTAAAAATGATTTCCTTTTTCTCTGTTATAATAAAACAGTCGCTTGTACTTGATCCAAACTAAGATATAATTAATCCTTGTTGAAAGCAAAACCAGCCTATTGGGTTTATTTAATGTTTAAATGAATTTCTAGTAGACTTAAGGCATGAAGACCCAAATTACGGAAAGATCCATTATCCAGAAAACCCCAGGTCCCGAGCATTCTGGAAAACAGGTCCCATACCTGTACTGTTGTTCAAGTCAATATCTGGGTAATTAAAATCCCCCATTATCTCCACTCTCTTTGC